>NC_134811.1:28855972-28858472 GCF_046742065.1 Oratosquilla oratoria | reverse complement strand
CTTCAGGAGACAGAGAGTTTGATCCACCGAAGTGTCTGGGGAAGAATTCTTGCGCTTTAAAGACTCAGTTGTAAGGAAGACGGAACCTCCAGTAGACCAGGTCATGATCTTTTCGATCTCAAAAGTCTCCAGCAGTTCGATCCATTGAAGTATCTGGAGAAGAAATCTTGCGCTCAAGGACCTCAGTTATAAGGAAGTCGAGACCTCCGATAGCTTAGGTTATGATCTTTTTGATCTCAAAAGTTCTGGAGACAGATTTCGATCCTTCGAAATGTTTGGGGAAGAAGTCTTGCGCTCAAGGACATCAGTCGCAAGGAAGTCGAGATCTCCAGACGTCCACCTCGTGACCTTTCCGATCTCGTGCGTCACCCAGTGACCTTTCTTTGCTCTGGTTAGGCGTCTCATGGTGGGGACGGGTGGAGAGTTAAACGCCACTTGGGATTTCATCTCCAGCAGCTTCTTCCCAGAATCCCCAGAAGATGACTTCCGCCTCGGTAAGGTCACAGGGTCAGGGCCGAAGTAGGATTACGAGATCGAGGTAGTGACGCCACGGCGCATTGAGTTTCACACTTGCTTTATGTCTTCGTGGGTCCGAGTTTGATTCCACTGGTTAGCGTTGATTGCCACTTGCCCGGGACATCCCATCCCTTGGTAGCGAAGGGTTTATTGGGCGAGATGATGGGTGTCAATAAGGGCGCTTTCAGAGAACGCGCTGGACGAAGACGAGTAAGAGGAGGAGGAGGGGAGGATGAAGAGATGGAAAATGAGGAAGTGGAGGACGTGGAAAAGACAGAAAGGGAAGGAGAAGGAAAAGGAGGAAGACAAGGAAGAGAAGGAGAAAGAAGAGGAGGAAGAGAAGGAGAAGGAAGAGAAGGAAGAGAAGGAGGAGGAGGAGGAGCATGAGGTAGAGAAGGTGAAGGATGAGGAGGAATATGTCGAGGCTCCAGAGGACACAAATCCGACAAGTCATGGGCGAGCCATTTACGAGCAACAAACAAATCCTATCACGTCACGTCGCAAGAAATCCGCATCAAGAGCCTCCCCCCACACCCCACACCCCTCTGAAGGCCTCCTACACCAGCTCCCATCTGCACCGGATACCCCCTCTCCCGCCTCCCACCTCCTCCCCCCGCCCCCCTTCTCCTTCCTCTTAGACAAAGGAAATCCGTCAAGCGGAGGGCCATTTTGAAGTTTGGCGCTAAAAATGTAACTCCCGTTGTTTGTTGCTGCAACCCACTGTGCCCCCCCCCACACCACCACCACTCTCCCCCATGTCCTCATGTCCTCCCCCTTCCTCTCTCTCTCTCTCTCTCTCTCTCTCTCTCTCTCTCTCTCTCTCTCTCTCTCTCTCTCTCTCATTTCCGACTACCCTTCATTCTTCCCTAGGGGGTGGAGGTGGTGGAAGTAGCCACAGCGATCTGGAAGGAGAAAGAAGAGAGAAGGAGAAGGAGGAAGAGGAGGAGGAGGAGGAGGAGGCCATGGAAGGAGAAAAGTGATGGAGGAGGAGAAAAAGGAAGAGAGGATGAAAGGGGGAAGGGAGTAACGAAGAAATAAGGGAAAGAAGAACGTTGGGAGGGAAAGAAGGAGGAGAAAAAGGAGGAGAGGACAGAGTAAGAGGCGAACGAGTAGGAAGAGGAGTACAAGGAGGAAGAAGAAGAGGAGGAAGAGGAGCAAGAAGAGAAGGAAGGAGAGGAAAAGGAAAGAGCAGGAAGAGGAGGATATAAAAGAAGAGAAGAAAGGGAAAAAGGAGGAGGAGGAAGAGGAGGACGAGGAAGAGGAGGAGGAGGGTGTGGTGAAAGTGGGTTTAAGACCTCATCTCGAGATGGAGGTCACTCTCTCCTGCACAATGGGAAGATCTTACCTTCTCTTTCTCTCTCTCTATATCCCTCTCTTTTTGTGTGTAGGTGGGTTTATGTGTGTGTGTGTGTTTATGTGTATGCTTATGTACGTGTGCGTGTGTGTGTGTGTGTGTGTGTGTGTGTGTGTGTGTGTGTGTGTGTGTGTGTGTGTGTGCCTAGACGTTTTCTTGCCTATTTGCAGGTTTGTTTTAAACGTTTTTTTGCATGACTGCTGCCACGAATTCTTGCTTGCTTCCGTGTTTCTCCCCGTTACACCTTCCACTGTTTTTTATCGCCATCTCCCTCTTCTTCCTTCCCCATTTCTTCAGTCTTTGCTCATTCAGTCATTTACTCTTCCTAAAATAAGTAAATAAATAAACATATATACAAAAAATAAAATAAAATAAGATAAACAAAAATAAAAATACAAATAAAATAGTAAATATACAAATAAACGAACAAATAGATAAACGAATATAGGAGTAAACTAAAAAGAACCAATTGAGAAAATGGTGCCAAGCAAAGAAGCCTCGCCCGGCAGTATTTATCGTCTTATCTCAGCTTAATATTGAATTGCTCCGCCAAAACAAGTCATGCAGTTTTATATGCAACCTACTAATGTTGACAATACACGTTATAAACACATATACCTACACTTTTTT
>NC_134811.1:28848472-28850972 GCF_046742065.1 Oratosquilla oratoria | reverse complement strand
CGAAATGACACATTAGGATGTAATGTCTTAGGACAAAATGTCACAATGGGATGTAATGACAGTGGAGGACAAAAGATCACGATGGGAAATAATGATAGTGGTGGACAAAATATTACGATAGGACGTAATGATAATGGAGGAGAAAATATCACGGTAGGATATAATGTCAGTGAAGAACAAAATATAATTTTAGGAAGAGATACCGGACAGAATGTCAATGAAGGCCAAAATATCAAGATAGGATGTAATGACAGTGGAAGACAAAAGATCACGATGGGATGTAATTATAGTGGAGGAAAAAATATCACGGTAGGATATAATGTCACTGGAGGACAAAATATAATTTTAGAAAGGGATGCCGGACATAATGTCACTGAACGACGGGAGGCCGGCGTGAATCACGGTGACGTAGGGGGACAAAATGTACAAAATAGATCGGATGACCGTAATCGACCAGATGTCCGTGATGGGGGAAATGTTAATTTTGATAGGAGAAATGTTAATGAGGCATTGAATGTCAATGAAGGACCAAATAATAATAATATAGAGCAAGGCATAAATAAAAAACAAAATGATAATATAAGACATGATATTGAAACTCAAAATGTGTCAAAAAGAAATAATCAGGAGTTTCTTAAAACTATGTACTTTAATGCTCGTAGTATTAGGAACAAATTTCAAGAAATACAGGCGTATGTCAAAAGCGAAAATCTCGATATGATAGGAATAACTGAGACATGGTTAAATGGTACAGAGTTCGAAGCTGAATTTAATATTGCGGGATTTAAACACTTTCATCAGGATAGAAACCACAAGAAAGGTGGGGGTGTTCTATTGTACGTTAAAAACAATGTTCATGCTTGTGTTTTAGAGAAAGTGAAACAGGATGCATATGACAGTTTGTGGGTTGAGTTAACCCAAACAAATGGACAAAAAATGAATATAGGTGTAATATATAGGCCAAAGACATTATCATTAGCAGACGACAAACTGTTATTTCAAGAACTGTCTAGTTTCTGCAACCGGGATTTATTGATAATGGGTGATTTCAATTTTACTGACATTGATTGGATGACCCTTGAACATGGCCATATAGGTAGTCGCTTGATTGATTTTCTTGGTGACAATTACTTAATTCAGCATGTAAAAGAGCCCACAAGATATGGAAACTTACTCGATTTATTGATCACTAGCCGCGAAAGCATGGCAACTGATGTAGAAGTCGGTGAATCTGTTGCAAATAGCGATCACAACTTAGTCAGATTCAAACTCCTAAACAATTTTAGAATAGATACTTGTGCTTCTAAAATACCCGATTTCAGTAAAGCTCAGTTCATAGAACTACGTCAGGAGCTTCAGCTTACAGATTGGGAGGAAAAATTAAACGAAAGGCCTGTAGATCAGATGTGGGAAATATTTCAAAATACGCTCACTAAGATGATTCAAACTTACATTCCTTTTAAGGACAGACGTCCCCCAAATCAGGCTCGCCCAAAGTGGCTCGACAAAGAAACTGAAAAAAGTATTGCTAAAAAGAGACAGGCTTATAAGAAATATAAGTGCTCGGGTGCATCTAATGACTATGAAAGTTATGTATCAATACAGAGAGATTTAAAAAAGACAATAAGAAAAAGAAAACGACAATACGAAATGAACATCGCTGATAAATCCAAAGAGAATCCCAAAGAATTCTATAGTTACATTAGAGATAAAAAGGTTGTTAGGAATCACATTGGTCCACTATTATCTGCTGACGGTCAACTTGAATATTCAAATGAAGGAATGTGTAATCTCTTAAACAATTATTTTAGCTCGGTATTCGTAAACGAAACACCTCAAAGTGAATTCCAAACTGAAACCTGTGAAAAGTCTGGGGTAAACTTACTCACTACGGTAAATATAACAAAAGAAACAATTAAAAGGTGTATAGACAAACTCAAAGTTAATAAAACACCAGGGCCTGACGGTTGGCATCCAAGAATCTTAAAGGAAATGAAAAATGAGATTGTTGTTCCATTAGAAATTATTTTCAAGAAATCCATCATATCCGGAGATGTCCCAAGAGAATGGAAGCTAGCTAACGTTACTCCCATATTAAAAAAAGGTGACAAAAAGAAACCAAATAACTATAGGCCTATTAGTTTGACTTCGATCGTAGGAAAAATAATGGAAACTATCATCAGAGATGCTATCGAATATCATTTAGAAAGTAACCGTTTGATAAATGATAGCCAACATGGTTTCAGACGGAAACGTTCTTGCGTGACTAACTTACTCGAATTCTACAACACAGTTGTCTCGAATTTTGACAAAAGAAACAATATAGATTTAATATATCTAGACTTTGCAAAAGCTTTTGATACCGTCCCACACGAAAGACTTCTTACTAAATTAGCTTTGCATGGAATAAGTGGTAGCCTATTAGGTTGGACTAGTAATTGGTTGAAAGGTCGAAAACAGAGAGTTGTTTTAAATGGAAAAACTTCTGGATGGAAAAGTG
>NC_134811.1:28838472-28843472 GCF_046742065.1 Oratosquilla oratoria | reverse complement strand
CACATTTATCATTAGTTATATGTCAATTTATTATTATTTGCTATTTGCCTGTTTGTTTATTATTTAACTATACCTATACATTTATTTTATTTTCTTATATTATTATATTTATCTATCTATTTATTTATCATTATTATAATTTTTTCGCATCTGACCTAGGTATGAACAAAAATGTCTCCTGTCGGGAATACTCTGCCTTTGTATTCCTTTGTAATAATTCTTATACAGTCGGTGTTCCATAAGGGGAAATTTCAGCCAAAACGAAACGAGTAGATAGCGCCATCTTGCCTAAGGAAGGGAGGTCAGATTGAATTAATAACAAAGGATTACAAAGGCGGAGCATGCCGACAGGAGACCTTTTGATCCATATCTAGGTCGGATGAAAAAAAAAAAAAAAAAAAAAAAATCTATACAACTTTCATGTATTACTATGTTCTTTATCTATTTATCTAATTATTTGTTTTCTTATCTATTCATGTATTTATCTGTTTATTTGCTTACTTGTTATCTATCAATTCATTCATCTATTCATTTATATAGCCTACTCATCTATTTTATTATTATCATTATCATTATTTATTTCTTCTATAAAAACAAAAAAGGATATCTAGCTTTGATGTGATGCTACCTTTACCTCACCAATACTTTGACAGACATTTTCTAAGTTTTTAACATCATTTTTTGCTTTAATTTTGTTTTACAACAAATTATTTAATGTATTTAAAGGCTATTTTCATGTGTGTGTGTGCGTGTGTGTGTGTGTGTGTGTGTGTGTGTGTGTGTGTGTGTGTGTGTGTGTACGTGTATGCTTGGGTTTTCTCAAACACATCCGTACATATCAATTCTTTTTGGAACAATGGCGGTCGAGGAGGAGGAGTCTGGGGCATGGGGAGATAAGACGCTAAACGATGGATAACGATCTGGATTATGAGTTTTCGTGAATGGATGATGTGGAGTGGATGTGGAGTGGATGTGGTGTGGATGCGGTGTGGATGCTATGTGGATGGAGAATGGTGGTTACCGAGGAAGTTAGCGTGTTGCCAGTCCTTAATCAATCGGATTAGAACTTGGGGGTCTGGTCCAGTGGGTGGGCTTGGCCCCGTTGGCTTGGTCCGTTTGGTTTGGTCCGGTCGGTTTGGTCCGGTCGGTTTGGCCCGGTTGGTTTGGCCCGTTTGGTTTGATCTGTTTGTTTTGGTCCGTTTGGTTTGATCTGTTTGGTTTGGTCTGGTAAATTTGGTCCGGTGGGCTTCGTCCGGTGGGCTTCGTCCGGTCGGTTTGGTCCGTTTGTTTTGGTCCAGTCGGCTTGGTTAAATCTGTTTGGCCCAGCTGGTTTGGTCCGGTGGGCTTGGTCCGGTCGGTTTGGTCCGGTTGGTTTAGTCCGGTCGGTTTAGTCCGGTCGGTTTGTTCCGGTCGGTTTGGTCCGTTTGTTTTGGTCCAGTCGGCTTGGTTAAACCTGTTTGGCCCAGCTGGTTTAGTCCGTGTGGTTCGGTCAGGTCGGTTTGGTCCATTTGGTCGATTTAGTCCGGTCGGTTTGATCCTGTCGGTTTGGTGCATCAAGAACGCCCCTTTCCTAAACTTCCCAGGACGTCGACTCTCGATTTGCATTCTGGGTAATGGCTGACGATTTTATTCGTATCCCTCAGTTTTCAAATTTCTCCCATCCTCTCTCAGACTCTCTCTCTCTTTCCCTCCCTCTATTCCTCTCTCTCTCTCTCTATCTCGTTCCTTCGTTCACTCTCTTTTTCTCCCCGGAGGCTGATCTGGAAGGCAAGAAAGAGAGTGGAGTTGAAAAAGAAGAGTCATGCTCTTCAATCGGAGAAGTGGAACTGAGAGGAATGGATTGGATTGACTGCACTTGTGACGTCAATCGGGTAGAAGATGTTTCTTCTGGCTCGGCCTCTGCATGATTCAGGTTTCTGTCGTGCAATTTTGACCAATTAAAGGAGTATTCCCCAACACAACCTAACCTAACCACACCTGAAATAATCTAACCTGAGCAGGGCTGACCTGAGCTTACCTGATCTGACCTAACCTCACATAATCTATCCTAACCTACATTTAGCCTAACCTTACCTAACTCAGCCTAACCTAACATTACTTAATCTAACCTAAACTAAACCCAACCTAATCTAATCAAACCCCAAACTGGGATATTCAGGTGATTGCCAGCTTATCTTTGAAAGGATTTTGATTCAAAATTCCCCCATCCCCTTTAAACTCAAAAATACCTCAAAAAACATCTTCAGACGTAAGCATTAACAAAGCCTCAAAAATAAGGGGGGGGGTTGACACCTCCCCACCCTAGGGAGGGGGGGGGTCTACGAGTTGATGGATGGATTTATGTGTGGCCAAAGGCGGCGGCGGGCCGGTAGACGCCGGGTTGATCTCGGAGTAGAGGGCGTTGGCTGGTGGTGGAGAATTGAAGGAGATAGAAGCGGAGAAGAGGAGGAACTTCTGAGCTCATGGCGAACAGTTTTCCACCGGCTCCTCTCTTTTCTACTTCGTATATTTTCTTCGTCTTTTTTTTTTTTTAATCTTTTCCTACTTTCTTTTTTGTTTGTCTCTTCCGTTTTGTTTTCTTTTTCTTTCTCTTCTTTCTTCGTTCTCTCTTCCACTTTTCTCTTGTATATTT
This sequence comes from Oratosquilla oratoria, assembly GCF_046742065.1. Taxonomy (NCBI): domain Eukaryota; kingdom Metazoa; phylum Arthropoda; class Malacostraca; order Stomatopoda; family Squillidae; genus Oratosquilla; species Oratosquilla oratoria. The sequence continues at coordinate 28,840,840 of NC_134811.1, read as the reverse complement.
TTTTTAACTCTTTTTTTTCTTTAGTCTTAGTTATCTACACTCTTCTTTCCCATTTCTTTTCGTTTCTAAACGTTTCTCTTCTCTGTTTTCTTTTATTTTTTTCAATGTTCACTGTTTTTCTTCTTCTTTTTATTTTATTATCTTCTTTTACTTCTGCCTTCCTTCATCTTGCCCTTTCCCTATCATTTCTCTATCCTCTTTTCTTCTCTTTCATTATCTCATTCCTTCTCCCTTCTTCTTATATTTCTTTTTTCTTTTTCATTTTTTTCTTTCCATCTTTTTTATCTTTTATTTATCTATATATTCATTTTTGTGTTCCATTTCTTACATCGACTCTTCATTTCCTTTCTCCACGTTTTTTCTTTTGGTATATAATCCAAGACACAATTGAAGAGAGGGAAAGAGAGAGAAAGAGAAAGTGAAGGAGAAAGAGAGAGAAAGAAATAGGGAGGGAGGGAGGGAGATTGAGAGAGAGAGAGAGAGAGAGAGAACGAGAGAGGAAAAGAGAGAGATGAAAGAAGAGAGAGGGAGGGAGGGAGAGAGAGAGAGGGAACGAGAGAAAAAGAGAGAGATGAAAGGAGAGAGAGAGAGAGAGAGAGAGAGAGAGAGAGAGAGAGAGAGAGAGAGAGAGAGAGAGAGAGAGAGAGAGAGAGAGAGAGGGGAAGCAACTTCTCGCCGCGGGCAAGTACAGAAGAAGGTTCTTCCAGCTGAATTAAATCGCTTGGCTGCATCTAGAAGAAACGACTTTGGTCGTAGACTACAGTAAAAATACTCACGGAGATATTTCTTTCATAGAATCTATTTTCAGAATTAAACTCAAGATGAATCCTAACCCTCCCTTCGAAAGGACTTTTTTTTCTCAGCTGATGGCAGTTAACATAATCGAGTTCATTCACAAAACGCAAAAAAAAAAAAAAATTATACTTGATTTCGCTAACTCCCTTGCAGATGTGGTGCACTTTACTCATTTTATTCTGGACAGCCTTAGCCAATTATATTAACATTTGGGTTTGTGACAGCGACGAATGGTTGCTGATTTATTTTCTCCATTTTTTGTTTCTATCTTGTGCCTATTCCTCTTTTCTCCCTCTCTCTCTCTCTCTCTCTTTTGTCATCTTTATCGTCCCTAACGGCAGCATTTTTGTTTGATTATCTCTTCTTATCTAATTGATTTTCTAACAACACTTCTCTGTTTACATATTCTTTGCTTATCTTCTCTTTTTCATCACTTTTCACCTCTCTTTGCTCTTTTTCTTCGTTCCTCACCTCCCTCTACCCCTAATCCTCCTCCTCCTCTTCTTTCTCTTTTTCTTTATTTTACATTTTCTCCTCTTTCTCTTCCTCCTCCAGTTCTCCCTCACCCTTCCTCTTCTTCTCTTCCTCAATTATTCCTCATCCTCCTTGCATTCTCTTTTATCTTCTTTCTCCTCCATCTCCTCCTCATCTATTCTTCCTTCTCCTTCTCCTTCTTGCATTCTCTTCCTCTTTGTCTTCATCCTCCAACTGTTCCTCACATTTTCCTCCTCCACTTCTCTCTCAATTATTCCTCATCCTCCTTGCATTCCCCTTCTCCTTCTCCTCCTCATCCCCTCCTCGTCCTCCTCCTATTTCACTTAGAAACTGGATATTAACTCTTCAATAATATATCACACTATATAACTCCTCTTGTGATAAGTGGCGGATGATCTTTTTCACACGTAAACAAAACCACCCCACCCCACCTCACCCCCAAGTTGAGTGTGTGTGTGTGTGTGTGTGTGTGTGTGTGTGTGTGTGTGTGTGTGTGTGTGTGTGTGTGTGTGTGTGTGTGTGTGTGTATGGTGTGTGTGTAGGCAATGTGACTCAAGCTTTCCTCACCCCAGTTGAATAAAATCACTGGCCGCAAGCCACGACTCCATCCTCACAGAGAAACACCTCGACGACGGATTTAAAGGTCACTAAAGTAGATAGTTTATAATACATCTGCAGTCATGGGGGTGGAGGGAGGGAGGGAGGCAAGGAGGTGGGGGAGAGAGGGAAGGGAAGGGACCAGAATGTCTAGGTAGAATGAAAGAGCAAGATTGAGGTAGAGATGGAGAGAGAGAGAGAGAGAGAGAGAGAGAGAGAGAGAGAGAGGAAAGTGAGAGAGAGATGGAGAGAGAGAGAGAGAGAGAGAGAGAGAGAGAGAGAGAGAGAGAGAGAGAGAGAAAGTAAAGAAAAGAATGACAAAAATGAATAGTTTATGAATAAGAATAACAACAAAGAAGAAAAAAAGAGAGAAAAACCAAATGAAAAATAAAGATAAAAAAAAAAAAAATGAAATAAATAATAAGAGAGAGCAAACAAGACCATGGGCCACCATGCCGGCAATTGTGCCGTTCAGTAGGTC
>NC_134811.1:28818472-28823472 GCF_046742065.1 Oratosquilla oratoria | reverse complement strand
CATTCAAACATTGGTTGCCTTTATACACCCACATCTCCTTCTTCCTTTCTCTTCTTTCTACTCTTTTTCTTCCTCTCACCTTCGCTCTCTTTCCTAACTTCCTCTCTTCTTCTTTTTCTCTCTTCTTGCTTCCCCTTTGCATCCTGTCTTTTTTCCTAGTTCCTCCTCTCTCTTCCATCCACCCTCCCTCCCCTCCCATCTTCCTTCCTCCTCTTTTCTTCCCTCCCTCTTCTCGAGACTCTCTTTCTTCATCCTTTCACTCCTTATTTTCTTTCCCTCTCTTCCTCTTCCTAATGCCTTCTCTCTCCATTCCCCATCTTCCTTTCCATCCTCCTCTTTCTTCTTCCTCTCCTCCTCTCTTTCGCCCTCGCTCCACCTCCTATCACTTTTTCCCTTTCCTATCTCTTTCTACTAATCTCTCTCTTCCATCCTCCCCTCCCTTCCTTCTCTCCCTCCCTCTCTCCACCACCCCTAATGTGGGGCAGAAACTTTTGCATTCACAGCCGAAAACTTGTTTGCTGATACACTATTTTTTCATCCCCCCTCTCCCCTTCTCCCCCTCCCTCTCCCCTTCCCCTTCTCCCCCTCCCCTCTCCCCCTCCCCATCCCCTTCTCCCCCTCCCCATCCCATCTCCCCCTCCCCTTCCTCTTCTCCCCCTCCCCTTCTCCCCCTCCCCTTCCCCTTCTCCCCCTCCCCTTCCCCTTCTCACCCTCCCCTTCCCCTTCTCCTCCCCCATCCCCTTCTCCCCCTCCCCATCCCCTTCTCCCCCTCCCCATCCATCCCCTCTCCCCTTCCCCTTCCCCCTCTCCCCTCCTCTTCTCTCCCTATCCTCCCCCACCTTTCCCCTCTCCCCCTTCCTTTCTAATATATTTTTCTTATTCCTGTCCTCTTCATTCCTCACATTACATTCATTACTTATTTATCGCCAACACCACCACCATCAGCACCAACTGCATGACCAGCCACCACCATCACCACCACTCATCACCATCACTACTACGTCATTACTGATACCAACACACCATCATCACTGGCGTCATCATCATCATCACCACTATTGTCATTCCGTCTTCTCTTTTAGTACGAGAATAAAGTTCATCATTTCTTCACCATTATCGCCCTCCTCTCCTTCCCGTCATCCTTCTTCTCCTTCACCTATTTCTACCTCCCCTTCCTCGTCCTTCCTTTCTTCTTTCTGACTCTTGAGCTCCTCCTCCTCCTATCCTCCTCCTTCTTCTTCTGTCTCCACTTCCTCGTCTTCCCTCTCTTCTTCCTATCTTTATCCTTCTCTTTATTCTCCTTTTCCCTCACCTTTTTCTATCTCCCTTCCCTCGTCCTTCCTTTCTTTTTCCTGTCTCCTGAGCTCCTTTGCCCTCTCACTCTCCTCCTCCTCCTTCTTCTTCTCCTGTCTTCACCTCTTCATCTTCCCTCTTCTTTTCCTCTCTTTATCCTTCTATTTATTCAAATTCACCTTTTTCTACCTCCCCTTCCTCACCTTTCCTTTCTTCTTCCCGACTCCTGAGCACCCTCTACTCTTCTTCCTTCTTCTTCTCGTGTCTCCAACTCCTCCTCTTCTTCCCTCTCCTCTTCCTGGAGCACATGTCGCAACTGCAGCTGACTCAACAGCTCCTGTCGAGCTTCTACTCATTGTCGTAGGTCGAGTCACGGACGCTTTTTTCTTTTTTCTTTTCTTTTATTATCCCAATTAATTTATGTATTTATTCAATTATCTATTTACTCGTACATTTACCTACTTTTGCTGAAAAAATTATATGTCATTTATCTTTCTTTCCCTTGTTTAAGGGCATTTGTTTGTCTTGGCATTTATCTATGAGAGAACTTTACATATCTATTTATCTATTTATTCATTTATTTATCTATTTACTTATTTCTTAGTTTTCGTCTGAGTTTTCCTTCCCCCTCGATCTTTCCTTAATACATTCATTCAATACAGCAACGTATAATTTTTTCACAAGTACACTCCTTAAGAACATAAGAACATAAGGAGACTGTGTGAGACCATAAGGCCTGCATTAGGCAGTTCCATGTCCATTGCCACCTACCATCCCCATCCATAAAGTTATCTAACCTTCTTTTAAAACAGCCAATAGTTTGTACGCTTATTACATGGTTACTAAGTCTATTCCATTCTATTGGTAAACGGGTTCTTGCTTATTTCCTTCTTAAATCTAAATTTGTTCAATTTAAGCTCATTACTGAGAATCCTGCACAGCTGTCTTAATATGATGACCTTATGTGCGTCATCCTTGTTAGAGCCCTTGATCCATTTGAACCTCTATTAGATCACTCCGCACTCTGCGTTTTTCTAGAGTTTGTAAATTAAGGTGCCTAAGCTTGTCCTCGTAAGGTAAGCTTCTGAGCTCATGTATCATTTGGTCATTCTCCTCTGTACCGATTCTAGTGAATTTATATCCATTCTATGGGACGGAAACCAAAACGTGTACCGCATAGTCAAGGATGGGTCTAACTAACGCCAGATAGAGTTTGATAACTAACTCTGCACTTTTATTCATAACTGTCCTAGCAATGAAACCTAATGCTCTGCTAGCTCTATTCCTTGCTCTAATGCACTATTTCCTGGGTTTAAGGTCAGGACTCGCTAGCACTCCTAATTCTCTCTTGCACTCTTTTTTCTCTAAAATGTTATCTAAGTTATATCTGCTTTCTAGGTTGTGTAAACCTACGTTTAACTCACTACACATTGAAATATTGAAGCCCATTTGACATTTCGCCGACCATGTGAACAAGTTGTTAAGATCTTCCTGCATTATCCTGGCGTCTTCTCCTGACTTGATTTGGCGTCCTATTTTAGTGCCATCCGCATACTTACTAACATCACTAACAATCCAATTGTCCAAGTCTATAAAGAACCCAATACCAAGCCCTAGGGAACTCCACTAATAACACTCCCACATTTGGATTTTACACCGTTAAAATGACCTGCTGATTTCTGTCACTGATCCAAGCTCTAATCCTTTCAAACACATTTCCTCCTATGCCATGGGCTTTGAATTTATTTAGTAGTCTCTAGTGGTGCCCCTTGTCGAACGCTTTGTTAAAGTTAAGGTAAATAACATCGTAAATATCATTGTTATCTGACGCCTTGTATACATTAGTGTAAAAAGACAAATGATTAGTTACACATGACTTTTCCCTTTGGTGAACCCATGTTGTGAGTCACGAATCAAATCATGCCTCTCGATGTGATCTCTGATTCTATAAGCTAATATCAATTCTAGCATTTTACCTGTAACCGACGACAAACTGATTGGCCTGTACTTATGCATAGACGATTTACCACCTTTTTTGAAAATAGGAACAACGTTTACCTGCCCCCAAGAAATAGGCATGAATTCTGTCTACCAATTTGAATAAAATCGCCTGGCGGCGGATAGAATAATAATAAACATGACGTCGCTCCATTGTAAAGCGGAACATCTTCAGTCCGTGAGAACTCTTGTTCAGTTGAACAAATTTGTCTAACTCTAGCCTAGTGTCAGTCTTATAACGCAGCTTGAACACCGACGGGACCGGTTGCATAAAACCTATCGCGAGACGTGTGTTTGTGTGTGTATATTCGTACGTGCGTGCGTGTGTGTGCGTGTGTATATGCATGCATTAGTGTGTGTGTGTGTGTGTGTGTGTGTGTGTTTATGTGTGTATAAGTGTGTGTGTGTAGATTTTTCTGTGTGTGAATGTATATGGAGGGATGCGGGGAGGTGTACATGTATGTATGTATGTATGTGTGTGTGCGATCGGTTTCAAGCTACTGGTTGCATCGGTGTGCGAGCTGCCTTTATGGCCTCTTGCAGTCACCTCCATTCTTATATTCTTCTGTTCTTATGTTCCGAATAAAGTATGGCCCAAATAGTGGTGGAAGATGATTTTTTTTTTTTTTTTGCAAATAGTGGTGGAAGAGGGTATCTTTTTCATCGTAATAACCAGCACTTCAGCCCCTGAGGACCACATCACACATAACATAAGAACTTAAGAATGAATGAGACTGCAGGAGACCATAAGGCCTACACTAGATCTCTTGCAGTCTCCGAAGAGATGGAACCATAGAGGTGGTCAAAGAGGGAGAGCAGAAATTGCATTTAAAAGTGATCACCATTTTTTGGAGTCGAGATGAGTATCAAATAATAATAAATTGATCCTACGTGACTCCGGTCAGTAGGGGTGTCACTGATGTCACTAGAATACTGACCACATAAATCGGTACCTGGCGGGAGGGGTAGGGACCCCCCAACTGAATAGGTCGGCTGAAGACAGCCTGGATGAAAGCCAACATTGCAAATTACCACTCAGGTGTCGAGTGAGCGAAATGATCTGGGAAAGATTTGTCGCATTTGATTCGCTTGAACGAAAACGTCTGAGAATCGAGATGAAATCAGCGGGTTGTGACTGTAAACTTCGGGAAGATATAGTGTATCTTTTTTTATCATTTTTTTTTACTTAATTTCATTTGTTTTTGCATCCTTCGCCTATGTTACTCTATCTCGTTTCGCTGTTTGTTTTGCTTTGAATAATCTTATTCCATTTTGTCTTACTATATTTTATTTTTGTTGATTTTTTCTTTTTTAGCTTTTGATATACTAATTCATTTATTCTTATCTGTCTATTTATGTATTTGTCTATTTATTTCTATATTTGTATGTTGAATTATGTATCTACTTATATATTAAGAACTTATGGGGGTATTAGTGAGTTTTGTTTTGGGGGGCGTGATCCCTCCCCAAGCCCCCTTTACACCCCCTTCCCCCCAAATTCGTGGCTGAGGACCTGCTGACCGATCCACGTGTCTCCCCTCTCCCTCCTCCCCTCTTCCACCTCCCCCATAAGGAAGAACCGTCTCAGATATCTATAGGAAAGAAGACTATCTTCCTCATTTGACCGAGTTTTTCTGGAGTACGATCGCTTTTGGAAAACGTGACTGAAGCATTTTGGGAGAGAGATCGAGAGAGAGAGAGAGAAAGCC
>NC_134811.1:28805972-28815972 GCF_046742065.1 Oratosquilla oratoria | reverse complement strand
CACGGACGCCATTATCATCACCATCACCACTACATTCACCACCACCGCCATTATCACCATTACTATCACCACCACAATCTGTTACGTCATTTGTCCCAAAACTGAAGAAAACGGAACGTTCCAACCGAAATGAACGTGTGTGGGGTTTTTGACGTAGTGCGAGCCAGTTTCTCAGTCTGCCGGGCAAACAAAAGGCCAGAGGGAAACGCACAGGAGATGAATATTAAGGGGCATTTAGACGGTCAAACGGTTTGACAAACCCGGTTTGTCAAACAAGTGTTTGAAGTGATGTTTGACCGTGTGAATAGGGTATTTGGTTGTCAAACACGTTCGACAAACGTGTTTGACGACCAAATACCCCATTCACACGATCAAACATCACTTCAAACACTTGCCTGACAAACCGGGTTTGTCAAACTGTTCGACCGCGTAAATGGCCCTTAAGCCTCTCCATGTCCTTCGGTCCTGTGCTGCTTTATCTATTCCTCTTCTGTCTATCTCCGCATCCACACCATCCATCCATCTCATTCGAGGTCTCCCTCTAGGTCTTCTTCCAGGCATTCTACCCATCATAACTCGTTTTGGAATTCTATGGTCCTCCATACGCGCCACATGCCCAGCCCATCTCAATTTTGTTCTGCTTATAACATCTGTTATTTTCTCTTGATTAGTTATTTCTCTCAGCTCATTATTGTGTCGCCCTCTCCACCTATTCTCATTTTCATCAAAAAGTGGTCCAGTAATTCGCCTTAATATTGTATTCTCAAACACCAGTAGCCTTTGTTTCATTTGTTTTGTTAAGTTCCATGTCTCACTGGCATATAAAACTATAGGTCGTAGGATTGTATTGTAGATTCTTAATTTTGTATTTCTTGATATAATTTTCTTCTTTGATATTGGTACAAGGCTAAAATAACATCTGTTTGCTGAAGCGATTCTTATATTTATTTCTGTATTCATCTCGTTTCTATTTGTTACTGTTCCACCCCGATATCTGAAAGTACCTCTATTCTCTTGTCTTCAAAAACCACATCCTCTACGTTCCTCTCCTCTCTGCTCATACACATTAGTCTGGTTTTATCGAAATTTATTTGCAGCCTAACTCGGCTCTCTCTCTTAGTTGGGTGATGAATATGGACTACATCATCATTATTATTATTATTATTATTATTATCATTATTATTATTAGTTACTATTATTAGTTATTATTATTACTATTACTATTACTATTATTACTATTTCTACTATTACTATTATTATTACTATTACTATTATCATTACTATTACTATTATAATTACTATTATTATTATTAAAGATAATAATAATAATAGTAATAATAGTAATAATAATAGTAATAATAATAATAATAATAATAGTAGTAATAATAGTAATAATAATAAATAGTAATAATAATTGTAATTGTAATAATAATTGTAATAATAGTAATATTATTAATTATTATTATTATTAAATTATTATTATTATTATTATTAATTATTATTATTATTATTATTATTATTATTGTGGATAGGAGGTGAAGGGAACACGGGCTGAGGGAAATACATTTATTCCTGACTAGTTTCGCCTGAGTGGCTTCTCAGGCGAAACTAGTCAGGAATAAATATTTCCCTCAGCCCGTGTTCCCTTTACCTCCTATCCACATTCGTCACAATGTATACACATTATTATTATTATCATTATCATTATTAGAATCATAATCAATACTATCATTATTATTATCATTATTATTATAATTTTTATTATTATTACAATTATTATTAATATTATCATCATCATTATTATTATAACGGATGCAGCAGCGGTATGAGGAAGATGGGCAGATTATTTTTAGGGAGCTGTTCAATGTGAAATGGGATAGGGAGGAAACGGTGGCTGGGGTGGGAGATACTAAGAAAATGACGGTGATGGATGAGGAAAATGGGGGAGAAATAAGAAAAGATGAGTTGAAAGCAGTTATTAGAATGGGCGAGATGCAGGGATGACCCATCATACTCGTACAGGAGCCAAGATGAAAAGGAGGGAGGGGGTCGTAAATGGGGGGTAGAATGGATAGGGATGAAATGGGTGGGAGCGGAATTATAAAATTTGACTTTGGTTATCTACCTTGTAAGGGGAAAAAGCTTTTGGTATATGTATGTGTATCATTATCATTACCATCATTATCTATTATTATCATCATCATCATCATTGTTGTTATCATTATTATTAGTATTATTAATGCTATTATCATTAATGTTATTAATGCTATTACTATTATTATTATCATTATTATCATTGTTGATAATAATAATAATAATATCATTATTATTATTATTATCATTAATGCTATTACTATTATAATTAATATTGCTATCATTATTATATTATTATTACTATTAATTATCATTATTATCATTATTATCATCATTATTATTATCATTATTATTATTATGGCTATCATATTTTCACCTTTATGATTATTATAATTATTATTGTCACTAATGCTGATGATGATGATGATGATGATAATGATAATAATGATAATAATGATAATGATTATAATGATTATAATGATAATAATAATAATAACAATAATAATGATAATAATAATAATAATAATAATAATAATAATAATAATAATAATAATAATAATAATAATGATAATAATGATAATAATAATAATAGTAATGATAATAGTAATAATAATAATAATAATAATTATTGTTATTATTAATATTACTATCATTATTTTTATTTCTTTAAATCGCCTATTAATCACTGGTGAAAGGACGGTATGTTGTATTGGAATCGAGCATCCTCGTCCATTTTCTTTCCGTTCTTTTCGCGTTTCGACGCACCACTGGCGTCTTTTATTTCTTTAGCAAACGTAGCAGGAGGGTAAATAAACGTTCAAAATAATTCTATTCGGATATGGCGACGAAAAAGGAAACGTTTGGATTTATTTACTTCATCAAAAGAAACGTTTTGACGAGATAGTCCGCTTGGAGAGAGAAAAACGTTTGAATAGAGTTGGCGTCGGCATAAAGCAAAAAAAAAAAAAAAAAAAAAAAAAAAATTGTTCGAATGCTAGCGATTTTATTCAGGTGGAGTGAAAAAGAAATATCATTTAGTCTGCTCATGAAGATAAAACGCAACACACGTTATGAATTATCGATCTTCATACGGTGGCAAAAAAAGTAAATAAATCAATTAATCAATTAATCAACTGATGAATAAACGAATAGAATTAGATAGGATGAATTAAAATGAAACAGAATAAAAAAACAAAAAAGATAAATAAAACAAAATAAAATTAGAGAAATAAAATAAAAACATATCCCATATGTTCTATTTATATATAGCAAATGCTCTTTCCTCATATAGGGAGGGCTGGCCGAGAAAAAAAAAAAAGATAAATAAATAAATAAATAAAATCTCGTACTCAACTAAATCTCATTTGATATCACTCCCATATCAGGACCTCGTGGATGAAAGGTCATCCCACGCTCCCGCCTCACCTCAAAAGCAATGCTGCAAGGCACAGCATATAGCGCAGAAATAAGTACTTTATAGCAACAGCCTGCTTGTTAGTGACGATTACTAAAAAAATCGAAGGAAAACACCTCTTGTATTATAAAAAACAAATAAAAAAAAAACATTAAAGAATGTCATCGTAACGTTAGAGAACGAAGTGACCATAAATTAAATTAGTCAATTAATTTCTCTCATTTTGTGATTGGCTGTCTTCGAACGCGAATCTGCCGTGACCCAATTTTTTTGGGGTCGTTTGTTAAACAACCAATCGAGGTAAAGCTTTAGTACCCATTGTTAGGAGGAACAAAACAGTGTCTATATATTTTTGGGGGGGATAGCCAATATTGTATCTGAGTGTCTATCTGTCCGTTTGTCTCTTTATGTATTTTTGTATGTATGTATGTATGTATGTATGTATGTATGTATGTATGTATGTATGTATGCATGTATGTATGTATGTATGCATGTATGTATATGTATGTACCTATGTATGTGTGTGTATTTATGTATGCATGTATCATGTATATATCCATCCATTCATTCATTTACCTACATATCTATCTATATACCAAAAGGTTTCTTCCTCTCTCATCAAATATGTATCCAGCCTTAGGCATGCACTCACGTTCCCCTTACACATCCCACACCCATCCACCATCCATACGCTTCTCTTTCGAAAAACCACTTAGCTCTTTGTGGAAGAAGGGTTACCCCTGTCTTCCGCCCCTTGCCTGGGTCAGAAACCATGCAGCAAGACACAGGACTATTCATATGATGATCATTCACTGTTAGGAGTGATATTCACAGTGAAGTATTATCACTAACTATTCCTAAACCAACTAAGAGACTTCTAATATTGTAATACAAAGGTGCGATATAAGAGATACAATTTTCCAAGGTTCCATTCATGCAGATGAAGTACCAGTGGACGGCCCTGGATTTGGGAGCCAATTTCTTCCTCTCCCACCACTTCTCCTCCTCCTCCTCTTCCTCCTCCTCCTACTCTTCTCCCGAGTCCTTCATCGCTCGTAAAGAAGAAACGACCCGAGCTTCGAACTCGGGCAATTGGCCGTGGCGCAGTTACACGTCAAATGATAACTATGAATGAAGACTAATTGCGCGCATGCGCACAGGCGACCATTTTGATTTGGGCCATTTACTCTCTACATATTCCTTTCTTCACCGTTTCCCGACTTAGTTTCATAATCATAAAGCGTAAAAGCGAAATTATATAGTTTTCTTCTTTATTGCGCTCGATACCTGAGTAGCCTCTTTAGTTAATAAAATCGTCTGGCACTATTCAAAATACTTAAGATAAAACTTCTGCCACAAGCGAGTTCAGTGGATTGAATATCTCTATTTCACATTTTTTTATTGAAGGTAAATAATTTTTCTTCATCAACAGCAAATATCTAATGAATACGTTATCAGCTTTATGAGGAGAGTGAATGTAGATCGACTTGCAATTCGGTCTTTGTTTAATAATGTAATTAATTAGGTGTGCGTTTGCGTGCTTATATGTGTTAGTGCCAATACAGGGTAGCATATACGTTCACATAAGCCTTTGTGTGTGTGTGTGTGTGTGTGTGTGTGTGTGTGTGTGTGTGTGTGTGTGTGTGTGTGTGTGTGTGTGTGTGTGTGTGTGTGTTTGTGTGTGTGCATGTGTGTGTGTGTACGTGTGCGTTTATCGTCATATTGCGTTGAGATTTGCATTCATTTCGTGGTCACGTGTGCCCGAGTTTGTTCACCTTTCTTCAGCCTGTCAGTCACGTGGGTTAAAGATGAAGGCGTAGACAGCAGCTAAGCGACTCTTACCGTGAGCTCTTCACTATATTTATTTAGTTTGTCCCATATTTCTTGAAAGAAAATGTATTACAAAGGATTAGAAAGGAAGAGCATGCATACAGGAGACCTTTTGGTCTATAACTAGGTCGGATGTGAAAAAATAGAATAAATAAATAAATAAATAAATAAATGAAAAAAAAACAGATAAGCAAATAAACAAGTGAAATAAACACAAAATGGCAAATAATAAACAGATACATAATAATAATTAATAATAAATTAATGAATAAAATAAAATGCAATAAAGGGCAGGCATTACAGCTTATATCTTAGGTGTTTATCTAAATTAATCTTAGAAGTTCGAACAGCACTATATTACACTGCCTCTGCAGGGAGTTTATTCCCTTCATTTACTACATTTACTACACGGTTTGAGAAGTTGTTTCTACCCACTTCCGAATTAAATCTACTTCCTGACAATTTGAGACCATTATTTCTTTTCTGATTTGCATTCAGTGTGAAAATTTCGGCACTTTTGATGTCATTTCCCTTTAGAATCTTAAAGACCTGTATCAAATCGCCCCTGAGTCTACGTTTTTTGAGGGAGAATAGATTCATATGTTTTAGTCGATTTTTGTATGATTCATTTTTGATATTTGGAATCAGTTTTGTGGCTCGCCGGTGTACTTTTTCCAGTCTGTCAAAGTCTTTAATGAGACCCGGGGAGCATACAGGAACGAACTTACGATTTATATAGCTTGATAATGACAGATGGACTTTTAAAACAAAAAGATTGCGTAATAAGTCCTAGAAACTTATTTGCCTTCTCTGAGGCGGAAATACACTGCTTCGATGATTTGAATTCATTATTGATAATTACGCAGATTGTCTTTTCACTATCCATATTAATGAATTTCCACATAGCGTGTAATAGCAGTCATTGTTATTTTACCTATGTATATAACCTTACATTTATTTCTGTTAAATTTCATTAGCCACTTTTCAGACCATTGCTGTATTTTATCTAAATCTTGAATGTCTAATTATCATGTTGTTAAATATGGCGATCGTCTACCGTAGACTTTTACTCGATGTGAGGTTCTTGGGAGGTTACGTGGAATATTTGCAATCTTTTTACATTTCGATCTATAGGAAAAATCTGACTCTATTTTTTCTATTTGTTATCGTTTCAGGTTCTTCCGGGGCTCTACGTGGGCAACTTCCGGGACAGCAAGGACCCAGAACAGCTCAAATATCACAAGATCACCCACATCCTCTCCATCCACGACAATGCCCGCAAACTACCTTGCAACAGAGTGAGTCTTTGCATTACTCTCTTTCTCTTTTGTTTTATGCAATGAAACTATGGAAGGACAGGTGGAAAGGAGGAGGAGGAAGAGGAGGTTATTCTTTAAGTCTTGTATCGTTCAATCTTATCGGTATCTATATGAGGGAGGAGAGGGGAGGGGAAGGGGGAGAGGGAGGGGAAGGGGTGAAGGAGAGAGGAAGGAAGGGGAGATGGAGAGGGACAGGTCGGGGAGAGGCAGACGACAAGTAAGAGAAAGAGGAAGGGGAGAGGAAGAGGGAAGTGGGAGGGGGAGGGAAGAGTAAAAGTCAGAGAGGAAAAGGGATAGAGAGAGAGAGAGAGAGAGAGAGAGGAACGGGGAGGGGAATAGGAGAGAGGGAGGGAGAGGAATGATTGTGTCAATGATCACAATGTATACCTTCAATTCAATGACTATCTTGATCATTTTTGTTTTGTCTGTCGCCAAGAGATTTTATTCATCAAAGAGATGCACCTCGGGATGATTCCCTTAAAATATTTTATTCCGGTTAACGATAACCTACATTTCATTCTGTGATTCTTCTTCCCACTACTTATTCCTGAAGTTAAGTAAAAGCAGCAACGACTGTAACAGCACTGTAGGAGAGAGGCCAAACGCAGAGTATGGGATCCAATGTGTTTAACGTTTCGCCCAGCAGGGCTTCTTCAGAAATAACATAGTGGACAAACATCTAACTCCTTATATAACCTGAGCTTGTGGGGAAAAACTAATATGAAACTAGTGTAGACATAATTTTCGTAAATTGCTTGTTACTTTGTTGTTAAAATTGCTAAAGGTTTATCTATTGTAAAAAATCCACTGTTTTTTATTTATATTATCAATGAGAGATATAAAAGCAGATTTAAAGCATCTACGTTTTATAGTATGGTTTTCATGTTTAATAACCTTAGAATTATTCCAGTCAGCATTGTGGCCTGTATCGTATCTAAGTCTAACAATGACAATTTACAAAGTAACAAGCAATTTACGCGAATTGTGTTTACACCAGTTTCATGTTCGTTTCTCCCTACAAGCTCGGGTTATATAAGGAGTCAGATGTTTGTCCACTATGTTATTTCTGAAGAAGCTCTACTGGGCGAAACGTTAAATATATTGGATCCCATACTCTGCGTTTGGCCTCTCTCCTATTCCTCAAGTTCTTCGTCAAAATCCAGCTTCCCTATGGAACAAGCGGTCCTCCCTCCTGGTTTGCTCTGCCATTGGGTTCCATCATACTACGAAGGTGAGAAAAGGAGAAGTGAGAAGGACCGAAGGAATGATTATAAAACTGATAAAGTCTGGAATAAGGAGATAAGAAGAAGGGGCGTGAATGGAGGTAAAAGACGATATGCGAAGCGTGAGGGAAAGGAAGATAAAGATAAAAGAGAGACAAGGGGAAAGAAAGAAAGAATAGAAAGGAAATGAGAGGGAAGTTGAGAGAGACTGGAGGGAGACTGGATGGGAGAAGTGAAGAGAAGGAAGAAAGGAAGGAAAAAGGAAAGGAAGTAAGGAAAGAAGGAAGAGAAGAAAGAAGGAATGAAGGAAAGGAGGAAGGAAGGAAGGATCTAATGAAGGAAAGAAGGAAGGGAAGAAAGAAAGAAGGAAGGAAAGGGGGAAGGAAGGAAGGATCTAATGAAGGAAAGAAGGAAGGGAAGAAAAAATGAAGGAAGGAAAGGAGGAAGGAAGGAAGGATCTAATGAAGGGAAGA
This sequence comes from Oratosquilla oratoria, assembly GCF_046742065.1. Lineage (NCBI taxonomy): Eukaryota > Metazoa > Arthropoda > Malacostraca > Stomatopoda > Squillidae > Oratosquilla > Oratosquilla oratoria. The sequence goes on along the minus strand of NC_134811.1, from coordinate 28,807,619 downwards.
AGAAAGGAAGATTAAGGAAAGGAGGGAGGAAGGATGTAATGAAGAGAAGAAGAAAGGGAGGAAGGAAAGGAGGAAGGAAGGATGTAATGACGTAAGGAAGAGACGAAAGGAGGGAAGGATGTAATGAAGTAGGGGAAAGAATATATGAAAAAATGAATGAATGAAAGAATGAAGGAAATACTGAAGAAATACAGGAAGGAGAAAGGTAAAAAATAAGAGAAAGAAGGAAAGAAGGTAAATAAGGAGTGACGAAATAACGGAGAGGAGAAAGTTAGAAAAGGAAAGAAGGAAAATAGTTGAATAAGTAGGTACGAAATAAAGGAGAGGAGAATAAAAAGGAAAAAAATAGAAAGAAGGTAAATAAGAAGAGGCAAAATAAATTAGGGAAGGAAAGAGAAACATGAAAAAGGAAAGAAAGTAGATAAGAGGGATGGGAATGAAGTAGAGAAGGAAGGAGAACGGTGGAAAGAAAAAATGAAGAAGGTAAATAAGGAAGGAGGAACTGCAAGAGAGGAGGGCCCCCTGTCGTAATTGCGGTGTTATTGTGCAATAAACTAGGGAGGACGGATGTGGAAATTACTCCCCGTGGGGCTCAGGACGAGGAGGAAGGGCTGGAATGTCGGGGGAGAAGATCTCTCTATAGTTCTCTTAAGACAGTAGAAAATTCCCTAGAAATTCAAGGTCACTACGGAAAGGTGATCCTTCTCCTGAGAAAAGGGAAAAATTCCCTAGAAATCTAGTCACTCTAGGGAGAGGAGACCCGTCCCCTAAGACAGGGGGAATTCCATAGAAATAAAAGATCGCTATAGGAAGGGATGCTTCTTCTCTTAAGATTGATCCAGGAGAGGTGGAAGATGTGGGATATGTGGGATAGGGAAAATTCCCTAGAAATTTAAGGTCACTCCACGGATGAGTGCTCTTCCTGCCACTATCCGTTCAAGAAGCAGCAGTGACCGTGTGCGACTTTAGGTGACTGTGGGTGACTGAGTAATTGCACAATGGGTGTACAGATATATTGGGTTTTGGAATTTAGTACGGGGAATACTCCGGGACCTCAGGAAATAAAAAATATATAAAAAACGTACTTGTATGTGTGCGTGCCTATACCTGTGTGTGTATTTACCTAGTTGTATTATTCGGGAAGGGAGCTATGCTCGTGGTAACCCGTCTTTGTATCTTTCAGCATCAAGTTTATTCTTAAAATCGTGATTAGTATTTGCACATACTGTTTTTTCATCTAAGTTATTCCATATATCCAGCACTCTGTGAGGAAAGATATTCTTTTTCCTATCTCTTCTATAGTTGTCCTTTTTGTGTTTCTTTTCATGACCTCTTGTTTTTCCATTGTCATTTTTAGTAAATCTTTTCCATTCCTTTCATGATTCTATATATGATCAGTAGATCACCTCTTTCTCTTCTTTGCTCTAGTGTTGGTAGTTCTAGTTTCGATAATCTTTGTTCGTATGTTAATTTGGAAAGAGCTGGTGCCAACTTTGTTGTTGCTCTCTGTATTCTTTCTAGTTTCCTTATATTCTTTTTAGTACTGGATGTCCATAGTGTCGCTGCATATGTGTGTGTGTGTGTGTGTGTGTGTGTGTGTGTGTGTGTGTGTGTGTGTGTGTGTGTGTGTGTGTGTGTGTGTATCTG
>NC_134811.1:28790972-28795972 GCF_046742065.1 Oratosquilla oratoria | reverse complement strand
GAGATAATCTTAACCAAGGAGAAATGTATTTAACCCACTTAGGAGCAAAGGTCAACAAGCAAAGGCAGGAGGAAGCCCGTGGTATGAGTGATGGTATAAACGTAAATGACTGAAGTTTCTTCATAAATAAGTAGATGAAATACAATGGGTAATTGAATAATAAAGAAATTAAACAATAGATAAGTGAATAAATGAATAGATAAATAGATGAAAAGTAAACGATAAATAAAAGAAACTATATGCATAGATAGATATGTAGGTGAATAATTAGAGAAATATATAAGCAAATCTATAAACAAGTGAATAGATGATTATGAATAATTAGAAAAAAATAGATAACTCGGTAAATAGAAATTTTATTGACTGATAACGAAAACTGATCATAAACGGAGGAGATAAAGAGCACATAGAATTAGCCATTTGCTAGATACAGTGATATATGGGAAAATTGCATGACACAGATATAATCGGTATGATAACATACGGGACTTCTGCATGACGGTAACATACGGAACTTGTGCATGACGCCCAAACGGTAATGGTTCATGAGCATGCAGCTCTTTCCTAAGTTGGGTCGTTTCGTCGTGGTCCAGTCTAACCTACGAAAATAGCATCAAATCTTCTGAAGTCCAATTTTTGTTTTCCCCTTTTATATTTTTTCTTCTTTTAGTCTTTAATCAAATTTTCTTTCCTAATTTTTCAGGTCTATTTTTCATTTGTTTATTCATTTATTCACTTAATTTATTTTTTTTTCTTTAGTCGTAAGCTATTTATTTATTTTTTGTCCTAATTCTATGATTTGGTTTTAATTTTCTTTTCCTTCAAACCTATTTTTTTTCTTTTCGTTGTTTTTAGTCAAGATGTTCTTTTTCTATTTTCTTATTTCAACACATTAGTGTCTCGAAATGTCTAAAACACGCCAAGGTCACACGTGAGTTAAGGTCACTGACCTGCTTCGACACGTGACACGTCCTTCGCTAGAGCGTTTGTTTCGTCCTCAACTTGGATTGCCTCTCCTCTTCATGACCATCGCTGACTGCCACTCGCCCCGGCTTTCATAGTACATAGGGACTAGAGGACACATTCCTTCCTATCCTTTCGTTCCATTTATGGTATTGTGTTGTCCAGAATCTGGGTCGGTAAAGGATTTTATTCGAACACCAATTTTATTTACTTTGAGAGGCACCCTCCGTATGGTATGACTGCCTGAGTAAGTGGCCATCATCAAGAACCAAATTGATATCATTAACGCAGAACTTGTGTGTGTGTGATTCACCATAGTCTTGGATCACGTGTTGGGCTCGTGATCGACAGCTATTTCTCTCCCGGAAGAGAGCTAAGATCTTATATGTGACCGATCTACGGGTAATGCCTTATACGCACACACTCAACTCCCCGCCCTTGAGAGTTGGAGTAACGACTCGCAGCGGCCCTGTACGGTATCTGAACCCGGCCACCGAAGTTGCGGCCGGGAACTTTAACCACTGCGCCACGAGTCGTGTGTGTGTGTGTGTGTGTGTGTGTGTGTGTGTGTGTGTGTGTGTGTGTGTGTGTGACCACACGTGCACCACTTGCCCGGTTGTCCAATCATATAGGTGACGCCCTCGTTTGTAGCTAAGATCCTCCTGGCGTAATCACCCGACCTTACGAACTGGCGACGATTGTGGATGTTATAATGGTTGGCGCAAACATATTTCATTCAGCCTAGAAGAATTCTTCGTCAGAAATGTAAAACTAAATAGATAAACAAATAAGTAGACAAATAAACAATCAATTGAACATACAAATTAATTGATAGATAAAAAAAATATATATTTATATATATATATATATATATATATATACTGTATATATATATATATATATATACTGTATATATATATATATATATATATATATATATATATATATTAAATAAACTCTTTGTGTCAGCATTGCTGCTCAAAAGGACGTATTAGCCAACTTTACATATTTTATTCCAAATAACGCCAGATGATTTTATTCAGCTTTTGGGGGCACAACCCCCCTCCACCACTTGGATAGTAAAGAGTTAAACAAGCAGGTGGTTTAATCCCGTCAGTTAATCGACAAGGAGAACCTTAGCGATATGACCTATTCCTACTACTCCGCCATGAGTCCTTAAATCTTTAATTTCGCCACTACTGGTTTACTGACAGTTGGGCCAGCTGGGCCGGTTGGTTCAATCTTAAGACCCCAATGACCTTGCAGCTGGTTGTGATAGCTGGGCTTTTTCGAATCGATACGAGTCTTCACATGGTCAAATTGAACCAGGTGGATCGTCTGTGAGGTCACAGGTGGTGGTGTGGAAGGGCGGTAAAGTAGTAATATAAGAATGTTATGTGACTCTGGTCCATAGAGGTGTCATTGAGGACACAGCTGGAGTGAATGGGTGGCAAGGTAGCCATATATAACCAGCGCTTCTATCCTTGCTGAGAATATATAACATCGAAGGTGTATCATGGAAGTGGTAAGAGTTTTAAGGAAGAGCAATAGTCCCGAGACTAAATGATACGTAACCCTGGTCCATAGGGGTGTCTCTAAATACCCTTTAAATATTAACTGGATAAGGCTTACGAGGTTCAATGGGTTTACTGCTGGAGCATGAAGGCAAGACGCTGAAGAAAACGGGCGCGTCTGTCAACAGAAAACGGGGAGAGCGTATGTGCTTATATCCCTCCCGAGAATATGAATGTTTGGAATTCCTGGACAAAGGAAAGAGAAAACGGAATGCTCCTATTTGTCTACAGGGAAGCGCCGAGGCAAAAATTTTTAGAAAACGGGAGGGTGGTTGGCGAGGATACAAAAAAAAAAAAAAAAAAAAATGAAAAAGAATAAATAAATAAACAAATAAAAAGAGTTAGGTAGGTGAAGATATCTATATCAATCACCGTAAATAAAAACAAAACAAAAACAAAATCAAGGTCGCAGACGTAACAGAAGCAGCCAAATACCTCCACTGTTTCATGGTAAAAACAAAGAAAACCAAATTCGGGGTTATGCGGCTGAAGAAAACGGGACTCGGACTAACGAGAGAAAATGGATAACAGGGTGACGCCAATAGAAAACCGATCACCAAAGAAAGTGGGAATTGGTTGCAAATGTTTGGAGGGAACTGATCATATTGGGCAACATGACAAAAAATGGTGGAAGAGGGTGAGGAGGAGGAGGAAAGGGAGAGGAGTGAGAGTAAAACTAGAGAGAGAAAGAGAGAGAGAGAGAGAAAGGAACGGTGGGTGGAGAGTTTCCAATCTCATCGAAGGAAGCTGGACCTCACGGAAATCAATCACTCAATCAATGGTTGTCACAATTGAATTACATTGGTCAAGGGGATAGGGAGGAGGGGAAGGAGGGGGAGGAGGAGAGGTAGAAGAAAAGGAAAAATCAGAGGAAGGGAGGAGGAAGAGGTGAAAGAGGAGGAAGAGGAGGTGGAGGAGGAAGAGGTGAGGTGGAGAAGGAGGAGGTGGAGGAGGAGGTGGAGGAGGGGAGGAGGAGGTGGAGGAGGGGAGGAGGAGGTGGAGGGGAGGAGAGGTAGGAGGAAGAGGGGAGGGGAAAAGGAGAACCAGAGGCAGAAATAGAGGAAGAATCGGAGGAAGGAAAAGGAAGAGGAGGTGGCGGGGGAGGGGGAGGGGAGGAAGAATCGTGGTAAGGAGAAGGAAGAGGAGGGGGAAGGGGAGGGGAGGAGGAGGGAAAGTTGGAACGAGAAGGAAGTAGAAATAAAGGACGAAGAGGAGGAGGAGGAGAAAGAGGAGGAAGAAGAAGAAAAGGAAAAGAATGAAATTTGTAGTAATAAAGAAGAGAACACGAAAGGGAAGAAGAAGAAGAAGACAAAACCACAATTAACAAAGGAATATGACTCGAGAAGACTATACGTGTATTTACCTAACTGTAGAATACAGGATGAAAACTATATTCGTAAATGTCCCTTCTTTGTGTTTCTATTGGTCAGACTTGGATGAGGAGTTAATTGCCAACATAGATCAAGTGGTAACTAATTTCAACCTCTTCGATGCAATGACAATCTTTAAATACTTTCTTCTGTCTAATCCCAGACGATTTCAATCGAGTTGTGAACTGTGAAATCTGTGCGTGTATGTTTGTGTGCGCGCGCGTTTGTGTGTACCCATGTGTGCCTGTGCGCGCGTTTGTGTCCTTGATCATGTGTGTGTGTGTGTGTGTGTGTGTGCGTGTCAGGAGAGAGAGAGGGAGAGAGAGAGAGGGAGGGAGAGAGAGGGAGGGAGAGAGAGGGAGAGAGAGAGAGGGAGGGAGAGAGAGAGAGAGAGAGAGAGAGAGAGAGAGAGAGAGAGAGAGGGAGAGAGAGAGAGGGAGAGAGAGAGAGAGAGAGAGAGAGAGAGAGAGAGAGAGAGAGAGAGAGAGAGAGAGAGAGAGAGAGAGAGAGAGAGAGAGAGAGAGAGAGAGAGAGAGAGAGAGAGAGGGAGAGGGAGAGGGAGAGGGAGAGAGAAAGAGAAAGGGAGGGAGGGTGAGAGAGGGAGAGATAGAGATAGAGATAGAGATAGATCGATAGAGAGAGAGAGAGAGAGAGAGAGAGAGAGATACTCGTAGATAGAGAGAAAAGGAGGGAGGGTGAGAGAGGGAGAGATAGAGATAGAGATAGAGATAGATCGATAGAGAGAGAGAGAGAGAGAGAGAGAGAGAGAGAGAGAGAGAGAGAGAGAGAGAGAGAGAGAGAGAAAGGGAAGGAGGGTGAGAGATAGAGATAGATAGATAAAGTTATATGCATTCGTGCGTGTATAAAGAGTCCGTAGTTACTGCCACCCACCCTTGCTAACAGGCCAATTGGATCTCCCCCTTCCCTCTCCCACTCTCCCCCGCTTACTCCGTCAAACCAACCGTGAGGTCTATGCTCCCTCATTTCCTTCCTTCACTCTCTTCGTCATGAGGTGGGGGTGGGGGGATGGGGATGGCTACAGGAAACGATCCCCCCTTTCCCCCTTCCCTCCCTCATTCTCCTTCCTTCCTTC
>NC_134811.1:28773472-28783472 GCF_046742065.1 Oratosquilla oratoria | reverse complement strand
AGGATAAAAGAAGGAAGGAAGGAAAGAAGGAAAGAAGGTAGGACGGAAGGAAGGAAGGAAGGAAGGAAGGAAGGAAGGAAAGAAGGAAAGATAGAAAGAAGGAAGGAAGGAAAGAAGGTAGGATAGAAAGAAGGAAGGAAAGATAGATAGAAAGAAGGAAAGAAGGTAGGATGGAAAGAAGGAAGGAAAGATAGAAAGAAGGAAGGAAGGAAAGAAGGAAGGAAAGATAGAAAGAAGGAAGGAAGGAAAGAAGGTAGGATGGAGAGAAGGAAGGAAAGATAGAAAGAAGGAAGGAAGGAAAGAAGGTAGGATGGAAAGAAGGAAGGAAAGAAGGTAGGATGGAAAGAAGGAAGGAAAGAGAGAAAGAAGGAAGGAAGGAAGGAAGGAGAGAAGGTAGTAAGGAGAGAAGGAAGGATGGAAGGACGAAGGAAAGATGGAAGGAAAAGAAGAAAGAAGAAAGGAAAAAGGGAAGGAGAGAGAGAAAAAGTAAGGAAGGAAGGTAAGAATAGAAGGTAGAAATGGAAATGATAAGGTAGGAAGTATATAACGTGTTTGGGGGAAGGCAGAGGAAGGGGGAGAAAAGATGAATATAAGGGGGGAAGTGCAAGAGGGGGAATGAGGGGTTAGTTGAGAGCAAAGGAGGGGGGATGCAGAATGGGGAGACAGCAGAGTTGGGGGGGGAAGGCTAGAAAGGCAGAGGATGGAGCCAGTGTGGGGAATGGGGGGGTAGAAGGAAGGCAGACTCAAGGAAGACCGGGGGGAGGGGGGAAAGAAATGGACAGAAGAGGGGGGAAGGAGGTAAAAGGGAGGTAGGGAGAAAGGGGGAGGAGAAAGGGGGAGGAGGAAAGGGGGAAGGGGGGAAAGGGGGAGGAGAAAGGGGGAAGGGGGAAGAGGAAAGGGGGAAGGGGGAGGAGGAAAGGGGGAAAAGGGGAAGGGGGAGGAGGAAAGGGGGGAAATGGGAAAGGGGGGAAATGGGAAAGGGGGAAGGGGGGAAAGGAGGAAAAGGGGGGGAAGATGTTAGTTAGCCAGGCTGCACGGCGCCGTTGGGTCGGGGCCCAGCACCGCACTAAGTCGAAGTACGTCTGCAGTTCAGGCCCTCCTCTTCCTCCTCCTCCTCGTCTTTCTCCTCCTGCTCCTCCTATCTCTCTTCTTTCTCTTCCTCCTCCTCCTAGCCCTCCTTTGTACACCTCACCCCCCCCCCCACCGCTAATTCAAGGCAGATTTGTTTACCTGACGGGTGGAGTCAGATCAACATCGACCCCCGTCCCCGTCCCCCCCACTTAGCTGAAGAACATCATCTGGCCTTGAAAAGGTGGATGCAACTCTACAGTAATGTGTCTGAACCTAGAAGGCATCCCCCCCCCTTTCCCCACTCTCCCTCTCTTCCCCTTCTCTTCCCTCTCCTCTCCTTCTCTCCCCTTCTATTCTCTCCCTCTTTCCCCATTTCCCCTCTTATCCCTGTTCTTCTCTTCCCCTTTTCCTCTTCTTTCTCCCTCTTCCTCTCTCACTCCCTCTCTCCCCTTCTTTCCCCTCTCTCCCCTTCTTTGCTCCCTCTCTCCTCTTTTTCTCTTGCCCCTCCCCCCCCCCTGCTCCAGTTACCACTTTTCTATATTCATTTCTCTTTTTTCTTCCGTTTTTATTTTATTCTATTTTTTCTTTCTTACCTTTGGCCATAAACTTCCTCTTTTTATCTTTAACTTTTTCCTTTCTTTCGTCTTTTCCTTTTCTTTTAACTTCCCTTTCTACTTCTCCAGTTCTTTCCTTCTTCCTATTTCCCTCGTTTTCTCTTCGCTTTTTTCTCCTCCTCTTCCTCCATTCCTTTCTTTCTCACCCCTTTCCCTCCATTTCCCATCCCTTACGTTACCCTCCATCATCTCTTCCCTCTCTTCCTTCCTTTGACCCTCCTCCCATTCCCTCCCCTCCCCTTCTTATCACTTCCTCTCTATTCCCTTTCTTTCCTACCCCTTCCCTTCCCTTCCTCCCTTTCCTCCCCTTTCGTCTATTCCCCCTCCCCTCGAATCCCCTCCACCTCTCATTCCTTCCCATCCTCTACCCCATCTTTCTTATCCCCCTTCTCCTCCCACCTCTACCCCTCTCCCACTCTCCCCCACCCCACCCCTCCCTCCCAAGTCCGGACCTTCCCTTCTCTAGCGGGAGCCGAGCCGGGTGCCTCGAAGGATCTCGTCGTCGTCACCGTCGTCGTCGTCGTTGTCGTGCGGCAAAAGCAAGGGTTCACAGAGCCGTGACGTTATAGCTGCTGGTTTACACATTAAAGGGGAGAGGGTGTGGGTGTGGGTGTGGTTGTGGGAGTGGGTGTGGGCGTCAGTGTAAGCGTTAGTGTGGTGTGTGGGAGTGGGTGTGTGGTCGTGTGGGTGTGTGGTCGTGTGGGTGTGGATGCGGGTTTGGGAGGGGTGTAGCTGTGGGTGTGGTTGTGGGTGTGCATACGAGTTTACGGGCGTGTCTGTGTTACGATTACGATTTCCACGTCTAATATGATTATACATTTTCAGCTAAAGACATCTAACACGTTAAAAGGAAAAAAAAAGTATCTCAGTGTCCTTTCCCAAGTTTATATTTTATCATTTCGGCGAGGACCATTCTGCTGTTTTGTCCTTTCCTTCTGCATTTCTGGCCCAACTTTGTTATTTAAATAACGACGGCCTTAATGGACTGCGGAATCTTTCCTGCTCAATTTAAGAAGAACTCACGCACTGGAAACAATTTATATTTCGAACCAGGGCCCACTCGAGGCTTCACAATTTTGCCAAGGCTCGAGAATGATATGTCACTCAATCACACGCTCAAACACACAAACGCACACACTGACGGGTTATATACGAGCTCTGAGTTCTCATCTGGGAGTGTAATAGCTGTCGATCACAAGTCTGACAGGTAATCCAAGACAGTGGTAAATTACACACACGAATACACACACACACATAAACGCGTGCACGTACACATACATATACATACACACACGAACGCACACATACACACAAACGTTTACACACACACAAACGCACACACACACACACACACAAACGCACACACTGGTTATAACGAGCTCTGAGCTCTCATTCGGTAGGGTAATAGCTGTCGATCACGAGTCCGGCACGTGATCCAGGACCGTGGTGAATCACACACGGGCCGGAGGAACCATAATTTGGCCGCCGGTATCCGCAAGACTCTGCTTCCCGGTTCCGGTCCCAAATCGGGGCCGGCGGGGAGGAGTTCTTGCACGGCCGGGGGACCGGTGATGCCTGTCCCATCAGTCCTAAACCGGTTCCGGGGGTGCATATGAGTAAACTTTGTCTGGACTGTTCTTTTCAGTCTTGGTCTTCAGTTACGGTCATCAGTCTTGGTCTTCAGTCCAATTTTCAGAAGATTTTCTTCAGTTCGGGTCTTCAGTCTTGGTCTTCAGTCCGGGTCTTCAGTCTTGGTCTTCAGTTCGGATCTTCAGTCACGGATGGCTGAATCAGCGGTCGAGAACGGTACCACAGCATCGTCGAGCCGTGTTATTATAGATGTGGTAACGGCGAGATTTTTTGTAGTGCTATCTCCAATCAGCAACGAGGAGTTAGCGTTTGTGATCCTTTATCGGCGAAGCCAGCAAAGGTCAGCGCCTCCTGGGGTACCACCCCCACATCATGCACCACTTCATGGTACCTGCCGGGTTTGTAAGATCCCCCTCCCCCCCCCCCCGCTTCCCTGAAGTCTGGGGGCAAGGGGAAAGGGGCAGGACCTCGGCTAAATGGGCTACAGATTGGGTCAGATTGGGTTTGATGGGTCTATGCCAGGCCACGACGGCTTTGTATTGGGTTTGGCTGACCTGGCATACCCCCCCCCGCGCCATATTGGGTCACGTGATGCGGGACAGCTCAGGTCAATTTTGGTCTGAAATTGACACAAATGGACCAACATCGAGCCTTCAGCTCGTGGGCGGGGTCCACCAGCCCTGTCTTGGTTGTCGGCAGATGATTTTATTCAGTAGATGTGGGCCATAAGGGACAGGGAGGCTAGACTCGGAAGAATATAGGAATCTCCACGATCGCCCTTCTCCCCCAACCCCCGACTCGGATGAATAAAATCGCCTGACGTCAGCTCGGCCTAGCAAAGGTCAAGTCTTGTGTGGTTATTCTTGCCTGGTTGGGACTGCCGCTCTGTCCACCTTTCTCTCCTTTTTACTTTTTTTTTTTTTTTTTTTTTCCTTTATCTTCTTTCAATTTCTAATGTTATATATTCCATCTTAATCTATTTATTTATTCGTTTATTTACTTATTCATATCTCTGCTCTCATTAATTTACTTTTTTATTCATGTGTTTATTTATATTTTGCATCCGACCTCTTTTTGCTTTGTCACCGTAAAGATGTGGCGGCACACTAGGCTGGTATGCTACTTGCTTTTTCTACTTCGTTTGGGTAGAAACGACTTCGGTTACAATATCTAAGACTCCCGTAAGAACATCTCAAGAGTGTGTCTAACATTTGTATATGTTTAATTTCTAGTTTATCATTCGGGTTCTCACTATATGACGCAAAAGTAAATTGACATTTGGAAAACTGAAAAACAAAAGATCGTAACCAAAGTTATTTCTACTCAAACGAAGTAGCAAAAGCAAGTAGCATGCTAGCGAGAAATGGCTAGTGTGCCGCCACTGTAACTCCCTGTGACTCCTTGAGGCATCTCGGATCCTGCAGCGAGGAGGAGACTTCGAGAAACTGTCGAGTCAGGGCGGACGCTAGAGGGGAGTTTGACTGAAGGGGGGTGGGGGATGGGGGAAGAAGAATCCCCCCAAACCCCCCCCCCCCAAAAAAAAAAAAAAAAAAGATACCTCTTCATGGAGGTCATAGTCTCTCCATCAAGGGAGTAATCCTTTGTCCACGTGATGTATTATCTCAGTCATTCAGTCAGTTCATTTGTACTATATGCTAAGTCTGTTTATCTCCCTATCTGTCTGCATCTCTCTGCCTCTCCATCTACCTGTCTGTCTGCCTGTCCTTCCGTCTGTCTGTCTGTCATTCTTATCAAGCAATCACTCATTCTTCACGCATTTTTTTTTTCGCCCGAAGCATCGCTTGGAAATGGAATCAATCAGCTTGGGACCAAGTTTGTTTTTACAATCTAAGTTTTCAGGATATTTTTTTTCTAAACCTGGTTTAATTAGTCAAGAACCCAGTCGATGTATAGGATGCTCATTGCACGCGCGCACACACACACACGCACACATGCACACACACACGCACGCACACACACATACATGCACACACACGCAAACACACACACATACACACACAAACGGAGAGTAGGAGACGGTACCCTACGAACATTGCTCCTTTCCTGTATACTACAATTAAGGAAACACACATTCAAACACACATACACACATACACATACACACACACACACACACACACACACACACACACACACAATGCCAACAAGCCCAGTGACGCTAGGAGCAAAAACAGCACAAGCTCACAAACACACACACAAACACACACACAAAGTGCTGAGCAGAGCACAAGAAGTGCGCGTCATCGAACACCAGCTTGTGCAAGCAACGCTCTCCTTCAAGCACTCACAGGCACTGTGAGTGCCAGAGTGCCAGAGTGCCAGTGCCACGCCTTCACGGGAACGCTCATCGAGAAGAGAACACGCCCAACTCAGATGGGAAGCAATGAAGACCACTGCAATATATATATATTTACACCAGATGTCCTTTTCTTATTATGATGGGGTGGCCGAGTAAAAGCTCATAACCATTTTTTACATATACCCATTCAACACCCCTTCCCCATCTCAGCACCTCGTATTTGCAAAATTGGTGCTACACACACACACACACACACACACGCAAACTTCAATATCTACTTAGACGTTTAAATTATTAGTTTCTATTTCAACAAACAACTAAACACTATAATATTGCCTAGAGAGAAAAAAAAATAATGCTCGATCAATTGACATCCAAAACTGGAACAGTATCCAACGAAATAGATACATCATTCGTACTTCCATGTTTAGAATGTGTATTTCAGAGTAGTTCCTAAATTTTACTAGACAAAAACAGGTTAGAAAGTCTGCTAGGGCTGTCCCTCACAACTTAAAAAAAAAAATGCATAAAAAATTATTTGCTCACGTTTTCTCTTATAAAAGCAGAGACTGAAGGGAAGACTTTAAAGAATCTCCCGCATTTTGAGGAGCTGATAATACATTACTGAATATGTTAGAAATATAAACAAACTTTATTTGTATTTAATCGAAAATAGGCAGATATATCCTTCCTAATAGAATGATTAGTGAATGTAAAAAAAATTAATCAAAATGTATAATATGTAATACAAATCGAAATTTTAAGATTAATTTTTAGAAAAAAAAAAAAAAAAAAAAGTGATATGCGAGCAAGCTGATTGTGAAGAGTTTAAAGGTGCAAAGGTTCCTCCCCTCAGCTGATTAAAATCGCTTGGTGTCAGCCAGAACAGTTATACAGGAAGACAAAAATCGTATATGTTTTAATTTCTACGACTTACGTTGGCGGTACATTGTACCGTCACGCGGGGTAATTTTGCTTCTGACCCAGGGCGGTGGGCAAGGTGCAGGGATGACCCGTCATCCAGGAGGTGCTCAGATGAGAGGGAGGGTGGGAGGGGTGTGGAGTGTATTTAGAGATGAAATGGGTGGGAGTGTTTTTATGCCTTTCCCTTTTTGGCTACCTCCCTTGAAAGGGGAAAAAAGCCTTGGTATATGTATGTATGTATGTAAAACTGACCACAAATTTCTTGGTATCCTAGTATCATTATTATTATTATTATTAATTATTAGTTCTCATTATTATTATTAATTAATTATTATTGATAAATTTATTACATTTTATTGTATATTATATTATTATTAATTATATTTACTAATTATTCTATCAATTATTCTTATTAATTATTTATATCTATCATTTTTTATTCATTATTTTTATTATTTTTATTATTATTGTTGTGTTGGTGTTGTTGACAGGGTCGACTTTACACCAGTCAAAATAATCCCGCATGAGGGTACATAAATAAATATACCTATTGGAAATTGGTATGTTATAACACATTTGTAAAAGTTCACTATAAACCCACTATCGGAGAAATAATAACGGAAAATACAGGGAAACTGTATATTTCGACTACTATCTGTAGTCCTCTTCAGCAGAAGAGGACTACAGATAGTAGTCGAAATATACAGTTTCCCTGTATTTTCCGTTATCATTTCTCCGATAGTAGGTTTATAGTGAAATATACTTATGTACATTTTTGTGGCTGCCACCAAGGGGGGTTCTAATCAGCTATGGGACTCATTACACTGGGCTATTTTATCTCCGACTTTTGGATTCGATTTTCAGCTCACATCTTTCGGGAAGGAATATGATATGCTGGAGAATATGATTTTCCTTCAGTATATCAAAAGACGTTGTGTGTAAATTGTCGAGAAAACAAAAATAATTTGTCACAGTGATTTGACGGAGGGAAAATAGCTCAGTGTGATAACTCCTGAGTAGACTCCCGGTGTTTGGTGATGAAATTCTCGATAAATGAACTCCCCCCCCCCCAGGTGGGTCACGGTCACAGACAAGTTCAAACCAGGGTCCCCCCAATCAGACGTATACTGTATAATATGTCGTGCTAGTAGCGTAGACGATAGCGTGCTGGTCTCGCATTTGCTTTGTTGTGGGTTCGAATCCTGCACTCCCCTCAGATTTCCTGCAGTGACTGTAAATTAGCTGTCCCCAAAGCGCATCCTAGGGCAAAGTTGACGACTTCGGCCGCAGATACTCAGCGCCTCCTGTCGTAGGCGCTCCTCGCCTTTTTTGCCATTTGCATAAGTTAAACCACGGTATTGATGGAGATTACCCACTTCTCGTACGTGCTACAAACTGCTTTGGTTAAGAGCAGAGTTTCCCAACCTTTTCCGACCTTAAGGGTACCCCACCCTACCCTGTAGTCAGGTCTAACCCGTCCAGCAACCCCTAATATCTTATTACTAGAGGAATAGAGGAAAGTGTATGGATCCATCGCTTCCAAGCACCCTCTAGAATGGATTTCAGCACCCCATGTTGGCAATCGCTACCCTAGAGCAACAAATGTACCTCCTCCCACCCCTCCTTCACTCACCCGGGTTATTTTTATTCAAAATCCAACGATAAATGAATAAACACACAACCAACAACAACAACAAACAATCCTGTTGGTGTGGATGTTTGCAAAATCACAAACAAATCCTACATTTATATTCTCCCTCTCCCCTCTCTCTATCTTTCTCTCTCTCTATTTCTCTCGCAGTGATGTGAGGGGGGCTCATCCCCACTCCCAGTCCACACACTCCCCCTCTCCCTCCCCGACAAATCCTTCTCTCTTCCCAGCTCCCTAAGCCACTCCCCTCTATCCACCCCACCCTCCCCGCGCCCACCTCCCCTCTCTCAGTCTCCCTAATCTCCTCCTTCCACTCTCCCTCTTTCCCCCTCCCTTCCACTCCTCCCCTCCATCTTCCCGTCCTCGTCCTCCTCCTCTTCCCTTCAAACCATCCCCAACCTAACTCCTCCCACTCCCCTCCCCCTCTCTCCATTCCCCCTTACCCTCCATCTTCCCTCTTTCCCTCTACTCTTCCCTTCAACTTCTCGTCTTCCCCCTCCCATTCCCCCTAAAGCTACCTTCTCCCTTATTCCCCCAAATTCCTCATCTTCCCACGCCCTCCCCATACCTCCCTACGATCCCCACTTCCCCCATCCCTTTACTGTTTCACTAAATTGGTGTACTCCATTCACTCGTCAAACACACTTACTCATCTTAGTAAACGAGTCCCAAGGAATGAGGTTAGTCAACATACCTCCTCCTAACCCCTTCTCCCTCCATCACCCCTGCCACTCTCCCCCCCCCGTTTCCCTCCCCCCATACCCTCCACACAACAGGGGCACCACGCATAGGGGGCGTGGACCCCTTTGCTTCTCATGCAATCAATGAGCATCCGCCTCTGGCGCGCCTTTGAGGCGGGGCTGAGAGGGGGCTGAGGGAGGGGGCGAGGCGTGATGCGGTGGCCTACTTCTGGGCAGCATGGCAGTCAACAGAAAACGGGAGGCTATTGTGGACTGGTGGGGGGTGGTCACGTTGATCCCTTCAACACGCTGACGAGCGTGTGTGTACACGTACGTACGTGTGTGTGTGTGTGTGTGTGTGTGTGTGTGTGTGTGTGTGTGTGTGTGTGTGTGTGTGTGTGTGTGTGTATTCACTTGGTCTTTGGATCACGTGTTGGACTCGTGATCGACAGCTATTTCCCTCCCGGAAGAGAGCTCAGAGCTCGTAGGTCCGATCTATGGGTAATGCTATGACCTTTCACACACACACACCCAACTCCCCGCCCACGAGAGTCAGAGTAACGACCCGAAGCGTAGCAGTACCGAAATAATTTCGGCCCTGGGCAGGATTCGAACCAGGAGCTGCGGGCCACTTTCGTGGCAGCTCAGCGTTCTACCAACTGTGCCACCGAGTGTGTGTGTGTGTGTGTGTGTGTGTGTGTGTGTGTGTGTGTGTGTGTGTGTGTGTGTGTGTGTGTGTGTGTGTGTGTGTGTGTGTGTGTGTGTGTGTGTGTGTGTGTGTGTATGTGTGTGTGTGTGTGTATGTGTGTGCGTGTGTGTATGTGTGTGCGTGTGTGTGTGTGTGTGTGTGTGTGTGTGTGTGTGTGTGTGTGTGTGTGTGTGTGTATGTGTGTGTGTGTATGTATGTATGTGTGTGTGTGTGTGTGTGTGTGTGTGTGTGTGTGCGTGTGTGTGTGTGTGTGTGTAATAGCGCCTATGTGTGTGTGCGCGCGCGCTCGCGCGTGCATGCGTGTGTTTGTGCATGTGTTTATGCATGTGTAAGTATGCGCGCGCGCTCATGTGTGTGCGTGTGTGTGGATACACTTCCACATGTGCGAATAGGCGTGTGTGCCCATGTACTTACCTAATTATAGTATACAATGAAAGGAAC
>NC_134811.1:28758472-28768472 GCF_046742065.1 Oratosquilla oratoria | reverse complement strand
GGGGGAACTAGGAGAGTTAGGAGTCAGGTACTGGACGGAGGTGAGGTCTACGTATCAACAGGACGTCGCTGGACAGCTGGTCACGGTAGCCGGACGTTTGGGCCTTGTTGCCACGCAGCCTCGCTGTGTAGTTGTAAGGTACTAACTGTGTCTGTCTGTATATTAATGATAGGAGTGTATTGTGTAATGTAGACTCTTTCTAAGATGTGTAGTTTCTTGGTGTTGTTACATTGTTTAAGTATTTTTGTGTTGTTGACTAAATCTTGTCTGCTTGGAGTTTTGTTGTGTGTTTGTGTCGTGTGTTTGCGTATGCTTCCTTCACGGGCGTGCATTGTGAGTCTCCTGCTCACAGAGGTAGTGGTAACACCAATGTAAGAAGCATTGGGGAGAAGTTTGCAACCTTCTTCTGGGCAGGAGAATTGGTATACCACATTTGTCTGTTTGAGGAGAGAGTTGTTTTTAGTCATGTTATTTTTCATGATAAGGTTAGAGACTTTTGTGTTTTTGTAGTATATGATGAGGGTCAATTTGTCGTGTGGGTTGGTGCATGTGACGTTACGTGCGAGGATGTCTTTGAGGACACGTTCGTCTGTTTTGTGTGCTGGTGTCATTTGGTTTTTGTAATAAACTGTGTGTGTGGAATGTGTGTTGTTTTGTCCGTGTTGTGTTGTGTTGCGTGTGATGAAAAGTCTCGTCTCTTTGTCAATGAGAAAGTTGGGAAAACCGTTGTTAATGAGGATTTGTTTAACGCGCATTATTTCAGAGTGAAATTTTTCCCAGGAAGAGCAGTTTTTATATGCGCGTCGAAGGTATGCCCGAATGACACTGAGTTTGTACCGCTGGGGGCACTCGCTCGCTGCATTCAGGCATCTTCCGATGTCAGTGTTTTTCCTGTAAACAGTGGTCGTGTATTTGTTATCTTGAGTGTGGATGAAGACGTCAAGGAAGGGAATTTTGTTGTGTATATTAAGTTCATATGTGAAGTGTAGTACAGAGGCTGCTTCCATGGCTAGCTGTAGGTCTTTCAGGTGGGACTCACTCCTAACTTCAGTAAAAATGTCGTCGACGTATCTACAGTAGGAAAAGGGTCTTAGGACGGGGTCTTGTAAAACTTTGTTCTCTAAATCACACATGTAGAATTCGGCAAAGGTACACCCTAAAGGTGAACCCATTGCGACTCCTTCCACTTGTAGATATAGCTGGCCGGATGGGCTTCGAAAGGGCGCTTCAGTTGTACAGGCTAGGAGAAGAAGCTTCAGTATTTCTTCCGGGATCTTAGGGGGATGTAATTCAGGGTGACGGTACACATTATTCAGGATTATATCTATTGTGGGAAGAATAGGAACATGGGAAAATAACGATTCCACATCGAGGGAAGCCATAATTCCTTGGGGTTGCTTGCTGTGTAGTATGTCAATAAAATCATCAGATGATTTTATGGAGTATTTCTTAGGAATGAAAGGGGTGATGATATGGCTGAGCTGTTTGGCGAGTCCATATGTAGGTGTAGTAATTTGTGAGATGATCGGGCGGAGAGGGGAGTTCGGATTGTGAGTTTTGACGTTGCCGTAAATATAGCCTGGGAGGTAATGGGAGGGATGTGCAGGTGGTCCACGACTGCGTTATTAACAGCGATGAGTTTGTTAACCTGAACCTTAAGTTTGTTGGTGGGATCACTAGAAATTTTCTTGAATTTTGAAGTGTCGGAGAGGATGTGGTTAATTTTAGAGAAATACTCTTCTTTGTTAAGTAAGACATAAATGGAGGACTTATCAGCTCGTCGAATGACGAGGTTAGGGTTGTTGCGTAACTCAGAGGCGGCTTGTTTGAGTTGTGGAGTGAGGAGGGAACTATTTTTGTGACTGCGCCTTTTGGTGGTTTCAGCTAATAACTGGGGTTGTAAATCAGAGGAAATAGTAACCTTACCATCTTTCTGGAGTTGGAGGAGGGACTGAAGGAGGAGTTCCATCTCGGCAACCTTATCCGCTTTATCAAATTTTGGCTGCAGGTGACAGTTGAGACCAAGGTTGAGAAGTTCCTTTTGTGCTTCTGTCAGGATGTGGTCCGAGAGGTTAATGTAACCTTCAGAGCGCTGTGGGAGAAGCGAGTGGCCTCCGTAGAGGCGGCTCAACTTTTTGATAGTTTTGTTTTCTACGATGCTCTTGCGATGTTGCTTGACGATGTCCAAAGTAGAAATGATGTTGCGTCGGACTTCGGATGTGAGGGAGAAGTCGTCAAAATGGTTCATTAAATCATTGAGCTTGTGTTGCTGGAAATCAAGCTGTTCGGTTTTGATAGTAATTTGCCGTTGGATCAGTTGCTTCCTGTATTCCAAGGTCAGAGGTTCGTTTCTGGCTGCCGGGTCATGGGTGTTGACATTAGTATAAATGGGCAGTAAGTTTTCTTGTAGACATGTTCGATTGAAGACCAGAGCTAATTCAATATCCACTATCTTCTTAGTGATTTTCTCAATTTTTCTAATAGTTTGTTTGATTCTTGAGGGGAGGTCAAACACAATACTTCCGAGATCCATGATGTTATTGTAACGAAAAACATAACACAAAATATAAATACAAGCTTTCGGTTGAGTCATCCAACCATCTTCAGGTAAGTGAGATTACATATACAGAACAGGAGTTTAAATACAAGTAAAAAGGGGGGAACTAGGAGAGTTAGGAGTCAGGTACTGGACGGAGGTGAGGTCTTCGTATCAACAGGACGTCGCTGGACAGCTGGTCACGGTAGCCGCGTGGCAACAAGGCCCAAACGTCCGGCTACCGTGACCAGCTGTCCAGCGACGTCCTGTTGATACGAAGACCTCACCTCCGTCCAGTACCTGACTCCTAACTCTCCTAGTTCCCCCCTTTTTACTTGTATTTAAACTCCTGTTCTGTATATGTAATCTCACTTACCTGAAGATGGTTGGATGACTCAACCGAAAGCTTGTATTTATATTTTGTGTTATGTTTTTCGTTACAATAACATCATGGATCTCGGAAGTATTGTGTTTGACCTCCCCTCAAGAATCAAACAAACTATTAGAAAAATTGAGAAAATCACTAAGAAGATAGTGGATATTGAATTAGCTCTGGTCTTCAATCGAACATGTCTACAAGAAAACTTACTGCCCATTTATACTAATATATATATATATATATATATATATATATGTGTGTGTGTGTGTGTGTGTGTGTGTGTGTGTGTGTGTGTGTGTGTGTGTGTGTGTGTATGTGTGTGTTTGTGTGTGAGTGTGTGTGTGTGTTTATTCATTTTTATATTGATCTACTGATTTATCTATTTTTTATTTATCTATTTAGCTATCTACTTATCCATATTCGTACGCTTCCTGGCCTTTTGTTTCAACTTCTGTGCCTTCTGCAGGAGCGCCGCCGCCTTCGGGAGAAGTACCACAACCTGTCGTTGATGGAGGACGACGAAGATATGGCCAAGCAGCTCTTGGCTTCGTACTATCACTCCATGAGTCAGGGCGAGATGTGCGAGGGCAACTGCCCTCCTGGTGTCACCTGTCCGAGGGGACTCTGCCATCCGGCCAGAAGGTACGGTATAATTAGGACCTCGACCATCTGGAGTTCAACTATCAGATACTTGGACCATTACCGACCCTAAGGTACGGTGCACATAGGACCTCAACCATCTGCAATTCAACTTTTAGATTCTGGGGCCCTTCCGACTGTAAGGAACGGTATGATTAAGAGCACGACTGTGCAATTCAAGTTTTAGATACTGGGGCACTACTGACTTCTAAAGTACGGTACAGTTAGGATCTCGACCATCTGCAGTTCAACTATTAGATACTTGGAGACTTACCGACTCCAGATTACGGTACGATTAGGAACATGATCATCATAGTTGTTTGGTTGTAACGGACTGTAGTTTATTAGCTCTTGTATCCTCACCGTCATCTTGTGTTCAGCTTTTAGATATTGGGGCCATGGGTATAGTACGGTTAAGACTACGACCATCTACAGTTCAACCTTTAAGCACAGGAGCCCTGGGCCCCTCTTATTTTTTCTTTTTCATGGGGAAGGCCTTCAGCTGTGTAATAAAATAATTTTACGACTAATGTCACGAGAGTAATGATCAAGTATACCACGGTAAAGAAGGGGTTAACTTTTCGATGGCTAAAAGATATTTGCATAGAGGACCACGCCCTTGACCTGTTCTCCCTCAGGCTGACGTCAGACGATTTTATTCATCTCTATAAACCCCTTCGGCAGGGTCACACGCTATCCTAATCTTATTCTAGTTAACGATTCTATTTAGTTTAAAGTGTATCTTTGTAATCATCACTTAAGAGTTGCTAGATTAATATTTTATTGATATAGCTATATTTGTTGTATATTTGACATCTTTAAAATCTATGATGTCATTGTCTTTGAATGACATCACTCTTGGGTGACGTCATTCTTGTGACGTCAACATTTTTTGATGACGTCTTTTTTTTTTTAGGTCACTGTCCCTGATGTCATTATTAGTGACGTCATTTTGATGACGTCATTTGTTTTCATTGATGACGTAATTTTTGTGACGTCACTGTGCAATAAGCTTCCTTAGTGTTCTCATTTGTCTACTTTGTTGAACTTTAATGGTTTGATGTAGTTTGTTTGATGCCACTTGTTTCGTCTCATTTATTTGATGTTATCTGTTTGGTGTTATATGTTTGATGTTATTAGTTTGATGTGTTATTTCTCTGATGTTATTGTCGCCAAAAGGAATACATGTCCAGCAGTTTGTTTGATCATTTGCTGTTTAAACTCTAAACAATCTATTGATCTCATATCAAGTCCGTATAACTTTGTTTAGTTAGCCATGGAAATGAGTTAAGATCTTCTTATGGCAGATAAAATGTTGCTAACGTTAGCGAGTTTTTGCTAACGAGCTTTGATACTTTTATGTTTTTTATTAATAATAAACAATATTATGACACTGTTCACAATCGTAGCCTATGCGCATGCGCTGTAAGGCGTTCTTCCAATCATTGTCAATACCCAAACTTTCAACCAATGTAATTTAGATTTGTTATCGAAAACATGGTAACGTTAGCGGTTTTGAGACTGTCACATTGAAAACACTTTTATTACCACAACAAACGCGTGAATCACAAAGACATTCATATTATGATTACTCACATGGATCTTGAACTCACTTTCGTGGTCAGAACTTCGAGACAAAAAAACAAACAAACAAACAAACAATTGCTGAACCTTTTGACGACAAAACATTATCAAAACGTACTTAATGTTGTTTACATTATTGTCTCCTACCCAGCATATTCAGACGCTCATCATCAAAGAAAAGGTCTACTGGGTCCTCACCCTCGCCTTCCACCTCCATTCCCTCCTCCTCGTCCTGGAGGAAGACACCTACCTCCTCCTCCTCCTCTTCCTCCTCCTCCTCCTCTTCCGCGCCCAGGAGGTCAGGACCTCCTCTCCGTTCTCCTCTTCCTGTTTCCACAAAACCGTCCAAATGTTCCTCACCTCCGTCCACGCGGTCCTCCTTCCCGCCCAGCCAGTTATCCGAATCTTTCAAAAGACTCTTCACCTCCTCCTCCTCCTCCTCTTCGTCGTCCTCCTCTACGTCCGCCGCATCCTCCTCTGCTCGTTCCTCCACCGTACCCTTACGTTCTTCCTCCTCAGCCCCATTCCTCTCCTCCTCCGCCTTCACTCCTCTCCCCTCGGCGTTCTCTCCTCCTCTATCAGACCCTAGTCCTCTCAAGTCTTCCGCCCTTTCCTGCTCCTGCACCTCCTCCTCCTCCTCCTCTTCCTCCTCTTCCCATCCTTCCGTCCTCCCTTCTTCGTCCACAACGAAAAAGAAGTAAACAGGGTTGAACCGGTAACTGATCCAAAAAACGTTCCTCCTCAAGCCTCCTGGCACTCAAGTCCGAGCACCTCCTCCTCCTCCTCCTCCCCCTTCTTTGGGCTTGAGGCCCACAGTGGGTGGTCCCTTGGGAGACCATCTCCTGAGGACATTCCTCTTACAAACCTCCAACCCCTTAAACTCCCTAGTTCCCTTCCTGGCTAAAGTTTGCCGTTAAACCGTTGCAGAAATAAGATAATGATGAAGTATGCAGAGAAAAGATAGTGTACCCACAAACCTAATGCATTTAATGATTATTACACACACACACACACACACACACACACACACACACACACACACACACACACACACACACACACACACACACACACACTCACATACACATACACATACATACATGTATATATATATATATATATACACATATACATATATATACATATATATATATATGTATGTATACATATATATATATATATGTAAAGACAGACAAATATGGAGGTGAGGTGGCAAAATGAAACGTTAAGGCTAGAGTATGGAGCTTTATTCAGAACCAGACGTTTCGACCTCTTGGGCCTTCCTCAGTCCACTGAGGAAGGCCCAAGAGGTCAAAACGTCTGGTTCTGAATAAAGTTCCATACTCTAGCCTTAACGTTTTACTTTACCACCTCACCTCCATATATATATATATATATATGCAAGGTAGACCAATTGGAAAAAGAAACTAACGAAGCAGAGCGCATTCGTATATTAAATCTTTAGTGCAAAAAGTATTTTTTGCACTGAAGATGTAATACACGAAAGCGCTCTGCTTCGTTAGTTTCTTTTTCCAAGTGGTCTAAGTGAACACACGTACCGTGTTCTTATAAGCATATATATATATATATATATATATATATATATATATATACATATATATATATATATATGTATGTATGTATGTATGCAATCGTTAAACTTAAATTCTCACATAAGTGATAAGAAACAAATAACTCAGTCAAAATTTCCACTATTCCAGAGCTGTCTCAAATACTTCGTGATAAACAGTTGTACTACAAAAAAAAATATTGAGGGAAAGGAGTCACAGTAGAGGAGGTGCTGGGGACAAGAGACTCACATCCTCCCCATCACGGACACACACTCCCCATCTTTCCCCCCCCAAGCTTCACCCCACAACTCCCAACACCATCCTGAACTCAAGTGTGTGCGCACAATGTCTTTGGTCCTTGAGAGCACGCACCGGGGCTGTACTCGAAAAAGAATTCCTTTGCACAAAAGAAGCCTCAACCTCTTGTAGCTAATTGGATGTCTTGGTTTTATGAAAATATATATATACAATAGAAATTGTAATAAAAGTAAGATACTCACTTATTCATATACTACAGATATTTTGCCATGTTGGGTATGAAACCCATCTGCATACATTCAACATATTTTCGGAGCAAGAAAAATATATTACATAAATTTTGTAATGCCAAAAAATAACGTACCGATTTATTGCAATTTTTTTTTTTTTTAACTCGGGAAGTTCCGAGTTGCGACGATTAAGTGTTATTTTGATATTGCCATTCACTTTTCTCCCAATCATCAAACGGATTCTTAACTCCCGTTTAGCATAAAAGTCACACCTACCCACAACCTGTCACTAAATATTTTCATGAAAATAAAGGGGATTAGGGTGAAAGCTTCTTTAAAAAAGGAAATGAATTTCAGCACAGTTCAAAGCACATATGACTAAGGCAAAACTCTCCCACACGACTTCTGCGAGCCGCGAGACGAGAGGTTCTGCAGACCTCTGCACTTGGGCGTGGTTCTGCGAACCAAGCTCCCGTCTGCCTCCTTGGGATCGGGCGGGCCAACGGGTTCCCCGTACAGGGAAAGACTTTATGTGGTGCTGTTGATTCGTTCTGAAGAAACCAATTGTATTCCTCTTTTTTACGAAAACTTATCAAATATATTCAGCTTTAAGGACTGTTATTCTTGATTTCCAGTCTTCTACTTTGATAAAAAATGAACTCAGGCTTCTGGATGACACTTGTCAATGGAGGAAACGACCTGTAGTTACGTCACGTTTTCGCCTACAGAGTCGTACGACCGAATCAACTCTCACAAGAAGTGTTTCCTTGTAAGGGGGATGGGTGGGGTGGGGATGAGTTGGCACTTGATGGGTATCCTAACTTACTGGCACCGCGCTTCCTTCTGGCACTCTGGCCGGGGCCAAGGAGGACCTCAGACCCTCCGGCATCTACTTTGGCACCACCGGCAAGAACCCCTGAACCGGTTATCCGACACTGGCTTGTTTCGTTTTCTTAGTTTATGGAAAATAGATTTATTCAGATATATTGTGTACATCTGCGCTCGGATTGGCTCGCATGCGCTCACTCTCTCATTCACACACACAGCCACAGACACAAACAATGACACAGGCAAACACAGACACAGACACACACAGACACACAGACACACACACACACACACACACACACACATACACACACATAGACATACAAACACACACAGACACACACACACACGCACACACACACACACACACACACACACACACACACACACACACACACACACACACACACACACACACACACACACATGATACATATTAGAAACCACTGTCAGAGATGAATGAATGATGAGACTATGAATTTGGTATATCACGACAGCTGACTGTAGTTAAATTCAATAGTGAGATAGTACAAAGCCTACAGAGAATAGTCTAGTAAGGAGGATGAAGATGACAGGCATACGCTAGGAGGCGCTGAAGCAGTCACAGTCAGGCTTTGCAATATATTAATGTTTGAATCTCGTTTTTCATTCATCTCTAATTGGATTTTAGTATAATCAACTATACATGATATGACATTTTTTTTTACCTTATATCTATGTACATGTGTACATTCACACACTAACCTCTCGCTTTGTGATTGAGATTTAATCGTCTTTTTGAACCCTGATTAAGGTTTGTTGAAATAATTCTCAGTATAACACAATTACTTGGTTCTTGGTGACACGGTTTTGTTTACATGAAATTTTTCTCTTTGATCCATAGTGTGAAATATTTTAATCAGGAGAACTTCTGATGTTATGATTATATTTTCACGAAGAACAAATATAAAAAAGTAGAAACAAATTCTTCCAAATTTAAAGTTCATTTAGTGTTTATCTTTCTTAGTGGTCGAGCAGTCCTAGGATATCTTACAAAAAAGAGGAAGATATTAGAACCTCCTGTGACCCTCATACAAAGAAATTGTCTCGCGAACGTCTTAGGCTCTTCTACGAATAAAAATTTAATCTACTTCTACCTTAGGGTCTCCTAGGAAAAACAAATCTTGGTCGATCCCCACCTTAGGCTCTCCTACGAAAAACAAAAAATTATCCACCTCTACTTTGGGGGTTACTACGAAAACCCAGATTGGTCTACCACCACATCAGGCTCTCCTACGAAGTAAAAATTTTGGTCTACATCCACCCTAGGCATTCCTACAAAAAATGATCTGGTCTACCTCCACCTTAGGCTCGCCTACGAAAAGTAAACCCTTGTCTAACTCTGCCTTAGCCTATCCTACCAAAAATAAATAGCAAGTAGATGAGTAACCGCTCTTCCCTTCTTGCAGAATTGGCCTCTTCCGGCGAAACTCACGCGAGAGCTCGGGCAGCCGGCCCGGGTCTCGCCCCGGAAGTCGCCCCGGGAGTCGGTCCTCCAGCCCCGTCAGAAGACCGTCCTCGCCCACGCCCGCCGCCATGGCGCCGCCACCCCCGTCGCACTCCAGCGCCCGTCGCTCCCCGAGCCCGTCACCCCTAACGACGCCCTCCTCGCCCTCTCGTCGCCCCTCGCCCACGCCGCCCTCTCCGCTCGTCCGCCGTTCGCCCAAGTCGATGCGACGATGATGGGGGCTGGCGGGAGGTCATCCAACGCCACCACAGTCGCCACCGCCGTCGCCGTTGTCGCAATAACAAAAGAAAAAAAGAAAAAAGAAAGAAAAAAACAAAACACTTCCGAGACATTTTTCGAAACACAATCTTCCTTCGGTGTCGTATTCGCTGTGTTCCATCCAGGGACTCCATCTGTCGCTGGACTGACCCTGAAATGAACTGATCATAGAAAATAATTCTTCGGGAATAGAAGACGTTAGATTTACCG
>NC_134811.1:28743472-28748472 GCF_046742065.1 Oratosquilla oratoria | reverse complement strand
TCATATATTTCCTCTTACAACTCTCGTTTGTTTTCATATATATGTAGATATACTACAACTATAGACTCTTTCATAATATGCTGCTACTACAAATCATACTGCCATAACTTACACTGCTACTGTTATGACAGTGGCAACGACAAACGTTTCTACTCTTTCTCTGTAGTTGGTTCTGTCCTGTAGCTACTGGTAGTCCATGCGCCTGGTCAGACTTAATGCTCTTACCATTTCCGGGGGTAACTTTAGCAATCACAATCCCACCCTAAACACCAAGTTCATTTCTACATATTGTACCTACATTAAGATCCTGCGAGATCAGAAATGATTTCGTGTGATTCTTTTGGATTTGTTTCTTTAAATTGTTAAAGAATTTTACACAACTATACAGTACATAAGCATGTGGTCAACAATTGGAAATTCGAAACATACATACACACGCAACTGTATACATGTATATGCAGCCTATTATATTTTCAGGCTTCATCATTTTTTCTCAGTGAAGAATAGCCTCCAATCTAGAAGCAGAGGGGACAGGGTACTTTCCTTACCTTTCATACTATAAGAAACCAAAATTAAGAACAAATATTTCCTCACCAGACTTTCTACCGTACATTGTTCTCATATCTACTCTGCCGTATACGTTTACGAAATCCACGAAGGCACTATACAATAGTGTCCCCTTCCTACCAAATACTTCTTGCTCATTTGTTTCAAAGTGAAAGGTGTATACATGTATACATACGTGTGTATGCTATATAGTGTATGTGAATATATGCATACACATATGGCTGCATACATATAGCATATATATGCATGAAAATATATGCATATACATATGGCTGTATATATTATACTGCATACATGCGCATGAAAATATACTTACAAAGTATTTATGTGCACACATACACACATATACACTGACGCTATATATTCTTTTTTATTCCTTGTTGCCTGTAATATTATTAGATTAAAAGTCTAATTGTCGAAATAGGTAATCTCGTAAGAGACAAATACATACATTTAGAACGACAAACTTATACATTTAAACACGGGTGGAAGTAAAAATTAAGACAATAAAATAAGATGGACTAATGGAACAATTTACCATCTCAATGATCAATCATAAAATGTCGTTATTCTATCGTCGCAACACGCTGTGATAGTCTTTCGTTTAGCTGTGAAACTTTGTGTAGATAACTATGATGTGATGAACAATTGTAGCTAAATATTAAGTTCCAATAGTCTAACATTTCTTTATTGGCTTTTCCAATGTCTAGATTTTTCTTATTTTGTGTGATACTTTTTCCAAACAAATTAGGGCATTTGAATTGCACCTGTATATAATGTAGTTGTAATATTAGAAATTGTTTTCTTAAAAACATGTACACCAAATCACTGGTGAATTTGTGATCTTTCATTTGATTTTGATGTTTATGATATGAAAAATATCAGAATTAGGTACTAAGAAAAATTAAGACTATATTTGATAAATGAAAAATTGGTTAACTTCTAATATATAATAGCCTACTGTTGTGTAAAGAATAGAACCTGTATGATTGATCAAATGAGAATCCATGTAAATAGTAACTAGAATATTGGTATTTTGATTTTGAAATTACTTATGTTTTACTCTAAGAAAGAAAACACATTTTGTTATTTGTTCCGAAATAATTTGTTAACGGGAGACTTCAACAGTTCTTTGATTGGCAGGGCAACCGAGGGAGTATGCTACAAACGTGGCCTTAATTGAAACTGTAATCTTCACATTATTTGTTAGAATGTGTTGACTAATTAGATCTAAATGGAACTAACTACATTGTAGTCGTTACGTTGAACCTTTGATTTTTAGATAAGTAGATGTTCATACAGATAAGACGCTCCCTAGAATGAATTAAATCTATTGTAGAATAGGAATAATTTCCTAAGATTTGTACATTATGGTTTTAGGAAATCAGTGTGTCAGCAATAATTATTTACAATATAGAGCATACTCCATGTATGCATGCTATATACTGCCTTCCCAGAGCCGTGTCTACTTTACATTAGTTCCTGTGTGCATTTACGTCTATGTGTATATACATTCACATGAATTAATATCCGCAGATACAAAAGTTACAGACACGAACAGGTATGCATACAAATTATATAGATATATACATATAAACATAGAAAAATACAGACATACACACACACGTACACACACACACACACACACACGCACACACACACACACACACACACACACACACACACACACACACAAAAACACACACACACACACACACACACACACACACACACACACACACACACATATATATATATATATATATATATATATGTATATATATAATATATATATACATATACATAATATATATATACATATATAATATATATGTAAATATATATATATATATATTTACATATATATACACATATTTATATATATTTACATATATATATATATATATATGTGTGTGTGTGTGTGTGTGTGTGTGTGTGTGTGTGTGTGTGTGTGTGTGTGTGTGTGTGTGTGTGCTATATATATACTTGCATACACATTCATAAATGCAAGTAACCACTTAGGAAAAAGAAAAACATAACAATCCCGAGCGCTTTCGTGTATTTCAAATATTCAGATGTGAAATACACGAAAGCGCTTGGAGTTTTCGTTTTTTCCTTTTTCCCAAGTGGTTACTTGCATATTTTAGGATCACGTGCTTTTTATGTTATTTTTCTACATTCATGTATATATATATATGTGTGTATATATATGTATATATATATATATATATATATATATATATATATATATAGAATACATATGTACATATACCTGTACATGCACATTTAGGTACTGAAAGGAAGACATTTTAAGTATTGATTTAGTTTCTCAAAAGTAGATTGAGTGTCTGCAAAAACACCAGCGTCATGAACAAGAAGCCCATTCATCTGAGGACTGGTATGTCGTCGAGAAAGAAAAGTTAAAAAATATGTCATTATTTTGGACTCTTAAGCCAGAAAACGAAT
Organism: Oratosquilla oratoria; assembly: GCF_046742065.1. NCBI lineage: Eukaryota > Metazoa > Arthropoda > Malacostraca > Stomatopoda > Squillidae > Oratosquilla > Oratosquilla oratoria. The sequence continues at coordinate 28,745,439 of NC_134811.1, read as the reverse complement.
ACAGTTCGTAAACTGTAGGTTATCTACACTACTTCATGATAAGAATACCATTACACAGTACCCAACAGGTATAAGTTTGTTTTTTTATCTTAAAGGAATAAGACGTGTCACTTCAAATGCAGACTCAAAAGCACAAATAAGCTATGCTTTCTAAATATGTTTTTATCTGTATCTTAATCTACCTGTCGATAGCATTACCTGGTAATACCTAAATTATTTTCAATCCTTCTTCATACAGTTCGCATATTATGAATCTACTGTGTACAGATAAACTTGTGATTATCAACAACTTTCTCATTACCAGACTTATCATTCCAGAAAATGATTTTAAATCCGAATGCGTGTTTCGAAACATTGTTGGTTATCTCAGGTGGAAACTGAATGGAACTTTTTTCACTGCTCATTGAAATTAAATTAAATTATGTTCACTATTACTACACAGCAAATTCTATCTTTTCTTTCTCAACTTAGTCATCTCCGTTTATCAATCAATCAGTCAGCCATTAATTGACTGATCGATCGGCATTTGGTTATGCGAAGCAAAACCAGACTATGACAGTTTTGCAAAATGAAAATGATCGTAGGTTCAGTAGTGAGTAATAACAGGCTTCTGGGTATTTGATGCAGCGTGGTCATTCAGACATTTATTTCTCACATTGTAATTAATACTAAGACTATATCATTCAACGTTTTCGTAGTTCATTGCCTATTAACAAAGTCTTTTCTTGTATATATATAGTTTGAGTGTTTTACCAAGGGTTCAAAGCTGTAACTTATCATTATCCATATCAAGAGTGCATTTCACGTGAAAAGGCAAACTTGAGTAGTATTGCTAATCTGATACAGAATGTAACTCTGACAAACAAATGTACATCGTTTCAGTGCGCTTTTATAGTCTGTAATCCCCTTACATGTTCACAAAGATCAACCTGAATGGCTTTTGTAGCCAATACTGATTCTGACTCACACTACACGTATTTGTTTTTCCTCATAATGTAATCCGCCTGAAGACATGTATGAAAGCCGATGTGTCAGCGTCATGGCTTAATGAACATCCCAACCAGTGAACGTAGTTTCCGACTCTATTCCCACAGATATTACGATGCTAAATCTCTGCTTCAAGAAATGAAACAAATATAGCCAGAGCTGCAGCCACGCTAGGCGTCCCCCCACATACACACAACCTCCCCACCCCCCAGCTACTGCCTGCTTCATAGTCCCCAAAGATCCTCCCCAATGCTCCCCCCCCCACCACCACGACAACAACCGACACTCTTAGACATGCAAACCAAACTTGCACATCATCATGGCCTCCGTTTTCTTTTCATTTTTAATCCCTCACCATTATGAAGAATATTAATAACCATACTACGTGTTCATTGTTGAAATGATGATAATGGAAGACATAAATAAAAGTCTATCATAATTACGTTAGCAATATTTGATATATGTTAGTGAAATGCATTGACGGGCCTTACTTGTGGATAGACAACACGACAACCACCACCACCACCACCACCACCTTGTCTTTCAGGCCTTCTTACCCTTAGGTTCGACTTAGTTCCGTTTTCCTAATAAAGATGTGACATTTAACCCGTCCCTTTCACTCTCCTCCCAACGAACCACCTGACAACCGAGTCGGAATACCCGCAGCCCCATGATATCCGACAACGGTCCCCAGGGCCCTCGTTGGATATGTCTGGAAGTAAACGGACTGAGGTCTGTACAGTGTGAGTCAGGGTCTGTTTCTCTCTCAGCAACTAGTTGGAGCAGGAGTCCTTCTCTGGTGTGAAGAAGAGGAAAAGGATGAAAAGAGATCTCCAACTCACTCCGGGAACCGAGTGCCGGCCTTTTGATGCCACTTCTCTGGAACTTTGTAGATGAACGGCCTTTACATAGTTCATTCTGGTTAAGGCCAGGCCGTTTCCTTCAGCTGAAGGTGAATTTTCTATTTAACAAAATCATCT
>NC_134811.1:28718472-28733472 GCF_046742065.1 Oratosquilla oratoria | reverse complement strand
CCGAAGCCCCTTTTAAGAGCCCAACAGGACATCTCTTTTACCAAATAGAAGGCGTTGCAATGGGTTCACCGTTAGGTTGTACCTTTGCAGAATTTTACATGTGCAACCTGGAAAACTCAGTACTTCAAAACCCTGACATAAGACCACACCAGTACTGCAGATATGTTGACGACCATTTTCGTGGAAATTAGGAACAAATCCCACCTAAGAGATCTCCAACAAGCCATGGAATCTTCCTCAGTCCTGAACTTCACAAATGAGCTTAACCTACATCACAAAATCCCTTTCCTCGACGTCCTTGTCAATTCCCGAAATGACCGACATGAAACTAAAGTGTACAGGAAGGACACAGACATTGGACGATGCATGAATGCCGACAGTGAATGCCCTGATAGGTATAAGCTGAGCGTCATTCGAGCATATTTAAGACGTGCCTTTCGTAACTGTTCTTCTTGGGACTTACTTCACACAGAACTCTTGAGACTGAAACAGATACTCATCAACAACAATTACTCAAACACTATCATAGACAAAGAAATCAACCTCTTTCTGACACGTACCCAAACTCAACAGGAACAAAAACCCACACAGACTATACACAAAATTTTCTTTAAGAATCAAATGACACCCGCATATAAAACTGACGAACGAGTCTTAAAAGAAATCATCACAAGGAATGTCACATGTATCAACCCACAAGAAAAATTAGCCATAATTATATACTACAAAAACACAACCGTCTCTAGCCTGTTCATGAAGAATAACCAGACAAAAGATAACAACACCCTAAAGCAAGCGAATGTGGTATACCAATACTCCTGCTCCGAAGAAGGTTGCAAACTTCTGCCTAACATGAATTATATTGGTGTTACCACTACTTCACTTAGCCGAAGGCTCACAATGCATGCCCGCGATGGTAGCATACGGAAACATATGACTCAATATCACAACAGAAATCCAACAAGACAAGACCTAGTTAACAATACCAAAATACTCAAACACTGTAACAATCACAAAAAACTACACATCCTGGAGAAAGTCTACATTTCACAACACACACCAATCATCAACATACAAACAAACACATTAGGCACCTTACTCTTAAACAAAGAATCCGTCACACCAGGACAAAATTTCCCTCATCAACGGACATCTTGTCCAGTTCCCCCCCCCCCCAGTCATTATAATCTGACTCGAACCTCTCCCAATTCCACCTCACCGTCCAGCTTCCCACCCTCGCAGTCATTATGATCTGACCCGAACCTCTCCTAATTCCACCTCACTGGAACCATAAAGCCTTGTCATTTTGTAACCCATAGCATAATTGACATGGACCTTTTCCTGTCATTTTATCTGCCTGAAGATGGTTGTATGTAACAACCGAAAGCTTGCGATTGTACTTATATAATTAGTGTCAATATACCATGGATCTCGGTAGACTTGTGTTTAATCTACCCCTGGACTATAAGAAACATATAAGAAGAATGGAAAAAACAACTAAGAAGATAGTTGAAACTGAATTAGCATTGGTCTTTAACAAGACATGTCTACAAGAAAATTTACTGCCAAAATATACTAATATATATATATATATATATACCAGTATATACATGTACATATACATATATATGTGTATATATATATGTATATATATACATTATATATATATATATATATACATATATATGTATGTATATATATATACATGTGTATGTATATACATATACATTATATATATATATATATATACATACACATGTATATATATATTCATATATGTATGCACATGTATACATATTTTCTATTAATTGATAAAACACACTCGGTGTTAATGATCTTTTGTATACTTTCTGTCTTTCTCGCTATTTTCTTCTCCGTGAGAAAGAGGGAAATACTATATTACCAAATGAATCCATGTTAGATATGAATAAAAAACAAACACATACTCATATATTACGATGTTTCGCCTAGAATTTAAGCATCTTCTGGTAAAGTCGAATGCACCATCGTGTTCGGAAGTTGTTCATGTAGGAGAACACATGTTTCATTCTACATAATTGCTGTAAATATCGATTATAAGTGAAGATGCGTATAGATCCATAATTTCTTTTTCCTTTACTTCAACTCCGCATAATTACTTTGTTTCTCACCCTATCTAGTTTTGAATTATTTTACAGTTATAGAATGACTGCTCTTTCTAATGATTGAAACCAAAAATTTCCTATTTCATGATTAAAGTGAAGAAATATAATATTTTCTGAAGGAGTTGAGGAATTTGCGTGTCGCTAGTGCCTGTGTGGAGCAGAGACTGCAGGACTATCAACTGCACCAAGCTGCACGGCAGAAATTGAGTCCAATTTCTTATTGGAATGGAGTATATATTACCTGAAACAGTGTAAAATTTCATCATTTTACCTTTAATTTCTCTATCAATTTCTTTCATCGAAAAGCTGTTATTTGTTAAAAAGTGATTGGTTATATAATTATTGATGGAGAAGGTGTCAGTTTGAGCATATATTGAAAACTCTTGATAGGTATGCGTGTACCACACTGGAATTGTTGTAGATGAGCATTCGCTTTATCCATTCAAACATCTTCCAGAGTTATTTGTTTTTCTGTACACTCGTAATGAATAAATCTTCTGAAGTATCTGCCCAAACATCTAAAAGGGAGATTTTGTTGGCGATACTTCTTTAGGTTTTCGAGCTGTTCCTTTCCTTCACCGTCTACGAAAATGTCATCAACGTATCTAATCATCTAATGTACATATTTGGTCTCGGGTCTGTGGCATCAAGGACCGAGTTCTCAATGTGGCACATTCATGCCTGGGCAAATGAAACACCTAAGGGGCTATCCCTAACTACACTATAGATTTGTAAATACATTTTGCCTGAATGGCACCTGAAAGGTGCTTTTGTGCAGATCCGTAGGAAACTATGTACATAGTTATGTTTTGAGCCTTTATTTCTGGACCAGGGGTTCCCAACCTATTCTATGCCTCACACCCCTAGAAAAATTTGAACATGTTCTCGCACCCCCTACATAAGTAATACGTGATATGAAGATGAAGATAAAGAAAGAAATTTATACTAAATTTGAGCAACAAATTTATTTAAGCTAATTCTTTAATAACATAGAACGAAAAAAAAGTTGTAAGAAATTCATATACGAACAAATAGTATACAATAACTAGACTTTCCATTCAATGTAAGTGTAAAATATATATATGTATATATATATATATATATATATATATATACATGTATATATATATATGGCGTAACAGATTACTCTGCTGCGCATAGGGGGTTAGCGTAACGAGTGCCCTCTTTTCTGGATTACGTAACGTAAACAACGCGGGAGCATTAAGGATCCACGGAGTGCTCGTCGCTAACGTTTATTGGCAATAGAAAACACGACTTTCTCATCTTCACACAACAGGTGCTGCCATTGAAACTATGGCAGCAGACAGTAATTGGGAGGAAGAGTAGAAGTAGTAGATGAAAAAATGAGTAGGCCGCGAAGGGAGCGGGTATACAACTGAAGGCGTTCCAAACCACACTGGCTGGAGGTGTGACGTGACATCACACCACAGCAACCGGTTCTTACACACCTCCTTAAGTCTAATTCTTAAAGTGAACATTGTACAAATAATGAGATGTTATCTTGCAGCACAGCTTGCAGACAACTTATAAGGTAGGATTTTCGAGCAGAAAAGGCCTCTGCTCGAAATATACTTAAAATTAAAACATTACAAAAAACACAATTGAAAACCTCTTCCGAGGGGAAACGAGCCTTACGACAAAAAATATTTAAACATGGGGATACACGGACGTATAAAAAAGCCCCGTTACCTCTTGTAACGGCACACTCCCTTCCTAATTTTCTAGGGGGAAAAATTACCAAATCTATTGACCTAGCAACACAAGCTCAGAAATGGGTCTTACATATTCATGGGCTTTGTTGTTTACCAAAACTCTTACTTGGACCTTCCTGACTAAATCATCCTTGCTAGGGAATACTTTAAGTACAATGCCCAAGGGCCACTGTCCTTGGGGACACTCTTGATTTTTTACCAACACTACATCATCCACCTTTACATTTAGAGAGGAATTAACCCACTTTCTTCTAGGTTGCAAAGAGGAAAGATACTCTTTCTTCCATCTCTTCCAGAATTCCTCAGCAAGGTGATTTACATGTTTCCATTGTGATTTGTATACTGCCTTAATATCTATCTCTTCAGGAAGAGTTACAGGAATATCAGTTTTTTGAGTGAGAAGGATGGACGGAGACAAAATGAAAGGACTACTAGGGTCCGAGGAAACAGGAACTAAAGGTCTGGAATTCACGATCTTACATACTTCTGCAAAGAAGGTTACTAACACCTCATGTGTTAATGCCTTGGGGTGATGGTTAGTCAGTATCACATTCATGATGTTGCGGACTATCCCCACCATACGCTCCCATGCTCCACCCATGTGAGAAGCATGAGGAGGGTTAAACAACCAAGTGCAACCTTGACTTGACAAGAAACTATTGACATCACCACCTTCATCGGTAATGGCAAGCAAGTTCAGTGCTTTGACAGCACCTACAAAGTTCGTGCCTCTGTCAGAACGCATCATCTTAACTGGGCCACGAATACAGATGAATCTCTTTAAGGCATTAATGAAGGAAGAAGTACTCAATTCTTCTACAGTCTCTATGTGGATAGCTCTGGAAACAAGACAGGTGAACAGAACGCCCCATCTTTTACTTTCGAGGAAGGAACTTCTAGTGCGCCGAGTTTTTATATGCCAGGGGCCAAAGAGGTCAACTCCTACATAGGAAAATGGCGGATTGGGAGTAAGTCTATCGATGGGTAAGTCTCCCATCTTCTGAACACATACCCTACCTCTTACCTTTCTACAGGTGACGCATTTGGAAATGACCTTAGAAATGGTACGTTTCCCTCCCAAAATCCAGAAACCACCTGTACGGACGGCTCCTTCTGTAATCACTCTCCCTTGGTGGTGCACTGTCTCATGGTAGTGACGGATCAACAACAAGCCTAAGTGGGATTCCTTTGGAATAATAATAGGCCTTGCAAGCATACCAAGTACATCACCGCCTTGACTCAACCTGCCTCCTACACGAAGTAGGCCCTTCTGGTCTAAATAAGGAGACAGAGATGCAATGGGACTGGAAGGAGGTAAACAAACTTCACCTTGCAATTTAGTCATGGCAGACGAGAAATAATCCTTTTGGTATGTCTGAACAATGAGATCAGCTGCATCTTCTAGTTGATCGGGTGACTTATGTTTGTTGCACATATGCCAACCTGAACAACACTTGTTACCTTGTTTTGAAAGAACGGGCTATATGCTTAAGGAGAGCTACCGCTCTTACAAGTCTCCTCCAACAGGAGAAATTAGAGAACCTCTGAGCTAATGACGCAATTGCAGGCTCTACATTGCTCTTGTTTGCACTAACAAGGGGTTCAGACTCAATTGTGTAGTCTGATACCTTTACTTCTTTATCTGTCTCAGGGCTTACAAGAGGAAAACTTCCACTGGTGGATACAACATCCTCAAATAAGCTTGAGGGACCTGACAACCAATCACTCTGATTTAGGTCGGTTATTTCAAGACCACGGGTAGCCAGGTCTGCTGGATTACAATCTGTAGGTACATAATGCCATTGGTTAGGTTCGGTGGACGACCTAATGTGGTCTACTCTGTTACTCACGTAGACATGAAATCTACGCCTTTCATTATGAATATAGCCCAAGACAATCATGCTGTCAGAATAGAAATGCCTTGCGTCTAAGGTTTTGTCTAAACAATCTGAGATAGAGTTACTAAGATTAACTGCCATCACTGCAGCACACAACTCTAACCTGGGAATAGTATGACCATGGTTGGGAGCTACTTTAGCTTGTCCCCTCACAAAGCACACCTGGTAGCTTTTGGTATCACTGAAAACTTTAAGATATGATACAGCTCCTACTGCTACTCTGGAAGCGTCTGAAAAGGTATGAAGCTCTATCCTGTGAGCTTGAGACAAAGAAATACTAGCAAACTGACGATTGATGCTTATGTCCTTGAGGTTCCTTAAGGACGTTAGCCATCTGGACCATTTGGTATGGATCTTAGCTGGTATGGGTTCATCCCAACCACACTTTAGATTGGTTATCTCTCTTAGGAGTAGTTTTCCCACTATTATTACTGGAGCTAAGAATCCCATGGGGTCAAACAGACTATTTACAACAGACAGTATCCCTCTTTTTGTCGAAGGCTTGTCTGAATCCATGAACTTATAGACGAAAACGTCTCTTTGGATGTCCCATAAGAGGCCCAGGCTAGACTGCATAGGCATAGAGTCAGAAGTTAGGTTCAGCTCCTGAAGGTTATCAGCCAGCTCACTGGTGGCAAACTTTTCCAGCACTTCCTTACTGTTGGAAGTGATCTTGTGCAAGCGCAGGCGTCCTCCTTCTTGGAGTGCTGACTTAGAGTCTTGGATTAACTTGTAAGCAGTCTCCGCATCTGGCAGAGATGCTAACCCATCATCCACGTAGAAATTGTTCTCTATGAAATAGCGAACTTCAGGAGAGGCATTTTCTACAGACTTACGCAAGCCATAGGTGGCAATGGCGGGAGATGGCGTGTTCCCAAAAACGTGAACAGTCATCCTATACTCAATCAACCTTTCATCAGGGTCATTATCCTTGTACCAGAAGAATCTGAGGTAATCTCTTTGCTCAGTCTTCACTTTGAAATTGTAGAACATCTGTTCTACATCAGCTGCCACTGCTACAGCTTCCTGACGGAAACGTAGAAGAATCCCGAGAATACTGTTTGTCATATCAGGACCTGACATCAGCATATCATTTAGGGAGAACTCTCTGGATTTGGCGGAAGAGTCGAACACAACCCTGATCTTGTCAGGCTTCTTAGGGTGGTACACCCCAAACAATGGAAGATACCAGCACCTCTGATCAGACTTCAATGGTGGTGCAACCTCAGCATGCCCACGATCTAACATCTTTTGCATGAAGGCCATCATATGCTGACGTTTTTCAGGCTTTGTGCTGAGGCTACGATGGAGAGACAGTGTGCGGTGCCACACAAAGTCTCTATTATTACTGGTGGCTACAAACATTGGGACGGAAAGGCAGTGGCGCGACCCAATGACCACTTTGATCCTTGCGGAACTCTGAGTTCATAACATCTAAGAACTTCCTGTCTTCAATCGACAGGGCAGCCTTGTCATCATCTTTGGTTACCTTGAAACAAATCATCCTTTACTTCAGAAACATGAATCTGGTTACCACATGGTGCGACTATAGAGGGACGTCTATCATGTACAAAGGATGTTTTGAAACTGCTAATGACAGGAGGCCTACAAGTGCCATGGAGACACACTTCCCCAATGATTGCCCAACCCAGACTGGTCTGTTGAGCTAGAGGGGCATTGACAGGTCCAATTCTCTGGTCAAAAATGTAATGAGCTGAAGGCACATCTCGACCAATGATGAGTAGAATCTCAGCTTCAGGGACCAGAGGTGGAATACATTCGGCCAGGTCGGACAGATGGGGATAACCACGAGCTATGGCGGGGGTGGGTATCTCTTCTCTTACATTGGGAATGCTGTCGCATTCCACTAACTGAGGGATATGTACCTCTTGTGAGTTATGCCAAGACACGATGGTGTAATTTTTGGTGGTGCGCCCAGAAGCGCCCGTTACACCTGCACAGGTAGCTAGACGATATGAAACCCGTTTGCTCAGCTTGTCAAACAAATCGAAAAACTCAGACCTTGCTAAAGAGCAATTGCACTGATCGTCTAGGATGGCATAACACCACACTCCGAGCTCTGGCTTACTTTCAGGATAGACCTTTACCAAGAAGGTCTTGGCGCAGGACTTACTCATGGAGGTGGGGTTACTGCATATCAAGGTACATTTGGAATTGACCGCAGCATCCTCCCCTCCCTGAGTCTTTACTATGGGGGTAAGAACATTTGGAAGCGGCACTTGATTGACTACAGGGGAGCGAGGTGTTTTATCTTGAGCAACCTCCCTTCCATGCTGTGTAACCGCTTGAGTCGAACTCCTCTTCGACCTGGGTTCATCGTGATGCAAGGCGGTCACATGAGTATGGGCCTTACAGAGTTTGCAGAAGGTTCTCTCCTTGCAGCTGGAAGGAGGATGGTTACCTTTGCAACATTTGTTGCACACTCCTTTATCGTTTAAGAAAACCTTCCTCTCGCTCACAGACATGGTGCGAAAAGCCCTGCAGAAATCCAAATGGTGTACGTAGGCATCATGGTAGACGCAAAAATCTCCCTTTTCTGCCTTTCTTTGCTCGGTAGGACTAGCGGCGCCAACAGACCTGTCAGCGCCCGTGGTCGACTTACTGCCACTGGACAACATGGTGTCAGTCTTCTTCACACGCACTTGAGGAAACTTAGAGGGAGGTGGCTTCTCTGGTTTCACAAAACCATCGGCTCCAAGGCTTTGATAAGAGAAACATGGATCATTCTCGACCCTTGCCATCTCCTTCACAAACTCAATGAAGAAGGAGAAAGGTGGGTACGGCACACCGTGAGCAGTCTTGTAGTTCATGGCTCTGCCAGTCCACGCTTTCTGTATACAGGGTGGAAGTTTTTGCGGACAATGGGATTGATGCCTGACGAGGCGTCATAATATGCAAACAGTGTACTGTATACAGGGTTAGCCTTCAAGGCTTCTATCTGGTACAGAATATCACACAGGTCGTATAACCTTAAGGTGTCTCTAGGTGAAATCCTAGAGAAGTTGGCGAGCTTATTTTTAATTGAAGTCTCAATGATCGAAGGGGCAGCAAACTTGTCATCCAAGCGCTCCCAAATTCTACTGCACGCCAGGTTTGGATTCTTGGCATTTGAGTTTCTGGTTGTACGGGCCCATTCTTTAGACTCAGGACCTAGGTACTTAACTAACAAGGTCTATTTCCTCCTTACATGAGGTGCCTAACTCTTGCACGACTTCCTTGAAACTCTCTTTACAAACAGCATAGTCTTCCGCAGTATCATCAAACGTAGACAGCCTGCTAAGAAGTAAATCCTTCCGCAAGAAGAACTTGCTCAAATCGGCAGAATTGGAGGTTGTCCCCAATCTAGGAGATGCACTCCGAGGAGGTTTACTACAGGTGGTGACGCATAAGAAACATGGTTAGCAACAGGTTGCTGCGCAGGTTGCACAGACCTCACCTTTACTTTTTCGATGCGAGGTTCAAAACTGAATGGAACATTGTTAGCAGGCTGTGAGTTAACTCTGAAATCAGAACAGGGCTTGAAAACAGGGCTTTCAGGATTCAAGCCTACCGGATCCTTCTGACTAGCGGAAACATCAACTATACCACCCTGTTGCTCCACATATAGTTGGGTGCGGGTAGCGACTGTATCTTTTAATTGGTCCCAGTCACTGCATGTTTCCCAATCATCGTCGGCTCCTAAGTGCCTAAGTTCGGCTTCGGCTTCTTCCAACTCCTTTTGCTGTGTCATAACTTTGAACTTGGCCTGCAATTCAGCCTCTTCTCTTGACCTTTGAGCTTCCTTGTCAGCCTTCTCTTTCATAAGCTGACCCTCCTGTTCGGCAAACTTGACTCTGATACGAGCGGTCTCCACCTTGGCTCGTTGCTTCCTTGCAACATTAACACTGGTGCTACTGGAACGACCTGACCTAACCGACCTTCTTGAACTGCCCTTCGTGGAAGGGGGCATACAAAAACTCAGAGTGGTCGACGAGGGATATAGGTTCTTGACTGGACTTCGGGTCATCTTGTAACAACGGTTCAGTGTGGTGTTCCTCTTCTGTGACTTCAACTGAGGAAGAGGAAGCATAATTACTGATTACCTGACAAAAAGATGCCTGAAAATCCCTGTCTTCGTGCTTCACTGATTCAGCACGAGCCAGACTTTCTGAAGTACGTTCACGCATTAAGAATTCCAGATACCTTTTTACAGTATCCTGGTACACAGCGTGGGCCTTATACAACCAAGGACTATGATTCGGTTCTTCCAATAAGGCTTGTACTCCTTCTCTACTCGCCCTTACCCTCTCTTCATGCTGATCAGACGCTCTCTGAAAAACCTCTTGCCCTTCAGCCGTGAGGGCTCTGACCCTACCGGAGACGGGTCCTTCATCTATACTGTGGTTGGAAGACATATTGCCAAGCGAGAAACAGTGAGAGACAGACAGTAATATGATAAAGAAGACAAGGGAAAAATCGAACTTAATCGAAAACCGCGGAGTATGTTTTACACAGACACTCCTACTATACGACTATTGAGGTAGACAACAACAGATTAAACCCTACATTTGGTTCAATCTAAAAATGCACATTAGTCGCATGCTTATATTAACATATGACAGGATTTTAGGCAAGGTAGCTTGCCTTCAAAAGGAAAAACACATGCTCAGATACATACGACGAGGTTTGTTATGTAAACACTGTTGGGACTTGGCAACCATACGTTGTTGCCACATCACACTCGCGCGCCGATACGATCACTAAGACGACACAAGATCACTACACTTTGGCGCCACTACACTTAACTTGGCGCCACTACACTTAACTTGCGCCACTACACTTAACCTTGCGCCACTACACTTAAGTATACACACGCAACTTATGCCAGGAAAGCGGCACATCAAGTTCATGTGGTGACGACGAGGGGAATCTAGACGTGGCACGGCGTGCAGGGCGTGGTCTGGCCATATCCTCAAGATGGACTTGGCATACTGCACGGCTAACTTTTAACTCCTTCGCAGCGGCTCTTTTCATTCACCTCTTCACGAAAGCGATTTTCTTGGCAGGGAGCGCCAATGGCCGTTCATTTTTTCATTATGGCGCAGCGGATTACTCTGCTGCGCATAGGGGGTTAGCGTAACGAGTGCCCTCTTTTCTGGATTACGTAACGTAAACAACGCGGGAGGGTTAAGGATCCACGGAGTGCTCGTCGCTAACGTTTATTGGCAATAGAAAACACGACTTTCTCATCTTCACACAACAGGTGCTGCCATTGAAACTATGGCAGCAGACAGTAATTGGGAGGAAGAGTAGAAGTAGTAGATGAAAAAATGAGTAGGCCGCGAAGGGAGCGGGTATACAACTGAAGGCGTTCCAAACCACACTGGCTGGAGGTGTGACGTGACATCACACCACAGCAACCGGTTCTTACACACCTCCTTAAGTCTAATTCTTAAAGTGAACATTGTACAAATAATGAGATGTTATCTTGCAGCACAGCTTGCAGACAACTTATAAGGTAGGATTTTCGAGCAGAAAAGGCCTCTGCTCGAAATATACTTAAAATTAAGGCATTACAAAAAACAAAATTGAAAACCTCTTCCGAGGGGAAACGAGCCTTACGACAAAAAATATGTAAACATGGGGATACACGGACGTATAAAAAAGCCCTGTTACCTCTCGTAACGGCACAATATATATTATATATATATATATATATATATATATATATATATATATATATTTACATACATATATACATATATATGTATGTATATATATATATATACATATATATATACATATATATATATATATATATATATATATATATGTACATATATAAAATAACAAACTTAAAATTAGAAAACGTAGAATTTGAATTTAGTAAAAAAAAAAAATTCTTGGTTATGATTTTGTCACAACGTTGTTCTCTGTTGCTGGTAGCGATCCGCATGACTGCCTGTGGATTCATGCAGATTCTAGACTTTGTCTTGATTGACAAAAGAGAAATAAATCCAGACTCACATAAGTATGTCGTCGCAAATGTGATAAGGACACCTAGTGCCTTTCCACAAAGTCTTGGAAGCATATGCATTGCTGAACACCAATACCCCTCCAGAACCTTGCTTTCAAGTTGCATTTCAAGAACACGATTTATCCACAAATCAACAAGATCTTCCTTCAGCTCTTCATCATCCGACACATTACCCAATTTGTAGGAATATGGATTCACAATCCATTCTTCTGAAATCTTGAGTTCTCCAGCTGCAAAATACCCATCAAACGATTTTGACAGCATTTCCAAATGAGGCAACGTTTCTTCACGCACAGTAGGAATCATAAATCCATTATCATCGACAATTTCTTCAAGTGATATTTTGAAAATTTGAAAGATCCTCTCTTTCTATCCGTTGACGCAAAAAAGGAAACTCTTCTTTGAAACCATTCAACTTCTCGCAGCATTTCAATACGTTTATCTCTTTCCCTCGAAGAGACACACTCAGATCATTCATACGAGTGAATATGTCAGCCAAGTAAGCCAGCATTTGCACGAAATTTTGTGGTTCCAATTCTCGAAGCCGACCACAGTCACATTCCTGCAGGAAAACTTTGATTTCTTCCCGCAGTTCGAAAAAGCGGGTTCAAACTCGCCCTCGTGGGAGATCAGCGGACTTCCGGGTGGAAAAGCAAAACTGTACGTTCATTTCCAAGGTCTTCACAAAACAATTCATAGATACGGTGGCTCAGAGCACGACCCCTAATCCAGCTGATGGTCTTCGCACAAGTGACGAGTAGTTTTTTTTTTCAACTTTGGAGGAAATGTTTTTGGTGCCAAAGCATGACGATGAAGGAAACCGCGGGTGACTTGCAAGCAACGTACACTCTAAGCTGTGCGCATGTGCGCGCGCACATACAGTATGTTTTACAACTAGTGCACACAAAGAAAAAATATCCACACACAAGGTTTTCAAATGATATCAAAATACATTCAATAAAGAGGTTCCAACCATACATCAACTTATAAATTTCTCTAAAAATATGCTAACTTGCCAACCGTCAATCCCATACTGATTCTGACTCACACTACACGTACAGTATTTGTTTTTTCTCTTAATATAATCCGCCTGAAGTCATATTTTGAAAGCCGAAGTGTCAGTGTCGTCATGGCTAAATGAACTTCATCCCAACCTGCGAACGTAGTTTCGACTCTATTGCCACAGATATTACGATGCTAAATCTCTGCTTCAATAAATGAAACAAAAATAACCAGAGTTGCAGCCGAGCTAGGCGTCCCACCCCACACACAACCCCTCACCCCCCCAGCTACTGCCTGCTTCATAGTCCCCAAAGATCCTCCCCAACACTCCCCCCCAACCCCCACGACAACAACCGACCCAATTAGACATGCAAACCAAACTTGCACATCTCATGGCCTCCGTTTTCTTTTCATTTTTAATCCCTCACCATTATGAAGAATATTAATAACCAAACTACATGTTCTTTGTTGAAATGATGATAATGGAAGACATAGATAAAAGTCTATCATAATTACGTAAGCAATATCTGATATATGTTAGTGAAATGCATTGACGGGCCTTACATGTGGATAGACAACGCGACAACCACCACCACCACCACCACCACCACCACCTTGTCTTTCAGGCCTTCTTACCCTTAGGTTCGACTTCGTTCCGTTTTCCTAATAAAGATGTGACATTTAACCCGTCCCTTTCACTCTCCTCCCAACGAACCACCTGACAACCGAGTCGGAATACCCGCAGCCCCATGATATCCGACAACGGTCCCCAGGGCCCTCGTTGGATATGTCTGGAAGTAAACGGACTGAGGTCTGTACAGTGTGAGTCAGGGTCTGTTTCTCTCTCAGCAACTAGTTGGAGCAGGAGTCCTTCTCTGGTGTGAGAAGAGGAAAAGGATGAAAAGAGATCTCCAACTCACTCCGGGGACCGAGTGCCGGCCTTTTGATGCCGCTTTTGTGGGACTTTGTAGATGAAGGGCCTTTACATAGTTCATTCTGGTTAACGCCAGGCCATTTCTTTCAGCCGAAGGTGAATATTCTATTTAACAAAATCATCTGGCGAAAGAGAGAATAAAGTTTAGTCGAATAAAGTTATGAAATGTTTATTCAATATCTCTTTGGACCTGATTATTATTATTATTATTATTATTATTATTATTATTATTATTATTATTATTATTATTATTATTATTATTATTATTATTATTATTATTATTATTATTATTATTATTATTATTATTATTATTATTATTATTATTATTATTATCATTATTATTATTATTATTATTATTATTATCATTATTATTATTATTATTATTATTATTATTATTATTATTATTATTATTATTATTATTA
Source organism: Oratosquilla oratoria (assembly GCF_046742065.1). Lineage (NCBI taxonomy): Eukaryota > Metazoa > Arthropoda > Malacostraca > Stomatopoda > Squillidae > Oratosquilla > Oratosquilla oratoria. Next base: position 28,719,302 of record NC_134811.1, on the reverse strand, counting down.
TTATTATTATTATTATTATTATTATTATTATTTTTGAGGGGGCATCTGAGAGGCTGTGAGAGAGGAGATCAGATGGTGAGGACAGCTTTAAGTTCTCTCGAAAAAAGACACATCTTCGAGATAAGAAGTGTCTTAAAGAAATTTTGTAAAAATCTAAGAAAATCATTGAAAGTAACAGTGGTACCTCAAAAAACAACCTTCAGGAGACGCATCGCGATGATGAAAAGTATCTTTAAGAAATTTTGAAAAAGAGCCGAAGATCAGTGCAAGAAAACGTGGTAATAAAAGATCATCAGCGGAGAAACTTTTCGGAGGTCATTAGCGAGATAGGAGTCTGGTTCTCAAAGAGCTGTTTTTTTGTTTGTTTGTTTTTCTTCTTTTTAACCTCATAAAGCCCATGTCACACACCCATGACTTGAGTTCATTCGAGTAGAAACAATTTAGGTTACGATCTTTTTATTTCGAATACTGTAAGTGAAGTAGTCTTTCAGCTCTTCAAATTCACAACATTTGACGAGAATCCTGAATGAGTGACGGGAACATTCGAGTCACCGATTCCCGGAAGGTCGATGTCTCCGTGCCGAGGTCTGTCGTGGCTGAAGAAGAAGAAGAACCTCGACGCAGTTAGGAGTGTCGACTTCAACTAAGGTAGACTCAATTCCACGTCACCGGCTCATCTCAATCAGGTCTGCATAACCACATACATTAACCGTAGGTCAAAACACGATTGGGGACGAAGCCATAATAAGAAGGTACAGAGCCTGTGCCAGAGGGCGCTGTGTAGCTGCGGCCGAAGCCGTCATCTTTGCCCTGTGCGCTTCTCGGACTGT
>NC_134811.1:28590972-28713472 GCF_046742065.1 Oratosquilla oratoria | reverse complement strand
ATTGAGGGCCTGTTTTTCTTCCCATGTTTTTAGTATGAGGGAGTGTAGACGCATCTTCAGGACTAAACCTCCGTGGGTCAGAAGTTCAGTGGGAATGTTGTCCGGTCCCGCGGCCTTCCCTTGGCGCATTTGTTTTAACGCTGCATCTAATTCTTGAAATGTTGGTGGTAGGGATATCCATAGTTGGGGTGATTGTAGTGCACGCGTCTTAGGCTAAGCTATTCTTAACCTTCCTATAGCCTCTCCTCCTAACTGCTTGCATGCTACCTTCCCGTGGTCCCCCCTGTTTATTACGGAATGCATGTAAACGACCGAGTGTCAGACGGTATAATCAGACCCCCCTGCTGCCTTGTAGGGTATGCCTCTTTAGGCAAAGGCTAGGAGAAGGAAACTCCGAAATAAAACCATGCCAGTCGGTCTGGCTGCAAGGCGAGATCTGGTGGACTAGATTATCGGCATACCGATGCAACTCCACACCACAGTCTTGCACGTCACACCTGTTTGCCACAGGAGGAGGGTGTGGAGCCAGAGTGTGTGGGTATCACTCTGGCAAAATGTTGTCTACCCCAAACAAAGTCACGCCAACGGCCTTTTCAGTCTAACTATTGTCTCTCTAACACCCTCCTTATTTCCTTTCTCTTCCTTTCCTCCTAACCCTACCTAGAAAGTCCAGTGGCGATGGGACAGTGGTGGTGGGAGTAGGCATGGTGTAGCTGGAAGCTCTTAGCCCGGACCTGCACACTGGCGGCAGGGGTGTGGTGCCCGCTTCTCCTGTGACTGTGACCACACAGGAACTCGGTCCCACAGGAAATCCACTTGATCCGTGCAAAGCGGTTGCTTAGCAAGATTAAAAACCCTAACGAGGATGGCATGCTTTGTTTTGTTTTTTTCGACGAGAAGAACTTTAACCATAAGTTTAACAAAAGGAACGATAGATGGTTATGTCCAAATCCTTCAGAGGTTCCCAGGGTAATACACACTAGATTTCCAGCAACTGTGATGGTTTTAGGAGTTGTTAACAACGAAGGTCATGTTTTGCCACCTCACTTCTTTCAACAGAGTCTTAGGGTTAATGCTGCTGGATACACTGAAGTGCTGAAACCAGTTGTCAAGCCTTGGATAGAAAAAGTACGCAATGGAAGACTGTACATCTTTCAGCAAGACGTAGCACCTTCTCACAAAGCCTGGTCAATGCCAGGCAGTTTTCTTCAGCTAAAGGGGAATTTTTGTTTAATAAAATCACCTGGCGACAGAAAGGGTAAAATTTACTCGAATAAAGTTATGAAAATATTATTTAATATCACTTTGGACCTGAATATACATATTTGTTGGGGTGGGGGAGCATCTGAGAGGGTGTTAGAGAGGTGAGTGAAAGTCGATCAGATGGTGAAGGCAGATCTAATCACTCAAAAAAAAAAAAAAAAAAAAAAAGGTCTTCTCAGGGTGCTATCAGGAAAGGCCAACTCCCGAATGGGTCAAGGTCATCGTGTGTAAGTCAAGGTCAATGACCTGAGTCAGTAGAGCGGAGCTAGGAAGATGGAGTCAATACCGAAGGGCCAAGGGCATCACGTGGAGAGAGAGAGAGAGAGAGAGAGAGAGAGAGAGAGAGAGAGAGAGAGAGAGTTAAGAAGTGTCAAGAAAACTGAATAAACGAATAAATAAATAAAATAAGTACATAGAAGATCACTGAAAATAGGGCTACCACAGTCCGAAAGGTATTACTTTAGGAAAAATCAAGAGATGCATCTTAGAGATATGAAGCGTCTTTAAGAAATTCGGAAAGAATCTAAGAAATTCACTGGAAGAAACAGAAGTACCTCACAAAACAACCTTCCGGAGACGCATCTCAAAGATAAGAAATGTCTATAACATATTTTGAAGAAAAAAAAAGAGGCTAAGATCAACGGAGGAAAACGTGGTAGATCATCAGCGAAGGAACCTTTCGGCGGCCAGGAGCGAGATCGAAGTCTGGTTTACAGAGAGCTCTTCATAAGGCCCCTGTCACGCACGCGCGATTTAGGTGCGTTCACTAAGTAGCAACGACTTACGTTACAATCCTTTATGTTTCGTATCTACAAATGTCAAATCACCTTTGCGTCGTATATTGAGAACCTGAAAGACGAGCAAAGAGAAGTCAACCCTATACGAATATTAGACACATTCTTCAATTGTCCTTAGGGAAGTCTAGAATACTGTAAGCGAAGTAGTCTTTCAGCTCTTCAAATTCACAGCATTTGACGAGAATCCTGAATGTGCGACGGGAACTTTCGAGTCACCGATTCCCGGAAGGTCGTGGTCTCCGTGGTGAGGTCTGTCGTGGCTGAAGAAGAAGAAGAAGAACCTCGACGCAGTTAGGAGTGTCGACTTCAACTAAGGTAGACTCGATTCCACATCCCCGTCTCATCTCAATCAGGTCTGCATAACCACATACACTGACCGCAGGTCAATTAAACACGATTGGAGACGAACCCATAATAAGAAGGTACAGAGCCTGTGCCCGAGGGCGCTGTGTAGCTGCGGTCGAAGCCGTCATCTTTGCCCTGTGCGCTTCTCGGACTGTTGGGCAGGTAACTAACAGTTACTGCTGGGAATCGGTGAGGAGTCCGGGATTGGAATCCACAGCTAAGCGAATGCAAGACCAGCATTACGACAGCATAGAGGTCTTATGACGAGCTGCCATGGTGTCCGTGAGGTCTGAATTTGACCCAGAGGCACAATACCTTGGCAGGTTACTGTAGACCTCGGCGAAGTGGGCGTTAGAGCGTCCGTCGTTAGCCGTCACTCGTCGCAGTGAGGACGGGCGTGAGGCGTGAAAGGACGTCAAAACGGAGCAAGGTGACTGTTGAGCTTCTGTCCGCTTGCTTGCTTCCCTGGCGAATGGCATTCCAGGGAGTTACGTAGCCCTAAAAAGTCGTCGGAACTGGAATACAGGCCATCATGAGGCCTTTTGTTCCATGGAGACCTCACTCCCGTGAGGTTCCTCTGGTCAGGCCCCGAGGATCATTTCATCCTCTCCCATGGCCTAGGTCCTTGGGCCACTCAACTCTCCTTCTTCTTATTTCTTCGGGGTCTTCCTTCTTTGATTCGTAGAGATCACCTCAGGGCAAGGGCGGAGGTGAACTCCGACCTCCTGAGAGAGTGGGCTGCCACCGCTCTTCACCGCTTCCGCCACTGACCAGTCCCTCTTGGGTCCTTGAGAGGCTACTGGCCAGTATGTTGCGACGGAAGCCGATATCGACAACTAGGGCAGGCCCAGTTGGTCACTCTCTAAGGTTTGCATGACCCCGTCCAAAGTTCCCTTGTTTCGCCCTCCCGTCTTCAGACGATCTTGCCGTTGCTCGGAAAAAGATTCCCTCGAAGAACAATGGAGCGAGGATGGGAACTCGGGTCGCCTGGCCAGGTTCCTTCCACCGTCCAGTGTGCCGTGTCCCTCGTCGAGCCCACTTCGCCTCGGGCGCGGTGGGCAACGGGTATCTTCCGGATAAAGGACGCGTGCATCCCGGATGAAGGCGAATCTCAGGAGTGCCACGGTTGGCTCTCCGACGAGATCCTTCCTTCGTCTCTGAAAGACCCTCAGGTATGGAAATGCGTGTATACATACATACATACATGCATATGTACATACATACGTATATATGTATATATATATGTATATATATATATATATATATATATATATATATATATATATATACGTATATACCTACATATACGTATGTACATAAATATACATGTATATACATATATCTATATATGCATGTATATAGATATATACATATATACATATACATATATATATAGATATATATATATATAGATACGTATATACCTCCCCCTACGGATGTACATAAATATACATGTATATACATATATCTATATATGCATGTATATAGATATATACATATATACATATACATATATATATATATATGTATATATATATATACATGCACACACACACACACACACACACACACACACACACACACACACACACACACACACACACACACACACACACACACACACACACACACACACACACACACACACACACACACACACACATATGTATATATGTATATATATATATATATATATATATATATATATATATTTATATATATATATATATATACCAGTATATACATGTACATATACATATACATATCTATATACACATACATATACATGTGTATATATATATGTATATATATACATATATATATATATATATACTTGTGTATGTATATACATATACATGTATATATATATATATGTATGAATATATACATGTGTATGTATATACATATACATGTATATATATATATATATATATATACATACATACACATGTATATATATATATATATATATATATATACATACATACACATGTATATATATACATATATGTATGCACATGTATACATATATATTTTCTATCAATTAATAAAACACACTCGGCGTTAATTATCTTCTTTTTTATACTTTCTGTCTTTCTCGCTATTTTCTTCTCCGTGAGAAAGAGGGAAAATACTATATTACCAAATGAATCCATGTTAGATATGAATAAAAAACAAACACATACTCGTATATTACGATGTTTCGCCTAGACTTTAAGCATCTTCTGGTAAAGTCGAGTGCACCATCGTGTTCGGAAGTTGTTCATATAGGAGAACACATGTTTTATTCTATATAATTGCTGTAAATATCGATTATAAGTGAAGATGTGTATAGATCCATAATTTCTTTTCCTTTACTTCAACTCCGCATAATTACTTTGTTTCTCACCCTATAGAGTTTTGAATTTTTTTTTTAGTTATAGAATGATTGCTCTTTCTAATAATTGGAATAAAAAAAATCCTATCTAATGAATAAAGTGGAGAAATAGAATATTTTCTGAAAGAGATGAGGGATTTGCGTGTTGCTATAGTCAGCGCAACGAGAAGTGACCGCTAAGGCGGGGTTAGGAGATTTCCCGGTGTTGCCACATCTCCACAGATAACACGGCCCGCACGGCTCACACTGAATGCAGTGTGAGGGGGGCGGGGCCAGAGAATAAATGTAGGGCAACGTCGCTCTCCCTTGCTCATATGCCATGTCTGACTCGAGGAAACGAAACCTTTGTATAGAAAACATTGCTTTGATTTTTACCTCAGTGGTGGTGTGTGACAAAAAATTGGAATATAATTATATGTGGCAACATTATAAAAATATAAAATAAAATTATAGAATAAAATAAAATTATAAAATAATTATATGTGGCAACACAGGGGGACTCCCAGTGCTCCGCCCTAACGGCCATTTCTCAATGCAACGAGTATAGTGCCTGTGTGGAGCAGGAGTCTGCAGGACTACCAACTGTACCGAGCTGCACGGCAGAAATCGAGTGTGATTTCTTATTGGAGTGGAGTATATATTACATGAAACAGTGTAAAATTTCACTATCTTACCTTTAATTTCTCTATCAATTTCTTTCATCGGAAAGCTGTTATTTACTATATAATTATTGATGGAGAAGGTGTCAGTTTGAACATATATTGAAAACTCTTGATATGTATGCGCGTACCACATTGGATTTGTATTTAGATGAGCATTCGCTTAATCCATTCAAACATCTTCCAGAGTTACTTGGTTTTCTGCACACTCGTAGTGAATGCAACTTCTGAAGCATCTACCCAAACATCTAAAATAGGGATCTTGTTACCGAGACTTCTTTAGGTTTTCGAGCTGTTCCTCTCCTTCACCGTCTACGAAAATGTCATCATGTATCTAATATCATATTTGATCTCGGGTCTATGGCATCAAGGACCGAGTTCTCAATGTGGCACATTCATGCCTGGGGAAACGAAGCACCTAAGGGGTTGCCCATAACTACACCATCGATTTGAAAATACATTCTGCCCGAGGGGCACCTGAAGGGTGCTTCTTTTGTGCAGACCCGTAGCAGTCTATGTACATAGATATATGTTTTGAACCTTAACTTCTAGACCAGGGGCGTTGGGAAAGAGGGGGAGGTCTGTTGAGGAATGAAAGGAGCAGACAGAGGATAGGGTGAACGGAGAATGGTTGTCTATGGATGATGCTGTTACGCATGGAAGGGAGTGAGTGGGGAATGGGGGCTTAAGTAGGGGTTATGTGTGAGTATTTGACGAAGCTCGAAGATATATCTCTCCATCTTCACACTTTCTGCATGAGGGAACGGGGAGGGAGAGTCACCGATTAAATGAAGCGACCTTGCTGTAGATGTGCTGTGTCTTGCTGCATTGCCTTTGATCCAAGGCAATGAGGGAGATGCAGGTCGAAGCCGTATCTATGTATCAGTAACCAAATCCTTAAATATGACGGAACACTCTGCAATCTTTATTCTGATTGACGTCAGACGATTCCCTCAACCTTGAAAAAGTCCTTCACGCCTTAAAGAGCTCACTAATTCTTAACAACTCTTTTCATTTGAAGAACATTTAGGGATCCGATTTTAGCGAACATTAAGCTATTCCTTCCAGCTCAGAGGACCCTCAGATCCGGAAAGGTAAGTATGTGAAGTTGCCATTTGAAGATTTTTTTTTTCCCCGTCCGGATCTCAACCTTGCAGGCGGTCTGGAACCGTCCATACACGAGAGCAGAAGACGGTGATTCCACAGTATGCCACTGCACTGACAATATCCGGAGGGAATTCAGGTCACCTCAGGTCCGAGGGGGGCAGCTGTTGGAGGCCATTACCCAGAGCGAATGCCCTTCCTAACCTCTGCACCGTGGCAGGATTCGAAAACATGCCCAAAATCCTCACGCGCGTTACCACTAAGCCATGGAGGGCTCCCCTGATGTACACAGGCCATGATAGTGTGATACAAGGATACCATCCACGTCGATCTTTGAGTAGAAACGACTTCGGTTACAATCTTGCGTTTTTCTAATCTCTCTCTTTCTCTCTCTCTCTCTCTCTCTCTCTCTCTATATATATATATATATATATATATATATATAAATATATGTGTGTGTGTGTGTGTGTGTGTGTATGTATATATATATATATATATATATTATATATATATATATATATATATATATATCCTTTCGCTGGTATCATCTCCGATATTCACCTTTGTTGGTATCATCTTCGATATTCAGCGTAGCTGTCATCTCCCTTCGATGCCTAGCGTGCACACGCACACATAGGTTACAATCTCGTACTCCGACGTCGTCGCCGATCGCCCAAGGGAAAAGTCATTGCCCAAGTGACCCAGCTCATCAACTTTTCCGGGTGACGTCCTTTCAGCGAAGAATAGACTCCGGCATCTCAGGTCAAACCACTTGAGCGAACAAAAGGATCTCCCGGCGCCTCTCGTCTCGTCGGCATTAGACGCGACCAACTTTCCAAATATATTTATAACTAATATAGCAATAGTCTACTATTATCGTGTTTAGCAACCTCTGTACATATGTAAATAAAAATGTTTCTGGCAACCCTCCGAGGTTTGATTGGAGCTTACCGTGTATTTTGTAAGAGAACCACTTAACCAATGTAGAGTTAACCTACAACCTACATATCTATCTATCTATCCTTATATATATATATGTATATATATATATATATATATACATATATATATGTATATGTATATATATATATATACATACACACACACACACACACACACACACACACACACACACATATATATATATATATGTACATACATACATACATATACCAAGGCTTTTTCCCCCTTACAAGGGAGGTAGCCAAAAAGGAAAACGCATAAAATCATTCCCACCCATTCCATCCCTGAATACACTCCACATCCCTCCACCCTCCCTCGCCTCTTAGCACCTCCTGGATGACGGGTCATCCCTGCACCCTGTCCACTGCCCTGGGTCAGAAGCAGTGTCGCACGACACAGCACATCCACAGCAAGGCCGCTTCATTAAATCGGCGACCCCCCCTCTCCGTCCCCCCATTGCATAAAAGGAGAAGACGGGGAGAAATCCCTTCGGGCTGCGTCAAATTTTGCTCACACATACTACTTCACCCCCCATCCCCCCGCCCATTCCACCTCATGCATCACATCATCCATATATATGTATATATACATATATATGCAAAAAGATCACAAAATCACGTGATCCAATAAATTGCTGATAACCACAAAGGAAACCAGAAAAAGAAACTAAAATTCCCGAGCACTTTCATGATACTTCACATCTTCAGGGAATTTTTCTTTTGTATTCCCCTGAAGATGTGAAATATAACGAAAGCGCTTGGAAATTCTAGTTTCTTTTTCCGGTTTCTTTTATGGTCATCAGCAATATATATATATATATATATATATATATATATATATATATATATATATATATATATACATTTCTAAACAGAAATGTAGTAGCACATTTGTAAATGACACACAGGAACCCACAATCGGAGAAAATAAACTTTGAATAAAGAAGAATCCTATATTTCGGCTATCAACTGTAGCCCTCTTCAGGAAAGTACATAGAGTAGAGTACAGAGTGGACTTATAAGCTACAGAGAGGAAGAGATGTGGACAGATGACCTCACTCAGGCGCGGGGCAAACTGGGGTGGCGGAGGAGGGAGGGGGTGAGGAGGGGGGGTTGTAATGTCCGTATCAGCTTGTTAACTGTCGCGCGTGAAATAATGTCAGGTGTCCACTGCCTTTTAGAAATATTAATATTAAGGCATTCCTCAATTAATGCTGATTCAACTATTATCCTCCTGAAACCGCAGTGGGACTTGAACACTATTCTGGCCTTACCCCAATCGAAAGAATGATTCTTATTTTTGACATGAAGAAATACAGCCGAGTTTTCTTGCCCATACCTAATTGACCTTTTATGTTCTGCCAATCTAGTGTTCAAGTCTCTCCCGGTTTGACCCAAGTAAACCAAATCACAATCTTTGCAGGGCAAACAATAAACACCAGGTGACTCAACTTGGTGTTTATTGTTTGCCCTGCAAAGATTGTGATTTGGTTTACTTGGGTCAAACCGTTAGAGACTTGAACACTAGATTGGCAGAACATAAAAGGTCAATTAGGTATGGGCAAGAAAACTCGGCTGTATTTCTTCATGTCAAAAATAAGAATCATTCTTTCGATTGGGGTAAGGCCAGAATAGTGTTCAAGTCCCATTAATTGAGGAATGCCCTAATATTAATATTTCTAAAGGGCAGTGGACACCTGACATTATTTCACGAGCGACAGTTAACAAGCTGGTACGGACATTACCACCCCCCCCCCCTCCTCAGCCACCCCAGTTTGCCCCGCGCCTGAGTGAGGTCATCTGTCCACATCTCTTCCTCTCTGTAGCTTATAAGTCCACTCTGTACTCTACTCTATGTACTTTCCTGAAGAGGGCTACAGTTGATAGCCGAAATATAGGATTCTTCTTTATTCAAAGTTCATTTTCTCCGACTGTGGGTTCCTGTGTGATATATATATATATAATATATATATATATACAGTATATATAATATATATATATATATATACATATATATATATATATATATTAGGATGTATCATCAGTAAACAAATTTTAACAAATCAACATGCACATTTCAGGTTTTGTATGCTTAAGTACACATATTTAAAAGTTGGATTTTATTTTAGAAATATTTGGAACATCCTTTGTTTTGTCTTTTCGAGACAGAAATATATACACAAGAGCTGTTGGTTTATTAATTGCTTCTGAATACATTAGAGTTGATTTTAAACTGAAGGATAATGGCAAACAAGTGAGGAGTTCAATTTTTATTATCTATCTGATATATAGTATTTGTCAACTGATACATTAAAATCATGCTTTGTCTTAAATGATGGCATGAAGTCACGAATTTTTAATACCTGCTTCTTTTCCATAAACTTCGCCAGAAGCTTCAGTCACCATTTGCACACACCGCTCCACACTTTGACAGTGGCATGGAATGTCAATAGAGAGTGGCTCGTCGACAACATTTTGCAGGTCCGCATTAGATACATGCATTGTAAGTTGTGGCTCAAACCTGCAATCCTCTTCAGGGGGAAGTAGATTTGTTAGGTTCTTAGCAGTTTTATCTATTTTTGGTGGCCTGAAAGCATGTATCTCTTCCTCATGCACGGAAACTTCTCTGATCTTCTTGATTCTGTCGAAAGCTAATTTCCTGTTCTTCTGATCAACGTCTGCCAGCATTGCCAAAAGGACCTTTTTAAGATGGACCCCGTAGGAATTCCTTTGGATTGTTTCCCATGCTATGGCTTCACTGGCAGGTTGAAGTATTTGCGGAAAATCAATCTGTTCCACATGTTTAGATCTGTGCATTTCGGAGAGAATTTGATGTGAAACCAGATGGACCCATAATAACACACGACAAACTCTGTGAGGACCGAAACAGGTTTTTCTGTTGCCACATAAAGTCGACATACTCGTATTCTGTAATTTGCCAAAGAATCGGAAAAGATGATTTCCTGTTGGGTTGATGGTGATTTCTACTCAGTCTGTTGCCACATTTCACTGGCGCCGCCGGCAAAGAAAGTGCATTTTGTATTGGCTGAATGTTTTTCTTAGGGCTCTTACAAATGGAAATGATATCGCAGAGAATGTCATCAGAATAGGTTCCCTTCACAATGCTGGAAGGTAGGTTTCTGTACAGAGCAGCCTCAGTTTTCTGAGGCTGCTATCATCCAATGCGCTCGTGTGAAAGAGGACAAAGAATAAAATTCGCCCGATACAAATCTGCTTTTGGACTGACTCTTTGATGTAGGAACGCAAGCTTGTTTGTAAAAGAGAACGTAAACAGGAAGAAGCAGAGCAACCAATTTTCAGTTGCTAATTTGAATAATATCCCTATTATCTTATTAGAATATTATTAGAATATATTACTGTATTTTTCGTGTATTTTGTTCTATACTATTCAATCTTTTTATTAATACAGTTAACACAGTAAACCTTAGACATACTTGGCTTACTGATTCGCATTGCCTCGCTGTCTATCAGTACTGTACCAAGATTCCATCCCATTTTCTGTATTCCATCATGTTGCACTGAGTAACTCAACAAAAGAGTCCTTTTCCGCTGCCGTTAAACTGATTAGAAAATAAAATTTATTTATTCGCTATTTTTGCCAAATTGCCAAATCCAAAGTTTCGCACCCACTAATAGGTTATCTCAGACAGTATGTCCGAAATTGAATGGAACTTTTTTCATTATTCATTGAAATTAATTAAATTCTATTCGCTATTACTACACAGCAAATTCTAATTTCTTTTTCAACTCGGTCATCTCCGTTTATCAATCAATCAGTCAGTCATTAGCTGACTGATCGATCGGCATTTGGTTATGCGAAGCAAAATCCGACGTATGAGTTTTGCAAAATGAAAATGATCGTACGCTCAGTACTGAGTAATCACAAGCCTCTAGGTGTTTGATGCAGCGTGGTCATTTAGACATGTATTTCTCACATTGTGATATATATATATATATATATATATATATATATATATATATATATATATATATATATATATATATATATAATATATATATATATATATATATATATATATATATATATATATATAATTTCTGGGGGGGTATTTGAGAGGATGTGAAAGAGGTAAGAGAGGGAATCGGTCAGATGGTGAAGGCATCTTTAATCACTCACCCCCCCCCCCCCAAAAAAAAGAGGTCTCGTCAGGGTGCTTCCAGGAAACCTGAACTCCCAAATGGGTGAAGGTCAGCGTGTGTAGGTCAAGGACAATGACCTGAGTCAGTAGAGCAGAGCTGGGTAGATGATGCCAACGCTGCAGGCCCAAGGGCACACAGAGAAAGAGACAAATAGAGAGAGAGGGGAGGGGGGAGAAAAAACACGGAGATAAGAAGTGTCAATAAAATTTAATAATAAATAAATAAATTGCTAAAACAAATAAACAAATTACTGAAAATTGGGGAAAAAAATCAATAGACATCCTCGAGGTTATAAGTGTCTTTAGGAAATTTGGAAAGAATCTAAGGAAATCACTGGAAGAAACAGTGGCACCTCAAAAAATAACCTTCAGGAGACGCATCTCGAAGATATGTCTTTAAGAAATTTTTTAAAAAAGAGGCGAAGATCAATGGAAGAAAACGTGATAAAATACATCATCAGCGGAGGAACTTTTCGGCGGCCAGTAGCGAGATCGGAGTCTGGTTCTCAAAGAGCTCGTTTTTTTTTTCTTTCTTTCTTTCTTTACCTCATAAAGCCCATGTCACACATCCGCGGCTTGAGTTCGTTCGAGTAGAAACGACTTAGTTGTAATCTTTTTATTTCGAATCTTCAAATGTCAAATCACCTTTGCGTCATATATTGAGAAGCTCAATGACGAACAAAGAGAAGTCAACCCTATACGAATATTAGACACTTTCTTCAATTGTCCTTAGGGAAGTCTAGAATATTGTAAGCTAAGTAGTCTTCCAGCTCTTCAAATTCACAGCATTTGACGAATATCCAGAATGTGTGACGGGGACTTTCGAGTCACCGATTCCCGGGAGGTCGTGGTCTCCGTGACGAGGTCAGTAGTGGCTGAAGAAGAACCTCGACGCAGTTAGGAGTGTCGACTTCAACTAAAATAGACTCGATTCCAAATCGCCGTCTCATCTTAATCAAGTCTGCATAACCACATACACTGACCGTAGGTCAATTAAACACGAATTAAAGACGAGGCCATGATAAGAAGGTATAGAGCCTGTGCCAGAGGGCGCTGTGTAGCTCCGGCCGAAGCCGTCATCTTTTCCCTGTGCGCCTCTTGGACTGTTGGGAGGGTAACTAATAGTCACTGCTGGGAATCGGTGAGGAGTGCGGGATTCGAACCCACAGCTAAGCGAATGCGAGACCAGCATTACGTCAGCACAGACGTCTGATGACGAGCTGTCCGTGAGGTCTGGATTCGACCCAGAGGCCCAATACCCTGGCGGGTTCCTGTAGGCCTCGGCGAAGTGGGCGTTGGAGCCCCCGTGGTTAATCATCACTTGTCGCAGTGCAGCCGACTGTGAGGTGCGAAATGACGTCACCATGCGGAGCTTGCTTCTCTGGTGAATGGTATTTCGAGGAGTTACATAACCTCAGAAAATCGTCGGAACTGGAATACAGCCCATTATGATGCCTTCTGGTCCATGGAGACCTCACTCCCGTGAGGTTCACCTGGTCAGCCGCCGAGGATTCTTCCTCCTCTACCTTGGCCCAGGTCGTTGGGCGACTCAACTCTCCTTTTTCTTCTTCTTCGGGGTCTTCCTTCTTTGGTTCGTTGAGATCGCCTCAGGGCAAGGGCGGAGGTGAACTCCGACCACCTGAGAGAGTGGGCTGCCACCGCTCTTCACCGCTTCCGCCACTGACCAGTCCCTCTTGGGTCCTTGAGAGGCTACTGGCCAGTATGTTTCGACGGAAGTCGATGTCGACAGCTAGGGCAGGCCCGGTTCGTTACTCTCTCAGGCTTGCCTGACCCCGTCCAAAGTTCCCTTGTTCCGCCCTCCCGTCTTCGTACGATCTCGCCGTTCCTTGGAAGAAGATTCCCGCAAAGAACAAGGGAGCGAAATCGTCCTCTGACGTAGGTAACAGAGAGGAGGATGGGAACTCCGGTCGCCTGGCCAGGTGCCTTCCGCCGTCCAATGTGTCGTGTCCCTCGTCGAGCCCACTTCGCCTCGGGCGCGGTCGGCAGGGGGCGTCCTTTGGATGAAGGACGCGTGCATCCCGGATGAAGGCGAATCTCGGGAGTGCCACGGTCGGCTCTCCGACGAGATCCTTCCTTCGTCCCTGGTGGACTCTCAGGTATGTAAATGCGTGTCGGATGTAAAGACGACGCATCTCCTCTCGTCTCTAATATATTACGTGTACACATACTGCATGTATGTATATATATACATACAAATGCATACACATATACATGTATATACACATACATGTACATACACATGTATATAAATGTAAATATATATATATATATATATGTATATATATATATATATATATATATATATATATATATATATGTGTGTGTATATATGGTGCAATAAACACTAAAGACGTGTGTTCTACAGATGCAAAGTGACCACAATGAAAAGAAACAACTGGAACAGAACGCTTTCGTGTATTACATCTTCAGTGCAGAAAGACAAATAGAGTACAAATATAATATATAGTTGGGAAAAGGGAACGTGGACACAAGGGATCCATGTTTCAAAGGTGGGAGAAGGTAGAGGACTGATATTTGGTCACTACCTTCTCCCACCGACATGTATGTGCTTACCACACTGGTTTTGTATTTAGATGAGCATTAGCTTAATTCATTCATACATCTTTCAGAGTTACTTGGTTTTCTGCACACTCGTAGTGAATGCATCTTCTGAAGCATCTACCCAAACATCTAAAAAGGGGATCTTGTTGCCAATACTTCTTTAGGTTTTCAAGCTGTTCCTCTCCTTCAATGTCTACTAAAATGTCATCTACATATCTAAAGTACATATTTGGTCTCAGATGTATGGCATCAAGGACTGAGTTCTCAATGTGGCACATTTATGCCTGGGCAAATCAAACACCTAAGGGACTGTCCATAACTACACCATCGATTTGAAAATACATTCTACCTGAGGGAAATCTGAAGGGTGCTTCTTTTGTGCAGACTCGTACATTTTTTTTAAGGGTGGGACATGGTATTTTCCAAGGGGGGCAAACCATCATTGTTAAAAACATTACTGAGGATAATCTGAATAGTTTCACCCACGGGAAGATTTGAAAATAAACTTTCCGCATCAAGGGAAGCTAAAACACCTTAAGGGCTTGTATTCCTGACAATATCTACAATTTCACACATAGATAAGAGGGCTTGGGGAGCAGGAATGTATATAGGGATGAGATCGATGAATAGTTTCAGTAGCTGTTAAGTGAGGATAGGTACCTGTGATATGATGGGTCTTAATTTGTGTCCAGGTTTGCAAGTTTTGACATTTCCATAAATATATCCTGGTTCAGTGTCCTTGTAGTTGATGGAATTTTTTGACACCATCAATTACTGCATTTGCATTATCAATTCAGGCAGTTACTTTTTTTTGTCTACAGGATTCCTTCTGATTCATAAGAATCTGGACAATTCCTATAATTGATTTTTTACCTTGTCTATATAATCTGAACAGTTGAGTATAATGAATAAATTAAATTTATCTTCCCTCCATACACATCACTATTTCTTTATTCTCACAGAGTTCTTAGCCATTTTGCATAACTTGGCTGTGAGAAGGGAACCATAGCTAAAATCTCTGTGCTTGGTACTTTTGGCCTGGAGCTGTTCCTTCACATCTAGGTTCATGCCAATTTTACCCTCCTTTTCCAGTTCACATAAGTTTCTGTCGAGTAACTCTAGTTCAGTGGTTTTCTCAGCTTTCTTGCTGCACTTTAACTCCAAATTAAAGAATTCCATTCCTTATGGCTATCTGAAAGAGGTAACCTGATAGGTTGACGAAACCATCCGTGCTTTTTGGAAGCATGATCTTGCTTCTGCATAGCCTGCTTAGTTTCTTCTGCACACGAGTTTCTGTGGCATTCGTGTGTATAGAGAGGTTATGTTGTAAGGCCTTCTCAATCTTGTCACATGGATCAAAAGAGATGTTACAGTTACGGATTTCTTCCATGGCTTTGTCTAATTCCGTCATCAAATTCGTGAGATGTTGTTGCCTTTGCACCATTTGCTCATACAACAGGTTATGTCTGAAGTCAAACTTAAACTATTTATGCTGCACTGCTTTGGTCAGAAGCAATACAACAAAACCGTATTTCAACAGCAAAGCCAGCCACTTTACTAACACAGCAACCCTTTGAGCCATGAAATATCCATATATAACCATTCTCCACTCACACCTATCCTCTGCCTTCTCCCTTTCCTGCTCAACAGACATTCCCCTCTTGTTCAAAGATCCTTTCTCCCCACCCATCTATTTCATTCTTGGTTGTCCCCAGGTTCTCTCCATCCACCTCTTATTTCCACATTTTTTACTAATCTTTCTTTACTCATCCTTTTTGTGTGCCCAAACCATCCCAATGATCTTTCAACAGTTGTATCTGCTAGCTCCTTTTCCACCTCTGCTCTCCTCCTTATTTCTCAATATCCAATTTGTAACCCCCACCATACTTCTTCGACACTTCATCTTGCACATTTAACCAGTTTAGTATGATGATGCCTACATAGGCGTTATGAGGCCTGAGTGGGTAAACGAGGATGCCGGTGTCAGAGTTTTTTTTTTTTTTTTTTTTTTTGTAATTACACATGAGTTAACCCTGGATTCTGTGAACTGATTTGATCATGTTTTCTGTGTTTATTATTACTCAGAGTAATAGAGAACGAGTAATACAGTGGTGACTTTATATCTTATAATGTGAGTAGTGCAGTGTGATGAATTGTAAATTTATGTATGGCAGCTGATGCTGTGTGTGAGAATCTGACTTATACTGAAGTGATTAAACTTCTCCTTTCTGTCACATTCCAAGTTTCCGTCCCATGCAGTGTCATTGCCAAAATCACCCCTTCATGTAATCTCTTTACATCCATCACCAGATGCCTACTTCTTATGACAATTTTCAATCCCCCAAGACATTTACTTGCTTCCCTCACTGTACACTATACCTCCTCCCCCAACTCTTCCATTTCCTGCCACATGCGGCCCCAAATCCTTGAAACTATCAACTTCCTCCAGCCTCTCTTCCAATTTACTGCCACCCTCTGGTTACTTTTACCTTCAACTTCTTTCTCACACCTTCCCTAACTCTGTCACTAACTGCCCTTGTCCCTCCTGCTTCTGCCACAAACACAACATTGTCTGTAAACAACAGGCTCACCTTCCACTTCCCTTTACTATTTCTAACCATCTCCAATCCTCTGCCCATCACCTTTGCATTTACTTCCTGTACCACCCCCACCCTCATACACAGTGAAAAGCTATGGCGACATGACAGCCATGACACAGCCCCCACCTCAACCTCAAACCACTCTCTCCATTTCCATTCCTAACAGAAGCTCTACTCTTGTACAAACTCTTGTGATTGCCCTTAACAGCTTTCCCCCATCCCTTATATCTGCTACACTATCCACAGTGCCTTCCCGTCTCCCCTGTCATCAGCCTTCTCCAAATCCATAAAGGCCAAAAAAACCATCCTTGCATTTTGCCAAAGACTTCTTGCAAATCTGCCTTACCACAAAAATCTGATCCACACGTAACCCTATACCTTTCCTAATACACATACCAAAATGCCCTTTTCCTCCTTTAGTGAGGGTGGCCAAATTTAAAGGATATGCTTACCCCCCTACTAAAAAAAAAAAAAAAAAAAAAAAAAAAAAAAAAAAAAAAAAAAACACCTCCCTTTCCAACCACTCTCCAATTGTCTATTTTCTGCCCTCTCCCTACCTTGACACATTCCTCTTTCATTCAATGGCCCCATCAATCCACTTTATTTTTAGTTTGAGTTGATTCAATCACTTTTGCTTTCCACACCTTTTCTTGATGGACTTTCTTTACTTGCTCTTTCCATATGCCCAAACTCTGCTCCACCCTATCTGCCAGCTCTTTGCATCCCCATTTGCCTCATCTCCCCATTTCTCACAATCCATCCTCAACATGCCATGAAGTTTCTATACTGTGCCCTGGGCAAAATCACTCCATAGTAAACTTTTTTTTTCAGTCATCCTCAGATACCTGTTTCTCATTACCCTTTTCATTGTCTCCCCCCAGGGCCCTCACATGTGGGTGGGGATGTATGCCTGGACTTGCTGCCCACAAGGCTGAAAAAAGAGGTCAAGAAAACCCTGAATATTTTACTGTAATCGACAATGTTTGCATTAGAATGAACAAAATATGAAATAATTTCCATTATCACAACCACACTGTAGTCTGAGGAATGTGGTGATGAATTGGGTGGGAGTATCTATGCCTTTGACTTTTGGCTACCTCCCTTGTAAGGGGGAAAAAGCTCTTGGTATATATCACACGGAGCAAATGCATCTTTTAATATGTATACAGGTATCCTATAATTACATAAACAAATAAGGGTCATAGGTAGTAAGGGGTGGTGGGCGTGGGAAGTGGTGATGTGTGTGTGTGTGTCAAAGGGGGATGTTACTGAGAATTTTGCCCTGAGGCAGCACTTAGACATGTAAGCACCGTCTCCCTCCCCCACCCAATCCCATTTACTTGGTTCCCATACTCTATGACTAATTTTTTTTTATTCCATACTACACCACATATACATATACCAATGGCTTTTTCCCCTTTACAAGGGAAGTAGCTAAAAAACAAAAGCATAAAATCCACTCTCACCCATTCCAGCACCACATACGGTAATCCACTACTATTTACCCCCCTCCCTCCCTCTTATTTTGGCTCCTTCTGGATGACAGGTCATCACTGCATTTAGCCCACTGCCCTGGGTCAGAAGCAATTTAGTAAGAAACAGCACATCCACAGTAAGGCCACTTCATTTAATCTGCGACCCTCTCTCCATCCCCACATGTAGAAAAAGAGATGGGGAGAAATCCCTTCAGGGTACTCCCTCCCCCCATCCCCCACCCACTCCCTTCCATGCATCTCAACATCATCCATACACAACCATTCTCCACTCACCTGTATCTTTTGCCTTCTCCCATCCTTGCTCAACAATGCCCCTTTTACCCCATCCATCCATCTCATCCTTGGTTGCCCCCTCATCTTCACTCCCTCCACCTCTGGCTTCCACACCTCTTTTAACAGGCTTTCTTCACTCGTTCTTTCCATCTGTCCAAACCATCTCAATACTTTTTCATCAACCCTATTTCCCAACTCCCTTTCCACCCCCGCTCTCCTCCTGACCTCCTTGTTTCTCACTCTATCCAGTCTAGTAACCCTTACCATACTTCTCAGGTATTTCATTTCAAACACATTCAAACTCCTCCTCTCTTATGTTCCATGTTTCTGACCCATACAATGCTGTTGGCACAATCACTCCTTCATACAATCTCCTCTTAGCATCCATTCCCAAATGTCTATTTCTCATTACACTTTTTAATCCTTCAAGGCATTTACTTGCTTCTCTCAATCTACATTCTACCTCTGCCTCCACTCCTCCCTTTCCCTTGTAAAGTGGAACTATACAGACACTCCTCCAGTCCTCTGACATTCTACCTTCTTTTAGACAAATATTAAACAACCTCACCAGCCAGACCACCATCACTTTATCTCCCTTTTTTAGACACTCTACATGACACCCATCCAACCCAGGTGCCTTACCTGCTCTCATCATTTTAATAACTGTTTTCACCTCATCTTTATTTTTCCATACTACACCACGGTGGATAAAAAACAAGACAGGACTAATATAGAAATATATTTTTAAACCATGTCCTTTTACCATTTCTGTGGAAATTACAAAACTGTACTTGCTTAACAAAAAAAAAAAACATAAAATGTCAGTATATGTGGTCCTTCTTTGTGTTGTATTACACAACGTAACATTTTTTTTTTCAAAAGTTTTGTTTATTGTATTTTTTTTAGAGTTTATTAATCCATTTTTCCTGCTGATTTCAAATATGCAATTATTTTTTCTGTATCATCGACCGTTATAGAAATACATATAATTTCAATGTCACCATGTATATTTTGGAATTGTTATGTGGTCTGCTACTAAATGTTTATCTAATTTTCTCTTTCAGATCAATGACTGAACTATTTACCTGTTAAGATGGCTACTAGAGGATGTGAAAATTCTCCTGATACATTTTGCTATGTGTGTGGTTATTATATTGGGAAAAAACAAGTACTACATAAGATCGTGAGAGGTGCTAAAGTGTGGATAGCGTACAGACTCTATTTCGGAATGCCCATGGGTGACCAGGACAAGCCATGGGCACCTCATGTGATATGTGGAAGCTGCCGATCTACTCTAGAAGGATGGCTGAGAGGTACAGGAAGGGCAATGCCTTTTGCCATTCCTAGAATATGGAGAGAGCCGAAGAACCATCACGACGACTGCTACTTTTGTATGATTGATGTGACGAAGTACAGGAAAGTGAAAGGAAGACAAGCTCTGCAGTATCCAGACATACCATCATCTAGAGCACCTGTCCCACATGATGATAGCTTACCAGTACCACAACCACCAGAAAATGCAAGTTTATTTTTATCATACTCTCTTTACTTTTAATTAACTTCAATATTAAGTACTTAATATACATTCACTTTCCTAAAGATATATGGAATACTAATTCTATTCGTCTTTGTTGAAGTTGCTATATTTAGTTATTTCTTTCTTTCCAGATGGAAGATGCAATGGAAATTTCATCTGAAGGGTCAGCAGGTAGCAGCAGCCATGAAATGGGAGACGAAGATTTCGCACCAAGAACGACTTCGGAGCCTCACTTTCCAAGTCAGAGTGAGCTAGATGACTTAATCAGAGACTTAGGTCTTACTAAGTCAGGAGCTGAGCTTCTTACATCAAGGATGAAAGAATGGAATCTACTAGGAGAAGACTGCAGGACATCTGTGTACCGGAAACGACATGAAGAATTTAAAATTTACTATGACTTTAGTGATATGTGTTATTGTAAGGATGTTACTGGTTTGTTTACAGCCCTTGGACTCGAACATGATCCTGCAGAATGGCGACTGTTCATAGATAGCTCAACACGAAGTCTCAAAGCAGTATTGCTCCACAATGGAAATAAAAACCCATCTTTGCCTCTTGCACACTCAGTACAGAAGAAAGAAAACTATCATAATGTCAAACAGCTTCTTGAAAAAATAAATTATGCTAAATTCAAATGGGATGTTTGTGGTGATTTCAAAATACTAGCCTTTTTACTTGGCTTACAAGGGGGATACACAAAGTATTCCTGTTTTCTTTGTTTATGGGACAGCAGGGCTGATGATGATCATTATAATAAAGTTCATTGGCCCCCAAGAGTTGAACTGCAGCCAGGAATGTTAAATGTTCTCAGACAGCCTCTAGTAGATTCGAAAAAAGTTTTATTACCCCCACTTCATATCAAGCTAGGGTTAATTAAACAGTTTGTGAAGGCTTTGGATTTTGGAGGCGAAACTTTCCAAGAAATTTGTCTCATGTTTCCCAAGCTATCTGAGGCTAAGCTCAAGGGTGGTATATTTGTTGGACCCCAGGTAAACAAAATGTTGAAGTCAGAGAAACTGGAAAGAGCGATGACGAAAGTTGAAAGAGAAGCTTGGTGTTCATTTCGTGATGTAGTTCGTGGATTCCTAGGAAATCACAAGGACCCTAATTATAAACAAATAGTGGCAAAGCTTATTGAGAACTTCAGGAAACTTAGTTGTCGTATGTCCTTGAAGATACATTTCTTGCATTCTCACCTAGATTTCTTCCCCGAAAACTTGGGGGCTGTCAGTGAGGAGCATGGCGAGAGATTTCATCAGGATATCGCAACTATGGAAAGAAGATATCAAGGACGATGGAATACTGCTATGATGGGAGATTACATATGGTCACTAGTCAGAAAAGACGAAAGCATGCATTCTAGAAAATCTCGATCGTCAAAGCACTTCTAATCATGAGAAGAGTCATCAAAACACTTGCAGTGCAAACTTGTGTTGTTTATTTTGTTCTTACTAATATTGTAGCTCTTAAATACACTTCATATTATGAAAAAAATACTAGATGTTGTATAATTATCCTTAGAATGCTAAAGTAGATTGAATCAATTAACTACTGTAGAGAAAGGTTGCGTATATAACAATAAAATATAAAATCAAGAATAGATAAAGAAATATCGATGTTACGTCAAAACTAATTTGATATTTGGATTCAGTGACACGAAATACATATATAAACATGAAAAAAATACAAATAAACAAAACATGTGTTACATTGTGTTATTAATGAAATCCAAAATGAATATTTGTTGAAAGTAATGTAATGCAAGCACCAAAGGTAATTGTTTGGTTAGATGTAATAGAAGCCCTAAACCAACAACTTTTTCCCTGAAAATCAATACACTTATGTTAAAACAAATGAAAATTCATTCACAAAATATGGAACATGAATTCATACAATGTATACCTGCATTACAGAATATTTATTACAGGTCTTCTGCACAACACCAAGAGATATGGAATGATTGACAGAATATCTATCTACTTATACATACTGGAGACCTTCATTCTATTTTTTTCTAATTCATTGTTCTAGCTTGTCAAAGTATGTTTGGTTGTTCTTAGCAGCTATTCAGTAGTCATCTGTGTAGATGAGCATTCTGGTGTTATGCTCTGAATCAGGTATAGGTGGGTCACCTGTGAAAAGGCTGAATAATATTGGTGAAAGTATGGCTCCTCATGGGATTCCATTGCACAATCTTTGATCCCAGAAATTTGGTTGCTTTGGGTTATTCTGCACTGTATACCAGCTACAGTTTGTTAGCAATTTCTTGTTAAGAATGAGTCTCCATGAACATTTTTGGATTAGACAGAGCTATATCATCTGTAAACTTACAAAATATTGGATACAATTCTTTTCGTTAACATACATTGTGCAATACAGATTAAAAACTAACACCAGCATCCATTATCTATTTTTTCAATAATATTTCTTAATACATTAATTCATTTTATTATCTGTAAATATACATGAAATTGGATACACTGCTTTCTTAAAATTGACTCAAAAGTACATTATTATTTCAAGGAGGATGCATATTTTTGCCTGTAAAAGAAGTTTTTAATTCAAATAACAATTTAGAGAAACTAAGTCAACTTCTTACAGTTAAAAATTATTGATACAAGTGCCTGTATACAATGTTTATATATTGCAATCAATATAATGCAAGAACTATAATAATGCTCATACACATACCTTTTCCTCCTTATAAGGGGGAGGTCAAGTTTACATTATATACATACATACCTTAAGGCCTTTCCCCTTTTTATGGGTAGATGAAGCTGGGGGGCAGCAATCAAACTACCCACCAATTACATACAAATAGCCCCACCCCCCTTGTATGGGGCATAGGCAGGACAAGTCTTAAGCAGTCAATATTCTAGGAACTTCGGTGACCTTCCTGTGCACCAATCAAGTACATGTGATCAATCACACACACTCACCACTTCATCACATAGCAACCCTCCACCCTTTATTCTCCTACCCTTAAATCTCTTGCCCCAATGAACTACTAATACCTGTTTGATGCCCCTCCAACCTCAATACCTTGTGAATAAATAGTCTCTCCTGTCCCCCATCAAACTCCTGAGGTCAAAAGTAATACAGTGGGACAAGAGATAAGAATGTGAGGGAATGACCAATTCTATAGTGGGTGGTAGTACAAACACTATACCAAAAGGCCTCTTCCACCTTACAAGGGAGGTAGCCAACCATGGGGATGACTGAGGATGAGATGGATGGAGTCAAAAGGGCTTTAAGCAAGAGGGGAATGTCTGTTGAGCAAGGAAGGGAGAAGGCAGGGGATAGGGGCAAGTGGAGAATGGTTGTGTATGGATGATATTTTGATGCAGCCCTAAGGGGTTTCTCCCTGTCTTCTTTATTTTCTGCATGAGGGGATGGGGAATGACGCTCACTCACGAAGTTTGTCAAAAACGCGGTGAAAAAGCACATCCCTAGAACAAAGCACCGCAAGGTTGCCACGTTCACCGTTTCTATGCGCACCAACAGAATACGCATTGCACTACAGAACAGATTTACAGACCTATTACAAGCACCCCCAGAGGCACGTGATGCTATCCTACAAGACATACACTGGGTACAGAGGAGCCTAAGGAAGACCCTCTACATCAGGGGTCGGGTAACTTTTTTGGGTGTTACCCCAATAGAATTTGTAGTAAAATGAATTTACCCCCACACTTGGAAGTACTCTGGTGGACAAACCAATTTACTTATAGAATTCATGGGTAGTAATAAATAAACAAAAAATGTATATTGGAAAAATGTTTAATTGTTAATTTCATCTATCATAGGAAATAAAAGTCTGTCTTTTTGGCATGGAAATAGCACATAAGAAAAAAACGTAGGAATCACATTTATAAACAGAAATAAAACACTCTTTTTAGCATTACATGGCACACAGGCAAAACTATTGACCATCATGTATTTCAAATTCGTGGTTGTTCCTCCAGTAACACGCCAGGTCAAAAATCCACCAGGTAGATGACGAGGGGCTAAATAAAGACTGATAAGTCAAGGAGCAAATGCCACCACCAAGACAACAACGCAAAAGCGGTCTCACTGAGGGTTGAAAACAGTTTCAATACTGATTCAATACTGATGAAGCAGTTTCAATACTGATATTTCTCCGTTTCCATAGTTTTAAAGATCGTGGGATCCTCGATGCATTCTTTTCTCCAACTTTCATATCAGTTTCCCTCACTTAGCACATCCACATCCGTAGCACGTTCATTACCCCCCAAAATTTCTAATTTACCCCATTTGGGGTAATTTACCCCTGTTCCCCGACCACTGCTCTACATCGATTCACATCGTGAGGAGGAGCAACTGATGGCTTCGCTCTCCGGCGCCTGTGCGACGGACCCTTCCAAGTTCTGGAGGACCGTCAAACGGCAGCAGGAGGAGTGCTCTGTGCCTCCACCCAAGGTCATCAACCATCTCAACCACTCTGCACACTCCCCCCAACACCAGGCTGACCTTCTAGCGTCAGCATGGAGTGAGGTCTGTAAGCCCCATCCTGTATAAGGACCACATTGCTTTAGCACCTAGCATAGTGTTAACTCTTTCATGAATAGCTGTAGTGACCTCTTTGCCGACGAGACTGTTGATCTCTCTCAGTTAGATGAAGATTATCCTCTTATCTGCCCCATCGTTTTGGTGGAGGTAAAGGGGGTTATCTCGGCTTTAAAATTCATATTCCCTGGCCTTCAGGCAATGCACATCTACTCAAACGTATGCCAGAAAATATAATCTCACACATGACGACACTATACAATAGCTCACTAGCCTCTGGGTACTTCTCACAACCTTTCAAGGTCTCCCATACCATCCTCATTCCCAAACCTCAGAAACCCGTCTCCGCCCCCTTTCATACCGGCCAATCTCCCTTCTGGAGTACTTTGGTAAGATGTTTGAGCACGTCCTCTGCCGCCGCCTGACCGGGTACCTGGAGGCGGAGAATGTGCTGAGAGACTGCCAGTTTGGTTTTCGGCCGGGGCGTGGTGCAGACGACGTTATCTCCATGATCTTTCAATAGATTCAAAGACCGCCAGACGGTCGGCCTGGTAAGGCCATTTTGGTTTGTAAGGATGTGGAGGAGGCATTCAATACTGTCTGGCATGAAGGCCTTAGGTACAAATTGTACCACAATTTCGACTTTGCCCTGCCGACCTTTTGTGCCTAACACTGGAGTACCGCAAGGGTCAGTCCTTGCCCCCACTCTGTACAATCTATATACAAATGACCTGCCAGAGCCGGCTTACCCACGCAACCGAGCTCTCATTCTTTCGTATGCGGACGACATTAATCACATTAGCAGACACAAAACGCTGCAGGGAGCGTTACACGTAATGCAAAACATACTAGACGGGGCACACGCGTGGGAGCAACAGTGGCGCATTAAGACCAGCGCGTCTAAATGCAAAGCTGTATACTTCTGCTGCAAGCAAACCAACAGAACAATCACGAACACTCTTCTTAAAATAAACAACACAGACGTCCCAGTGAAAGACCATGCCTATGTACTGGATAGTGGCCTTACCTGGACCTCACACTTTCGCAGACAGGGGGCGAGGGCTAAGGCTGTGCTGGGAAGACTAAAACGCTTCAAAATTGCAACACTGTCTACCAAACGTCGATTGTATCTAGCCCTATTCAGGCCGATTCTGTGCCAATCCCCAGGACTGAGCCAGCTGACATGTCCCACTAACAACTACGACCATCAGAAGGTTCAGAATGCCGCTGTCAAGTTCATCACGGGTTCGCAATGGAGCGACTTCAGAACCGCTGAGTCCCTACAACCCTCTATACGTAGCATACACACACGAGTATATCGCAGACAAAAAAAAAAAAAAGACTACATGCGCAAACATCTACATAAAATTTTCCTTCATACTGCATCTTCTCATTTCAGTTTACCTACCACTAAAATCATTTCCAATTTCTCTATCTTTCCCTACGACTAAGCCTCCTACTCATTTTCTAACTTTGTTGGATGAGGTTAAGAAGAATAATCATCCCTACGTAACCTCATGGTTACACGTATTGATCCCAGCCTCCAACCCCAAGTCTCCTGCCCACCCCTCCAAAGCCACGACCCCACGAAATAGATATCACTAATCGCCCGGTGGTAATAGCCCTCTTTCATGCACAACTATCTTTTCATTTTCATACAGACATCTCTTCCTCTCCTACAATTACCGATCTCGCGCGAGCGGGTGGTCTGTCCTGTCAGATTCAGATATTCTAATCAGGACAATTCAGTCATTCTGACCTCTGTACTGTAGCGCGTCGCTAGGCCTTCGCGGTCGGTCCCCCACGTGGGGACCATGCCACGCCAGTCCTTAGGCCGACGCACAAGTATTCATTAGAATAAAGCACCTAAACCACACCGAGTGTCAATCTATCCCTACGTCACCTAGTCCAGTAATATACACCTGTATGTTACAGTCCTATGGCGTCGAGTCTCTTACATAATGCTTTATATAATGTTTTCGTATATATAAACAAAAATGTTAGGCCACTCTACCTAAATGGAAAAAGTAAAACTGTATAATTTATTATACATGCTTTCATATACTAAGTATTCTAGAATACATATTTCATACAGCATGATATGTTCACATGCTGTATTCAAATCGTAATCCTAATTCTACAGTTATCAATTCACTAAATTAACTGATGATTTAACCACAGATGTCTATATTCATTTGTAATACTAGCTTTAATTATTTACTCTAAAAAATGCATTTGTCGGGATATATTGATATTCCCGAGTCCCGACACGATTCCCCTGACCATCATTTCAGATTGTTACTGTAGTGTTGTTGCGTTGTTTCAGTGAATAATTTGGAGGCAGTTTCGAAAATCTAAAACTTAGCCAAACATGAACGTTCAAAATCTTTCCATATATTCAGAATTGTGTACCCTCTGGGATGCTCGTTTATCATGGGCGAGGGGGGGGGGCGTCAGTCTACAGTATTCTGTATTCATCCCGATCCGTTACACTGTAGTTGTACAACACATGTGGAGAGGTAAGAGTAGTATGTTACCATTGGCACTAGATTGGGATGATTTACGTATCGATGGCGAGGCTGTGAATTCGCATATGAATATTGTGTAATTATTGTATTGCCTGTAATAGGGATATCAACCTTTGCAATTTTGTTATAACTATTTTAACCTACAATTATTACAGCGTTGTGTTTCATGATGTCAAAATAACGTTGGGTAACGTTACGTTAGATTAGCCATTAGGTCCTGCCGAATGTTGGCTGAACTTTCCCAAACATTCATTAATTAATTATGACTGTTGGACTAGGCGGTGCTGGACAAATACGACTTTATGATTATCATTATGGTCTGCGAATTACCCACTATGATCATGATGTCTGTTATGTAGTCTAGACTCTGGCTAAAATTAATCAGTCTAACATTGTTTTGACGAACCAAGAAAAGTATTCAATCATAATAAAGAGGCATCACTAATATTAGCCCACAATTGGGAGATTGCACCATCCAAAAGTTGCCTTATAATTGGGGGATTGCACCACCAAAGATTGCCTCATAATTGAGACACCAGTCGAAATTGCTTGACAAAGTGGAATCTCACAACATTGGAAATAGCAGTCCTGTGTAAAATCACAGTGGAAATGTCCTTGTTATATGAGACTGGCAAATTTGTTTTATCTCCAGAAATGAGAGATTATTTCCATGGTTTACCAATATCTTCCTAGTATCTTATCAGTACCCCCTTAGTGCTTTTGTTGTTGAGGTAGTCTGCCTAGGATCAGGGCAGTAAGCCTTTGGTGGCTCATGTGGTGCCCCCCCCCCCCATTTGCTTTATTAACAGATCAATTTTGGCTGTAAATCCATTCACTGTATTTGCCCCAACTGCCTTTCTTGGCAGATTGTTCCACTCGTTGACAATTCTATATGAAAAAGTACTTATTTCAAGTCGTGGTCATTGTTTAAAGATTTTCAGTGGATGTCCTCTATTTGTTCCCTGATCCTTGATGATGAGAAAGTCCTCGTCCCTCAAACCCTCCAGTCCCTTCATTATTTTAAATACTTCAATAAGGTCGCCTCTTACTCTCCTTGTTTCTAGTGTCACAAGCCCAGTTTTAAGTCTCCTTTGTAGGGATCATCCTTAATACTGTGTGCCATTCTTTCAATGTTGTCAATATCTTTTTGCATATAAGGTCTCCATGCTTGATGACAGTACTCTAAATGGGGTCTTACCAGGGATTTATACAAATTTACTATGTTGTCTTTGCTCTTATACTCTATTGTTCTTCTGATGTTTCCCATTACCTGGTTGGCCTTTGAAACCACTTCAGCTACATGGGCACTTGAACTGAGCGATGTACTTATTTTCACCCCCAAATCTCTCTCCGGTTCTACATTCATAATTTCTTGCTCCCTTAGTTTGTATGTTTGAGTGATGTTTCTATGGCCAATATGAAGACACTTGCACTTTTCCAATTAAATAACCTTTGCTAGGCCTCTGACCAATTATACATTCTGCTCAAGTCATCCTATAAGCATTTGGCATCTTCCTGCATCATTACTTTATTAAAATGTTTCGTATCATCAGCAAACTTGAGGATGCGAGAAACAATATTATCATCTATGTCATTTTATAAATATAGTGAACAATAGAGGCCACAATACTGATCCCTGGGGTACACCACTTAACCTCCATTCTGATTTGTGTCTCCCTATGGCAGCCCTCTCTTCCCTTTGCTTTAGCCGGTCACTAATCCATTCTTGTATGCTCACTTCAGTCCCATGTCTTAATCTTCCTTAACAGCCTCTGGTGTGGAACCTTATCAAAGGCCTTAGAGAAGCCCAGGTAGATGATGTCCATGGCATAGCCTGAATTTATGTGCACAGCTGTTAGTTAAACAAGAACTACAACTATACTAATGGCATATACTTTAAAAGTTGTGGAATTGGTGATATTGCTGTCACTTTGATGGTAATACAGAAATCACAATCTAACACAACTACCTAGCATAGCCTAATTTTGAAAAACTATATGGTGACATTGTTATTGCAGTGATCATAATACTCAAGTCTTAAAGTATGGCTATCTTTTCATCCATGGGATTTAGGATCTTTAAGCCTATAAATGGCAGGATTTCTCTTGATTGAGTGAAATCTGGTGTTGTTCAGAAAACATGAAGGGGATCCCCACCATCTGTTAATTAATTTAGGTACTGTGACTTTGTATTCTCACACATAAGTGAATTTCCTTTCAAATTAAAATCTCCAATTGGGATTGCATCATCACTTTCATTATTCACCTTCTTGAAGTGAAAGGATTAGACAATTTCTTGATATTCAATTTGTAACAAGACTTCATTGTGGATATTGATTGATTGATCTGTAGTTTATGGTGCCACAACCCTCATCTTGTAGAACCTTTCATGACTTCTCTTGTATCATTCTTTCCAAATTCAATTCAGGTTTTGCTTCAGCTTAAGGCATCACTCAATATCATACTATTCACCATTATATTGTTTTTCAATACAATAATTACTCCACCTCATATTTTGTTTTGCACATCTTCAGAGTTTGCATCAATCATCATGAATTGGTAGCATAGTCTCAAGTTAGGGGAAATCAACACTGACTACTGCTCTCCCATTAAAGGGGTACTATGGGGCAAGTGCAGTCCTGTGATAAAGCACATGCCTGTTTGCACAACAATACTGTTAAGATACATAAAAGGTCCACAAACCATTAGTGGTGGTGTGGTACCAACCCCACAGTGGGATGGGAGACAGTTGGAACATTGGTCCCATAGGAAAGGGCAGGCTTCATGAAGAAGCTTCCTGTCCAGCACCATGTAACCATATAATGGACAGATGCCCTGTATTATTTTATAAGGAAAAGGTAGTAATGTACAGTAATGTATCTGATTGATCCATGTTTTATTTATTTTTCCACAGGAAAAAAATATATAAAGGAGCCTAGGCTACTGAGAGAACAGCATGAGTTTCTATATGTATTGTACCAGCCTTTTGGTGGCAGCAGTTGTGCTATTTGCTTTGTGGAGGAGGAGGAATTCACAAAGGTATGTATAGTTTTTATTCTTTGACATTACTGAGGTTTAGAAATTGTGGGACCATTGACAGGTGCAACCAATGATCCTGCAAGATGAGCATCATACAGAATCAACTGTGCCACCTTTCTTCAAAACCTGTCAACATCCTCACTACTACATGAAGGTCCAGTTTGAAGAGGCTGATGTGGTCTCCAAACTAGGCCCAATATCTCTCCTCTCTATGAACTTTGACCCTTATTTTTTCTACATTGTCACTTAAAGAAAGATGATATTAGGTAACTGCTCCCCTTCTGACACTACAAGTGAAAGAAATGGTTTCACACTAATATAGCTGACAATAGGATAAAGGATTTGGAGAATGGAATCCATACATTGTGGTCTTCACTTTATATTTTTGTTTCATTTATTATTATTACTTTTTTCCAGTGCTACTTCTTGTTTATAATTGAGACAAATTAAAAAGGAATGTGCTGGGAAGATGCTAGCTTACTATGAAGTGCAATTTTTATATTTTAGGAAAAACTGGGAGAAGCTAGAATGGAGCAAAGTGGGAGAGGTCTCTCATTTGTGGCTTTACCCAATCAAGTCATGCAGAGGAGTTCCATTAACAACAGCAGAGGCCTTACATAATGGTTTGAAAGAAAAAGGCTTTTGTGACAGGTATTAAATTCTAATTCTGTGCATACACATTTGGAATGAATTGTGCTTTGTTTGAGATTTAAAAACTTCTGTGTTGTGATTTTTCTCAGTTTGAAATAATGCCCAAAGAACAAAATTTGATCATGGCTGGTAACAGTCTGAAAGTTTGGAAGGGAGGTGAGGAGGAGAGTAGGAGTGGACAAAGATGGTTGATAGAGCTGATGAAAGATTATTGGGATGGTTTGGACTCGTGGAAAGGAGTGATGAAATATTAATAAAAGAGGTGTGGAAGGCAGAGGTGGAGGGAGTGAACTTGAGAGGACAACCAAGGATGAGATGAGATGGATGGGGTGAAAGGGGCATTGAGCAAGAGGGGAATGTCTGTTGAGCAAGGAAGGTAGGAAGCAGGAAAAAGGGATGAATGGAGAATGTGTATGGATGATACCATTATGCAAGGAGGGGAGGGATAGAGGGTAGGGGCTGCTTGTGTGTGAATGATATTTTGTTGCAGCCTGGATGGAGGGGGGTAGGGGTTGCCGATTAAGTGAAGTGGCCTTGCTGTGGATGTACTGTGTCTTACTGCAATGTGTTTGACCCAGGGCAGTTGGTGGATGCAGGGATGACACATCATCCATGAGGAGCTGAGATGGGAGAGTGGGAGTGAAATGAGTGGGAATAGGTATGTGCCTCTGACCCCCACACATTTCAATCCCACCAATTCTACTCTTATCCACTGCCCTTTCCTCCCTCTTATCTTAGCTCCTCATGGATGACTAGTCATCCCTGTATCCTGCCCACTGTCTTGGGTCAGAAGTAATGAAGCAAGACACAGCACATCCACAGCAAGGCTGCTTCACTTAATCAGCAACCCCCATCTCTGTCCTCTTGTGCAGAAAAAAAGACGAGGAGAAATCCCATAGGGTTGCATCAAATATCATTCTTCCCCTCCCCCCTCCATCCCATCCTTACATCATAGTATCATCTATTCACAGCCATTTTTCATTCTTCTGTTTAGATAATATACTTTCTGAAATGTGTATTAACTTTAAATTTCACTGGTAACCTGAGGATTACCCGTGCCAAATAGAAAATCTCAAAATATATTCGATATGTTGTTCTCTTTTGATGTGTGGAAATCCACTAATGCTTTTGTACTTTAAAAATGTCTGAATTTTTGTAGGTCATTAATGATCAGCACAGAAAGTGGCACAATGGTCACTGGGAGACAGATTGGGAAGACTGTAATCATCACTCCAGTGATTGAAGAAAGAGGAGTACTCCAGTTGGAAATGGAGGGAATGGAACCATTGCGGCTAGATCTGCAGCAGGTGGAGGAGGAGAACATAATAAGGAATTCAAAGTAGGTCCTTGTGTACCCAGTCATTCAATTGTCATGATTTTTACAGACTGTAAACTTAGGTCTACAACTGCTTTTAAGACCTTAAACATTTCCTTAGATTCTTCTGGGAAATGTCTTATTGCTGTCGTAACTGGATCAAGAAAGGGAGATTGTATTTTGTTGCCAATAACCAGTACTGAATCTTTAGAGACTGTATCATGCCAAAGAGGTGCAGTTATAGAAGTGGTAAAGGTGACATATAAGGAGGGTAGCAAGAAAAAGTCATCATTCTTTTATTAACAGAGACAAGTCTATATACATACAAAAATGTGTGACTGTTACTGTTTACTTTATGATGCAGTTGAACTTGTTTTGGCCTTGTGTGAAGTTAGCATATCACCTAACCCATGTGTCTCTTTGCCCAAGCTGTAAGAAATGGTTTCAAAATTATATATATATATATATATATATATATATATATATATATATATATATATATATATATATATATATATATATATATATATATACACACACATATATTTACCCCATCTGGGGTATTGGCTGCATGTTATTGTGGCTAAGTAGCATGCAGCTGATACTTTAGGGTCTATATGGGGCACCCCTATGGACCAGAGCCACACATCATTTTGTCTGTGATAGAGGAAATCTCTGTTCATAGAGAAATGATGATACTTTATTATACTGCAACTGTCCCTCCATTATGCTGTCCCCCCACCCCTTGTTACTGTCCTGTACCATTTCTCTGAATATTCATTTCCTTTTTTGCCTAACCCTGTGGTGGGGGAAAAGAATACTGCCACCAAGTCTTCCCACTTGAGTCATATAAGGCGACAAAAAATGGGTCAGGAATTGGAATAGGCATCCTTCTCCCTGTAGCCCCAAAGGGGACATTCCTAAAAAGAGTAAAGGCATAAGAGGGTCTAGGAGTTTTCCAATTAGTACCCCAAGGTTTGGGTCTTTTAATGTGCATGGATGTGGTACAGATGAGAGTAAAAGGAAAGAGATAGACAGTATGTTTGTGAGAAGAAAGATGGATGTGTTGGCATTGAGTGAAACTAAGTTGAGAGGGAGGGGCAAGTGTGAGTTTGGGAGTGTAGTTGGGAGGTTCTCAGGAGTGAAGAGAGGATGAGGGAGAGGAGGGGTGGCTATACCAATAAGTGAAGAGATAGATAAGTGTGTAGTGGAGTGGAAGGTTTCTTCAGGTTCAACTGGGAAGGGAGATACGGTTAGGTTAGGTTAGTGCATATGGGCCTGGTAGTGATAAGAGTGTAGAGGAAAGGGAGGCTTTTTGGATGGATTTAAATGAGTGCATAGGGGGATTAGGGAAAAGTGTCAATGTGTTGCTTAATGCTAGGATAAGAAATGAACCAATAGATGGAGTGTTTGGGAAATGTGGAGTTCCAGGTAAAAATCATAGTGGAGAGTTGATGATGTAGATGTTTCTAGAAAGGGAGTTGATGATAGCAAATACAATGTTTAGGAAGAGAGTCAAGCATAAGTACACATGGGAGAGGGTGGTGGATGGAAGGGTGGTAGATAGTGTGTTAATGGACTATATAGTGGTAACCAGGAGTATAGTAAGAAGAGTTAAGGATGTACATGTTCTAAGGGGAGAGAGTGGAAGAATATCAGATCATTTTTTGGTGGAAGGTAAATTGAGAATGGATGATAGATGGAGAAAGAGGAAAAGGACAGAAGTTATGGAGGTGCTTAGAGTGAACTGCTTAAATGACAAAGAAAAGGAGAAGGAGTACAAGAAGAAGCGGAGAGAGGAGTGGAAAGGAGTGAAGGATAGAGCAGAAGTAGGAGTGGAGGAGGAATGCAGATGGTTCAAGGAGGGAGTCACAAGGTGTGCAAAGATGGTGTGTGGAACAAGGAGGCAAGGGAGGAAATAGAAGGAAAGGTAGTGAGTGGTGGAATGAGAAAGCAAAGAAGGTTGTAGAAGAGAAGAAGCGAATTTTCACAGATTGGTTCCAAAATAGGATGAGAGAATC
Source organism: Oratosquilla oratoria (assembly GCF_046742065.1). NCBI lineage: Eukaryota > Metazoa > Arthropoda > Malacostraca > Stomatopoda > Squillidae > Oratosquilla > Oratosquilla oratoria. Next base: position 28,679,215 of record NC_134811.1, on the reverse strand, counting down.
ATATGAGAGGTATGAAGAAAAGAGAGAAGAAGTAAAGCATAAGATAAAGGAGGCAAAGAGGAGAGCAGATGTGATATGGGGTAAGAGTGTGACAGAAAATTTTTAGAGTAATAAAAAAATCTTTTGGAAAGAAATTAAGAGAGGAAGAGGAGGCAAATCAAGTAGAGAAGAAAAGATAAAAGTTGCAGATGGAGAGATGATAATGGAAGAGAAGGCAGTAAGAGGAAGAAGGGAATTGCTAAATGTGAAGGAGGATAGGGAGGGAAAGGTAGTTGCAGTGGGAAGCGCTAAGAAAATGACTGTGATGAGTGAGGAAAATGAAAAAAAAATAAGGAAAGATGAAGTGAAGGCAGTTGTTAAGATGATGAGAGCAGGTAAGGCACCTGGGTTGGATGGATGTCATGCAGAATGTCTGAAAAAAAAAGAAGAGGTACAATGATAGTGTACTGGCTGGTGAGGTTATTTAATGTTTGTTTAAGAAAAGGTAGAGTGCTGGAGGAGTGCCTGTATAGTTCCACTTTACAAGGAAAAACGGGACAAGTGTGAATGTAATAGTTTCAGAGGGATCAGTTTGTTAAGTGTAGTTGGGAAGGCTCATGGGAGGGTTTTGATTGAGAGGATTAGAAGAGGAACAGAGGGAGTAATTGGTGAGTCACAGTGTGGGTTTAGGACAGGTAGGGGTTGCATAGATCAAATATTTGTGGTAAGACAGATATGTGAGAAAGTTGTAGAAAAAGGTAAGTATATATTTTGGGCTTTAATGGTTCTGGAAAAGGCTTATGACAGGGTAGACAGTTAGGCACTGTGGGAAGTATTGCAGATATATGGGATAGGAGGAAAGCTTTTAAGAGCAGTCAAGAGTTTTTATGAGAGTAGTAGAGCTTGTGTCAGGATTAGAAATGGAGAGAGAGTGAGTGGTTTGAGGTAAAGGTGGGACTTTGTCAGGGATGTGTTATGCCACCTTGGCTGTTCAATTTATACATGGATGGGGTGGCGCAAGAGGTGAATTCAAGGGTAGTGGGTCAGGGATTAGAGATGGTTAAAGAAAATGGAGAAAAGTGGGAGATAAGCCAGCTGTTGTTTCCTGATGACACTGCACTTGTATCAGAATCAGAGGAGGGATTGAGTAAGTTCATGACAGAGTTAGGGAAGGTGTGCAAAAGAAGTAAGTTGAAGATAAATGGGGGGTAAAAGTAAGGTGATTAGATGTACAAGGGGAGAAAGTGGCACCAGACTGGAAGTGAGTGTTAAGGGAAAGAGACTGGAAGAAGTGGATAGTTTTAGATAGTTGGGTGCAAATGTGGAGGGAAAGGGAAGAGTAGAGGTGGAGGTAGAATGTAGATCAAGAGAAGTGAGTAAATGCCATGGTGGATTAAAAAGTGTAATGAGAAAAGACATTTGGGAATGGATGCTAAGAGGAGATTGTGTGAAGGAGTGATTGTACTGATAGCACTGTATGGGGCAGAAACATGGAACATAAGAGATGAGGTGCCTGAGAAGTATGATAGGGGTTACTAGGCTGGATAGAGGGAGAAATGAGGAGGTGAGGAGGAGAACGGTGGTGGAAAGGGAGTTGGGAGATAAGGTTGATTTAAGAGTATTGGGATGGTTTGGACACATGGAAAGAATGAGTTAAGAAAGATTATTATAAGAGGTGTGGAAGGCAGAGGTGGAAGGAGTGAACATGAGGGGTTGACCTAGGATGAGATGGATGGATGGGGTAAAAGGGGCATTGGGAAAGAGGGTAAAGTTTGTTGAGGAAGGACGGAAGAGGAGAGAATGGGGGATGGAGAGGGGGGTTGCCAATTTAATGAGACGGCCTTGCTGTGGATGTGCTGTGTCTTGTGACACTGCTTCTGACCCAGGGCAGTAGGCAAGATGCAGGAATGACCCGTCATTCAGGAGGAGCCAAGATAAGAGGGAGGGAAGGGGGTGGATGGGAATGGAGTACATTGGGGATGGAATGGGTGGGAGTGGCTTTTATGCCTTTGTTTTTTGGCCACCTCCCTTGTAAGGGGGAAAAAGCATTTGGTATGTGTATTTACCTAGTTGTATTACATGGAAAGGGAGCTATACTCATAGTGACCCATCTTTGTATCTTTCAGCATCAAGTTTTTTCTTAAATTCTTGAATTGTGTTTGCACACACTGTTGCCTTATCTAAATTATTCCAAGTATCCACCACTCTGTATATAGTGTATATATGTATTTACCTAGTTGTATTTACCTAGTTGTATATTACGGGAAGGGGAGCTATGCTCGTGGGGTCCCGTCTTCATTTCTCATTTTATCTAAACTATTTTTAAATTCATGTATTGTTTTTGCACACACCACTTTCTCATCTAACTTGTTCCAACTGTCTATTACTCTGTGTGGAAAGCTGTTCTTTTTCAAATCTCTTCTATAGCTGTCTTTTTTTATTTTCTTTCCGTGTCCTCTTGTATTTCTGTCATCCCATTTTATCAGATTCTCTCTATCAGTAATTTCTATGCCTTTCATGAATCTGTAAATAGCTATCAAATCTCCTCTCTCTCTTCTTTGCTCTAGTGTCTGTAGTCCAAGTTTTTGTAGTCTCTCTTCATATGATAGTTTTGAGAGTGTTGGTGCCAGTTTTGTAATTGCTCTTTGTATTCTTTCAAGTTTTTTTATACATTTTTTTGTACTTGGTGACCATATTGTTGCTGCATATTCTAATCTTGGTCTTATCAGGGTGATTAGGATTTTCCTCACCATTTCTTCATCCAGGTATGTAAATGCCACTTTGATTGTTCTTATTAAATTATAAGTTTCTCCAAAAATCTTATTTATATGTTTCTCAGGTGATATATTATTCATAACAATGACTCCCAGGTCCTTCTCATTTTCTACTTTTTTTATTCCTTCTTCTCCCAAATTATATGATCCTGTTATTCTGTTTTTGCTTTTTCCAAACTCCATTATACTACACTTTTTTGTATTGAACTCCATCTCCCACTTCCTACTTGTACTTTATTTAGATCTCTCTGTAGTGATTCACAATCTTCTTCAGTTTTCACTCTTTTCAGTAGTTTTGCATCATCTGCAAAGAAGCTCATATAGCTTTCAATTCCTTCATCCATATCATTAATATATATAGCAAACATTATTGGGGCCAGAACTGTTCCCTGCGGGACACCGCTTATTACTTCATTCCATTTTGAGTGCTGATCTCTTATCACTACTCTCATTTTTCTTTCTTGCAAAAAGTCTTCCATCCAATTTAGCAATTTACCTTGTATTCCTCCTTCATATTCTAATTTCTTAAGCAACTTCTTATGTGGTACTTTGTCAAAAGCTTTTTTTAGGTCTAGAAATGCACAATCAGCCCATCCATCTCTTTCTTGTATTATATCTATTAGCCTTGAATAGAAACATATTAAAATGGTGACGCATGATCGTCCTTGTCTGAATCCAAATTGCCTTGGATTTAGTACGTTGTTTTTTTCCAAGTATTTTACCCATCTATTTTTGATAATTCTTTCACAAATTTTTGCTATTGTACTTGTTAGAGAGACTGGTCTATAGTTGGTAGGTTCCTCTTTATTTCCTCCTTTATATATAGGTACTATATTTGCTTTTTTCCAATCTTCTGGAACTTTTCCTTCTTTTAAGGAACTGCTTATTATGCTATGTATTTTGTCTGCCAGTTCATTTCTGCATTCTTTCAGAATCCAGTTTGCTATTTCATCTGGTCCATGTGATTTTCTGACATCAAGATTACTCAATTGTATCAATATTTCATTCTTTGATACTTCTATTTTTTCTATAGGGGGGACTTTCTCTTTCCATTCAATCTCTTCAGGTTGTATGTTCTCCCTTGTAAACACTGATTTAAAATGTTTGTTCATAATTTCCGCCATTTCCATTTCCTCAGTGTATTCAACTCCCCCTTGTCTTAATTTCTCCAAGTCCTGTTTGTTTTTCAGTTTATTGTTTACAAATCTGTAGAATAGTTTTGGTTGATCTTTACATTTTTCTATGACGTCTTTTTCATATTTTCTCTTTTCCTCTCTGCATGTTTGTACATATTCATTTCTATAACTGGTATATATTTTCCATTTTTCAGGTTTTCTGTCTTTTTTCCATCTGGTCCAGGCTTTGTCTCTTTTATCTTTTAACTCTCTACAACTTTTGTTGCACCAGCATTTTACATATTCTTTTTCTTGTTTTTGTCTTGGGACATACTTTTCCACTCCTTTTTTGTAAATTTTTGTCAAAATATTCCATTTCTTTTCCACTGATGTTTCTTCTTTGTATATTTCTTCCCAGTTTTCTTGTTGAAAGAATTCTCTTATTTTATCAAAGTTTGTTTTTTCATACATCATTCTTCCTTTTCTATATTGTTAATTTCTTTTGATATATTTTTCTTCATTAAGTTCCAGTTCAATCAATATGTGGTCACTTTTACCTATTGGTGTTTTATATTCAATCTTGTCCACTATTCTAGGTTCAGATGTAATTAATAAGTCTAGTCTCGATGGTTCTTCTTCATTTCTATACCTAGTGTTCTCCTGTATCCATTGTGTCATTGTGTGGTCAATAATCATCTCAAGTAGAGCGTTTCCCCATGAGTCATCTCCACCCTTTACTGTCATTTCTTCCCAGCAGATTTCTTTGCAATTAAAGTCGCCCATCATAACTATTCTTCCTCCATCTTCCATTATTTTATTTAATGTTATCTTTGTGTCCTCTAACATACTTTTATGTTCACTCTCCTCCCATGAGGCTGTTTTTGGAGGCACATAATTTATCACAAATTTTCTGCTCTTCTTATCTCTGTCTTCCACTTCTATCATAATCATCTCTACTGTATTCTTTCCATATATGACACCTTTCACGTTTATATCCTTCTTAGTCAGGAACATAACTCCACCCCCTTGCTTCTTCTCTCTGTTTCTAATCCAATAATTGTATGCATCATGTCCTACACTGTTGGGTGGTAGTGGGCCTTTTAATTTTGTTTCTACAATTCCCATTATGTCTGGTTCTTTTTCTTTCAAATAATCATTCAGCTCATTCAATCCTGTTATTAATCCATCTATATTTGTGCAAGACACTCTTAGTTTTCTGCCACTTCCATTGTGTTCTCTGTTTCCCTTATGTTTTTCTTTTGTATGTCGAACTTCCTTAGTTTCATGTTCACTACTCTCCAATAGAATCTCTCTTTCTCTGACTCTGTTCTGTTCTCGTTTTTTGCCTTAGCTTCCAGTCTTTTCTGCTTTTCTTCCTCTCTTTCCTCTTTATTCATTTCCCTTTTTATCCATATCTTTTTGTATTGTTCACTTCTTGCTAGTTTCCCTGTTTTGGATAAGATATTCTCTGCCGTTGTTTGTGACTTGAATTTAATCTTAATTGGTCTGGTCTTGTCTGTGCTATACTTTCCGAGTCTAAATTTCTTTTCGATTTGTTTCATAATTCCTGGTTCATCTTCCTGAACTGATTCTAGTAATTGGCTTACTTTTTCATTTTCCTCTTTGATTCTTGTGGTTCTATCTGGGTTATGTTTCTCTTCCATTCCTAATATAATTATACATTTCTTTTTGTCTGCTAAGTCTCTTACTATATTCTCCTTCTGTCTCATCACTTTAATAACTGAGTTTTCAGTTTGTTCATTCATTTGCTGTCTGATTATGTCTGTGAATGCAACCTTGCTATTTTCTTGAATTTTTTTCCAACCCTCCTTGTTCTCCATATTATTCTCCTTTAAGACTTTATTCTCATCTTTTACTTCTTTTAACTGTTGTTTTAATTCTTCAATTTCCTTAGTTAAGTTTTTGTTCGCCCTCTCTAGTTCTTCCAATTTTTCAATTCTTCGTATTATACTGTCAACATTACCGAACCTACGCTCCAAGTCCTCGTTCATCTTATCGACCTTCTCTTCTAGTCTTGTCAGTCGGGGGTGGGGGGGGGGGGGTTGTGTCCCCCCCACCCTCTTTAAATCCCTTGAAAATATTCTCATCACTTTCTACTGTATTGCTCCTATCTATACCTCTAATCTTCACATTCCTATTAGACATGTCGTCATCATCCAGCTCGTCTTGCGGTCGTTTGTCCACCTTTCGGCGGCCCGTCAGGGCCAATTCCTCCACCTCCTCATTACCTTCCATTTCCCCAGTAATCCCTCCCCCTCTCCTCTTTCCTTACTTTCCCACTACCCCACGAGCAATTTCCCCCCACCCTGCAAATACAAAAAGGCACTTCTCTTTGCGTTGGGATCCACAATCTGCACTTTTCTTCAGAACGTTCTTCAAGCCGTCCGTTCGTTGAAAGTGTGTGTGTGTGTGTGTGTGTGTATATAGATATAGATATATATATATATATATATATATATATTATATATATTATATATAATATTAAAGCTGTAATTCTAATGTGCAAGTAGTAGGATATTGAAATTATCATTAACTGAATAGAACTGCAAGAATAAAGGTTCACTACATGTTGGTGAATTTTTATTACAATAGCCCAAGATAAGCAAGTGCTTTCACTGAAATATAATTGGCTAAATAATTGCCTCCCCTATCTCTAGCATGTGATGCAGTTCTTAGTGATCATGTGAAATGCATCAAGTTAGTGTCATTTTTAAGCAGAATTTTTCTAAGAATAGTTGGCACCTTAGTAGCTACACTGTCACAGTAATGTTTTTTGTCATCAACAGAGAGATTCCTTGCTTGGATCATTTAAAGCATGAAGGGAAAACTTGAAAGCATATGGCATACATTAGAGGGTCATTTGATGAATATGAAAATATATGGTATATGGACTGTAGGGAAAGGCATCTTGTATTATAGTCTGGTAAATTTTGATATGGCCATGTGTTGCATATCTTAAAATATTTGAACCAGTGTTGGAATTGTTTTGTTTACTAATGCCATGATTATTTTCTTTTCTTTCAAAGGGTATGGGGTCAGACTGTGGTAGGATTTGATTGTGGTAAAGAGGCATCAAAGTGGATTTCACAAGCACTGAAGGAGGAGGAAAGTGGACTGTTTCTTCTGTACAGTAGCTCTCTGTCAGTCCAGAGGTTTACGAAGCCATCAAGTATCTATCCATTGTTAAAGATTGATGATGTTGTAAGTTAATATATATATATATATATATATATATATATATATATATACTTTTTCATAGCTGCATTTCCAGTCTTATTGTGAACTTACTCCCATCACTTCATTATATGAAAACCCTTCCCCCCCCCCCTCATCATCTAAAATTTACAGAGCAGACAAGAAGAAATCCCATTGGGTTCTGTCATTTCCTTGTTCATTCATGGTCACTCTACACTGGCACCTATCTCTTGCCCTCTTCCTGTGTGACATTCCTTTTGCACCTACCACCTACACCACACAAAAGGTCCACACAAAAGAACACACACTCGTATCACTAAACAAACCCTTGAAAACTGACCACCAAATTCAATACTTCCACAGAAAAAAAAAAACTCACACACCTGATAAGAACCATACTAGCATACCTACATCAGGATGCCATCCAGCATTTAAATAATACTAACACAGAATAGGCCTGGTCACAGATTCAGTTTGTGAAACTTGAGGCAACTCTTTTTATTATGAATCGGTGTTAATGTGATATGCAAAATTGTGAATATTAACATTAAGTTTATTTTTAAGTAAAGACTTATGATACATGTTGCATTTTGCAGGGAAAGTATGCTGACTTGTGTGCTTTCCTGCTGATGACAGATGGATCTCTGGAAGATTTGAATAGCAAGCTCGAGGACCCTGTAACTTTTCAGTGGTTCCGTCCAAATATAGTTTTGAAAGGAGTTCCAGCATTTGAGGAAGATAAGTGGAAATACATCAAAATCAATGATGCCATCTTCAGGAATTGCAAACCATGTGACAGGTAACGACCTATTTGTAATTATCTGTATCCTAAGACCAGTACTGGGCACCTGTATGAAGTAATACCAGATGGGAACAACCTCTGCCTAGTGCCTGTCGCTTAAGCTTTGGACCAGGGACTCTGTGGACCAAACTAATGATGTGTGTTTGTATACTTAATGTGTACATATATACAGTTGAGAGAAGTAGTCTTGACCAGTGGTGTGGATTCTACTATAGGAGTTTAATTTTGGATGCCGAATGTTGTAAATCGTTTGCTACACCATGTATAATTTAGAGGAAGAAGTATTTTCAAGTATAGAAGAAAATATGTAACCCACAGAACAAAATTTAGTTGCATAGTGTAAGCCATGGGATGGTTCAGAACTTTTCGAGTAGACTGTACATGTACAAAAGGGACTTTTCTGATTATAAGTGTATTATAGTAGTAGTAATTTATCACCTGAAGGGATATTCTTCTTGTTTGCCTCATAAATCAGTTGAGGAAGAGGGTTGCTTTGTGATGAAGTGGAGAGTTAACAGGCATAGTTTGTTAGGGCCCTGCTGTAGTAGTGCTGTGCATCATTGCACTGCCCTTGATTTGAGATCTGGTAGTATACAAGGATGACCCTTCATCCATAAGATGCTGAGATGGGAAGGATGTTAAATTGGTTTTAACATTTATGATGTGGGGGTGTGCTTTGACTTGGCCATCCCTACTGTAAGAGGGAGAGTGCCATTGGTGTGTAGTTTGGGTCATAATAAAAGGCCAAGTATCCCCTAGTATAGAAGGGGTTAGGTTTTTTAGTGTGGATAATTAATATGTAATTCTCTGTTTCTACAGAGATTTTCTAAGATCATATTCTTTCACACGCAGGTGTGTGTTTACAACTGTAGACCCAGATATTGGAGAGCGACGTCCACAGAATGAACCCTTGGCTACACTGAAGAAGTAAGTATCTTGTTAGTGGATGTAAAAGTCTTTGCTGATGTTTTAGTTATTTGTTGTGAGTGACCTTTGGCTTCAGCATCTGTAGGAAAGAAGCTTGACATTCACTTTTTTGTTGATTTTCATCATTGGGTCTCTTGTGATGACTCATATCACCCTTGGGGAAGGCTTTGGTTAGGTACAGAGCTGTCTCATGAGTAGAGTACACTGTTGAACTTTGAGTGGGGAAAACTAAGTACAAAAGTAAGTTCATGGCATTACATCCCATCACCAAAGCAGTACATACATACATATACCAAAAACTTTTCCCCCCTTACAAGTGAAGTATCCAAAAGTCAAAGGCATAAACCCACTCCCACCTATTTCATCCCCATGTATCATTCACCACCCTTCCCTCCCTATTTTCTTGGCTCCTGGATGTCTGGTCATCCCTGCATCTCGTCCATTGACCTGGATCATAAGCAATGTAGCAAGACAAAGCACATCCATTGGAAGGCAGCTTCAATCAATTGGCAACCCCCCTCTCCATCCCCTCATACAGAAAAGAGAAGACTGGGAAAATCCCATTAGGCTGCATCAATTTATTTTTCACACATTTTTCAACTCTTGTGGGCGGGGAGTTGGAGGTGTGTGTGCGTGTAAGGTCACAGTATTACCCATAGATCGGTCATACGAGCTCTGAGCTCTCGTCCGGGAGGGAAATAGTTGCCATTCATGAGTCCAGCATGTGATCCAAAGACCAGTGTGAATACATACTTCCTCACCCCCCGTCCCCCACCCACTCCCTTTCATGCATCACAGCATCATCTATCCAACCATTCTCCACTCACCCTTATCTTCTGTCATCTGACATTCCCCTCTTTCCCAATGTCTCTTTTACCCCATCCGTCCATCTCATCCTTAGTCACACCTCATGTTCACTCCTTCCACCTCTGCCTTCCACACCTCTTTTACTAATCTTTCTTCACTCTTTCTTTCCATATTTCCAAACCATCTCAATACTCTTTCATCAACCCTATCTCCCAACTCCCTTTCCACCCCCGTTCTCCTCTCATTTCTCACTATATCCAGCCAAGTAACCTCTATCATACTTCTCAGACACCTTATCTCAAACACATTCAAACTCCTCCTCTCTTATTCTCTTATGTTCCATGATTCTGCCCTATACAGTACTGTTGGCACAACTAATGGACAAAATATGTAACATAATAAGTTGCTCACTTAAAGAAGGAAAAATACCAAAAGACTGGAAAAATGCTAACATTGTACCAATATATAAAGGAGGAAACAAGGAAGAACCAACTAACTATAGACCAGTCTCACTAACAAGCACTATAGCCAAAATTTGTGAGAAAATTATCAAGAATAGATGGGTAAAACACCAGAGAAAATAATATAATAAACCCAAGACAATTTGGGTTCAGACAGGGAAGATCATGTACCACAAACTTAATGTTTTTACTCAAGAAAGCTTGCTGGCTGAGTGGGTTAGGGCGTTGTTACTTGCGGCGAAGGTCGAGGTGAGGGCTGTTCAAATCCTGCCACCAGTGAAGTTGAACCAAGGGCATGGTTCATTAAATTCCACACTACAAAGCCCGAAGAAAATGGAGAAAAGTGGGAGGTGAGCCAGCTGTTGTTTGCGGACGACACTGCGCTTGTGGCAGGATCGGAGGAGGGATTGAGGAAGTTGGTGACAGAGTTTGGGAGAGTGTGTGATAGAAGAAAGCTGAAGATAAATGTGGGTAAAAGTAAGGTGATGAGATGTACAAGGGGTGAAAGTGACAGTAATCTGGAAGTGAGCATTAAGGGAGAGCAACTGGAGGAAGTGGATAGTTTTAGATATTTGGGTGCAAATGTGGCAAGAAAAGGTGGAGTAAAGGTGAAGGTAGAATGTAGATTGAGAGAAGCGAGTAAATGCCTTGGTGGATTAAAAAGTGTAATGAGGAATAGAAATTTGGGAATGGATGCTAAGAGGAGACTGTATGAAGGAGTGATTGTGCCAACAGCACTGTATGGAGCAGAAACATGGAACATAAGAGAGGAAGAGAGAAGGAGCTTGAATGTGTTTGAGATGAAGTGTCTGAGAAGTATGATGGGGGTTACTAGGCTAGATAGAGTGAGAAATGAGGAGGTGAGGAGGAGAACAGGGGTGGAAAGGGAGCTGGGAGATAGGGTTGATGAAAGAGTATTAGGATGGTTTGGACACATGGAATGAATGAGTGAAGAAAGACTAGTAAAGGAGGTATGGAAGGCAGATGTGGAGGGAGTGAACATGAGGGGACATCCTAGGATGAGATGGATGGATGGGGTGAGGGGGGCTTTGGGGAAGAGGGGAATGTCTGTTGAGGAAGGACGGGAGAGGACAGAAGACAGGGGTGAATGGAGAATGGTTGTATATGGAAGATGTTGTGATGCATGAGTTGGAATGGACGGGGGGATGGGGGATGAGGTAGTGTGTGTGAGCAAAATTCTGACACAGCCCGAAGGGATTTCTCCCCGTCCTCTCCTTTATATGGGGGGGTCGCCAATTTGATGAAGCGGCCTTGCTGTGGATGTGCTGTGTCTTGCGACACTGCTTCTGACCCAGGGCAGTGGACAGGGTGCAGGGATGACCCGTAATCTAGGAGGTGCTAAGATGGGAGGGAGGGTGGAGGGTTGTGGAGTGTTTTCGGAGATGGAATGGGTGGGAATGATTTTATACCTTTTCTTTTTTGGCTACCTCCCTAGTAAAGGGGAAAAAGCCTTGGTATATGTATGTATGTACAAAGCCCTTTGTGAGGGGCACTGTCCTAGCCTCCTGATGGGGGGGAGTGTGTGACATTAAACCATATCACCCAAGATTAATAGATATAGTGCAAGAAAGGGATGGATGGGCTGATTGTGCTTTCTTGGACTTATAAAAAGCTTTCGACAAGGTACCACATAAAAGATTATTAAGGAAACTGGAACATATAGGAGGGATACAAGGCATCCTGCTAAAATGGATGGAGGAGTTCCCGAACGGTAAAAAGATGAGAGCAGTACTCGGAGAAAATTTTCAAGTTGGAAGGAGGTGATAAGTGGAGTTCTACAAGGATCTGTATTGGCTCCAATGTTTGCTATCTATGTGAATGACATGGGTTGATGAGGTGGAATGTTACATGAGCTTCTTTGCAGATGACGCTAGATTGTTAAGGAAAGTAAAAACCAAAATGGATTGCAAGTCACTACAGGAAGACCTGAATAAGGTTTGGAAGTGGAGTCAGAAATGGGAAGTGGACTTCAATATTAAGAAGTGTAGCATAATAGAGTTTGGAAAAAGTAAAAATAGAATATCGGGACAATATAAAATTGGAACTAAGGAGGTAAAGAAAGTGTGATCTGAAAAAGATCTGGGAGTAATTATCTCAAACGACTTGTCCTCTGATAAACAAATAAATAAAATTGTCGGAGAATCCTATAACTTGCTAAAGTCAATAAAAGTGGCATTTACATATCTGGACGAAGAAATGATTAAAAAAATATCAGTCACTGATAATGCCTAGACTAGAATATGTGGCAACATTGTGGTCACCCAGTACCAAAAAGAATACAAAGAAAATCAAAAGAATCCAGAGAGCAGCCACAAAAATGGCTCCTGCACTTTCAAACTTGTCATATGAGGAGAGACTAGCTAAATTAGAGTTGCCGACTCTGGAGCAAAGAAGAGAGGCAACCTACTGAGCATCTATAGAATCATGAATACTCGATAGAGAGGACTCGTTAAATTGGGACAAGAGAAACACAAGAGGACATGGAATTAAACTCAAAAAACAGTTATAGAAGAGATCTGAAGAAGAACAGTTTTCCACATAGAGTGGTGGACTCTTGGAACAAACTGTATGAAAAAATAGTGTGTGCAAAACCATTCATGAATTTAAGAGCAAACTAGACACTGCAAAATACAAAGGTGGGACACCATGAGTGCTCCCCTTCCTGTAAAATACAACTTAGTATCTTAGCATCTGTTTCCAAATGTCTATTTCTCATTACACTTTTTAATCCACCAAGGCATTTACTCACTTCTCTCGGTCTACATTCTACCTCCACCTCTACTCTTCCCTTTCCTGCCACATTTGTACTCAAGTATCTAAAACTTTCCACTTCCTCCAGTCTCTCTGCCTTAATCCTCACATCCATGCTTCCACTTTCTTCCCTTGTAAATCTCATCACCTTACTTTTACCCACATTTATCTTCAACTTCCTTGTTTTGCAAACCTTCCCAAACTCCATCACTAACTTCTGTAATCCCTCCTCTGATCCTGTCACAAGTGCAATGTCGTCAGCAAACAACAATTGGCTTATCTCCCACTTTTCTCCATTTTCTTTGACCATCTCCAATCCTTGACCCATTACCCTTCCATTTACCTCTTGCACCACCCCATCCATGTATAAATTGAACAGCCAAGGTGACATAACACATCCCTGATGAAGTCCCACCTTTACCTCAAACCACTCACTCTCTCTCCATTTCTGATTCTAACATAGGCTTTATTACTCTCGTAAAAACTCTTGACTGGTCTTAGCAGCTTTCCTCATATCCTTTATATCTGCAATACCTCATACAGTGCCTTCCTGTCTACCCTGTCACCCTTTTCCAAATCCACGATGGCCCAAAAAACATCTTTTCCTTTTCCTAAAGCTTTCTCACATATCTCTCTTAACATAAAAATCTGATCCACATAACCCCTACCTGTCCTAAACCCACAATGTTGCTCACCAATCTCCCTCTGTTCCTCTCCTAATCCTCTCAATCAAAGCCCTCCTGTAAGCCTTCCCAACTACACTCAACAAACTGATCCCTTTGAAACTACTATACTCACACTTGTCCCCCTTTCCCTTATAAAGTGGAACAGGATAGTACATACTCAAAGGTTTTGCTGTAGATTATACTTACCCTGGATGTGAATAGCATTCTCTGCTAACCTACATGCATGGCATTACCTTTTTTTTTTTTTTTTTTTTTTTTTTTACACTAAGTGGTCAGAGGTAACTTGGGGATTGTTATTGTTGGATATGGTTATGGGCTTGCAGCAAGAGAAACTCTTTGAAATGAAGGAAATAGTTTCAGATATTTTTGGTTTCAGTTGGTGGTACTTGCTTGCTTCAGGAAACTTGAGTAGCTTCTTGTATTGTCAAGGAGACTTATGGGAGCATTGTTGGTTGTTTTTTCAGGCGTTTTTACAATATCGATATTTTTACTTGTGTGTTTGGATTTCATGAAATTAATTTTCAGTAATGTTGGCTTCTACCCTATCTTGATTTTCATTTGCATCGTGCAGACATTGAAAATGCAAATTTTTAACTTGACTTGAAATAATGCTTAATGCATCTGTTTTTACATACAGAAGTTGCTTTCTAATATAGTGTTTTTCATTTATTACAGGTTCAGATGTTCTGAGAGTATTGGAATTGCATCAAAAAGTAAAGTAGATCCAATGTTTGGAGTCAATCTTGGATTGGAATGCCCTGGAAGTATATCTGTTGGTGATGCTGTGTATGCTTCCTATCAAATGTAAGGTGTGTTATTACTGTTAATGAGAAGTTATTTCAATTCCTTTCCTACTCGGGTGTAGATTTTTTTTTTTATTTGGTCTTACATCATTACTTCTGACCCAGGCAATGGGGCATGAATCAGAGAAAACACTTCATCCTCAAGGAGCCGAGATAAGGGAAAACAAATGGATGTGGGATAGGGGAAGGGTGGCTGCATGCCTTGGCTGGCTCTGTCTGTATACCAGGAGCTTCTTCCCCCTTGTAAGGGAGGTAGTGTCTAAGGCACACACCCACTCCCACCCATTTCACTCCCATCCACCACCGTTGCTTCACTCTTGTCTTAGCCCCTTGTGGATGAAGGGTCATCCCTTGTCTACTGCCCACTCCCTGGGTCAAAAGCAATGCAGCAAGATACAGCACATCCACAGTAGGGCCACTTCACTTACTTGGTGACCACCCCCTTCACCATCCCCTCAGACAGAAAATAGAGAAGACAGGGAGAAATCCTTTAGGGCTGCATCAAAATATCCTTATACAACCAATCTCCACTTGCCCCTATCCCCTTTCTTGCTCAGTAGACATTCCCCTCTTGCTTAAATCCTTTTTCACTCCATCCATTTTATCCTTGGTCATCCCCATGATTGGCTACCTCCCTTGTGAGGTGGAAGAGGCCTATCTCTTGTCCCACTGTATTGCTTTTGACCTCAGGAGTTTGATGGGGACCATGAAAGACTATTTATTCACAAGGTATTGAGGTTAGAGGGGCATCAAATGGGTATTAGCAGTTCATTGGTAATAACCCGTTTTTCTATCTTTGAGGATAATATCGCACTGAAAGGATAGTCATTTAGGGAATAAGAGAGATTTATGGGTAGCAGAATGAAGGGTGGGTGGTTGCTATCTTATGAAGTGGCGAATATGTGCAATTGATCACACATACCCCAAACCCCCACGCCCATTTTAAGTCTGTGATCCTAAAAGAATAGTGCTTGACTGGTCTGTAGGAAGGTCACCGAAGTTCCTAAAATATTGACTGTTTGAAAGTTGTACTGCCAATACTCCATATAGGGGGCTGTTTGTATGTAATTGGTGGGTAGTTTGATTGCCGTCCCCCCTTCACCTACCCTTACAAAGGAAAAAGTCCTTACAGTATGTATGTATATAATGTTGACTTGACCTTCCCCCTTATAAGGGGGGAAGGGTATATGTATGTGCATGATTATAGTTATTGTATATATTGATTGTAATATATAGACATTGTATACAGGCACTTGTATCTATAGTTTTTAACTGTAAGAAATTGACATAGTTTCTCTAAACTGTTGTTTGAATTAGAAACTTCTTTTACAGGCTAAAATATGCTACAGACCGCATCCTGCTTGAAGTGATAATGTACTTTTGAGTATATCTAAATAGAACCGTGTATCCAGTTTAATGTATATTTACATACATATATCAAAGGTTTTTTCCCCCTTACAAGGGAGGTAGCCAAAAAGAAAAAGGCATAATAACCATTCCTACTCATTCCATCGAATACACTCCACCCTTTTTCCCCCTCCCCCCTCCATCCTCCCTCTTATCTTGGCACCTCCTGGATGATGGGTCATCCCTGCATCTTGTCCACTGCCCTGGGTCAGAGGCAGTGTCGCAAGACACAGCACAGCAAGGCTGCTTCATTAAATTGGTGACCCCCCTCTCCGATTTACAGATAATTAAATTTAGTGTAATGATAAAAATGATGAAAAAGGAAAATAATGGATGCTGGAGTTTATTAATTTGTATTTTGCACAATATATGTTAATGAAGAGCATTGTATCCAATTTTTTGTAAGTTTACAGATGATATAGTTCTATCTAGTCCAAAATGTTCATGGAGACTCGTTCTTAACAAGAAATGGCTAATAAACTTTAGCTGATATACAGTGCAGAATAATCCAAAACCACAAAATTTTTGGGACCAAAGATTGTACAATGCAATCCCATGAGGAGCCATACATTCACCAGTATTATTCAGCCTTTCCATAGGTGACCCACCCAAACCTGATTCAGAGCATAACACCAGAATGCAGATGACTACTGAATAACTGCTAGGAACAACCAAACATGTTTTGACAAGCTAGAACAATGAATTAGAATAAAATAGAATGAAGGTCTCCAGTATAAGTGGGAAAATGCCTTTTTATTGTATAGATGGATAGATATTCTATCAATCCATTGCCCTTGGTCTTGTGCAGAAGACCTGTAATAGATATTCTATATTGCAGGAAGTAGTGTTCCATATTTTGTGAAGAATTTTTCATTCGTTTTAACATAAGTGTAATGATTTTCAGGGAGAACATCGTTGGTTTAGGGTTTCAAATAAATTAACCAAACAATTACCTTTGGTGTTTGCATTACATTACTTTCAATAAGCTGTTTTGGAAATCATTGATAATGGAACACAAAGGACCACATATACTGACATTATATGGCAATATTTTGTTAAACAAGTACAGTTTTGTAATTTCCATGGGAATAGTAAAGGGACATGGTCTCAAAATATATTTCTATATCAATCCTGTCTTGTTTTTTATCCACCATTGGTGTAGTATGGAGTGAAATATCTTTTATTCTATCATAGGAAGGAAGTAAATGGCAGTGTTCCTTGCATGCCTAAGTGCAGTCCTGGGACAAAATTCTCAGTGTCCCCCACCCCACCCACACACACACTGTCATGGACTAGCCTTTGTATTTGAGTTGATGTATCAACTATCGGCTGTGATTTGAACAGTTCTTTCAATCCAATAGGCAGTGTGATTATTTTGCCTTTCAATGGGTTTCCTATCTTCACTTTAAAAAAAAAAAAAAAAAAAAAGATGATGTGACATCTATAAGCCTATTCCATCCCTATTTGCTTGGTTTCACACAATCCTTCTACTTCTTTATTTGTGTGTGAAGAAGGCTTACAAATTTTCAATCATTACCTATCTAAACTAATGGGAGAACATGAACACACATGTGAGGACACTACTTCATAGCATCATTTTGTTTACATGCCCTCTGATCTCTGAGGGAAGAAGGCCTCAATTTGATACTCCCATTGTCTGCTCAGCAAGGCTCCTGCAACTAGGGCAATTATATAAGGTGCAGACAATTTATATAAAATCTTATTTTCTAATTTAAGATAACCCATTAATTGGTTGAATCCCATATCACTGGTCATCCCATTTAGGATGACGAGCATTATGGCTTTGCTAGAATGTAGCTTGTGGCACCATTATTCGCGTCCCCTTTGTGTTGGTGACACGTCATGAAGCATGACAACACAATTGCCACTTCCCACATCCACCACCCTTTACTACCTATGATCCTATTTTGTGTAATGTAATTATAGGATACCGGTATACATGATAAAAGATGCATTTGTTGTGTGTGCTGTATACTTAAGTGAAAGAGTTTTCATTATATATATATATATATATATATATATATATATATATATATATATATATATATATATATATACACATACACATACACACACACATACATACCAAGGGCTTTTTCCCCCTTACAAGGGATGAAGTCAAAGGCATAAATCAACTCCCACCCATTTCATTCCCACATTCCTTGGACTGCAATGTGGTTGTAATAATGGAAATTATTACAGTAAAGTATTCAGGGCTTCCTTAATTTCTCTCTCTCTCTCTCCCTTTCTCTTTCTCTTTCTCTCTTTTGTGGGCAGCAAGTCCAGGCTGCAATTGCAGCCCTTGGGCATATGTCCCCACCACCATGTGACAGCCTTGGGGAGAGGCAGTGAAAAGGGTCATGAGAAATGGGTGTCCGAGGATGAATGCAAAGAAATTTTTACTATGGAGTGATTTTGCCCAGGGCACAGTATAAAAGATAGACATGAAATCTGGAGGCAACAAAGTAGAGCTTGAATGTGTTTTGAGATGAAGCGTTTCAAAAAGTTTGATGGCATGTTGAGGATGGATTGTGAGAAATGGGGAGGCGAGGCAAATGGGGATGCAAAGAGCTGGTAGATAGGGTGGAACAAAGTGCTGGGAAAGTTTGGGCATGTGGAAAGAAGGTCCACCAAGAAAAGGTGTGGAAAGCAGAAGTGATTGAATCAACTCAAACTAAAAATAAGGTGGATTGATGGGGCCATTGAATGAAAGGAATGTGTCAAGGAAGGGAGAGGGCAGAAAATAGACAAGTGGAGAGTGGTTGGAAAGGGAGATGATTAATTATTTATTTTTTTAGGTGGGGGTGGGTAAGTGTATGCCTTAAATTTGGCCACCCTCATTAAAGGAGGAAAAGGGCATTTTGGTATGCATATTAGGAAAGGTAAAGGGTGTGTGGATCAGATTTTTGTGGTAAGGCAGATTTGCCAGAAGTTTTTGGCAAAAGACAAGGATGGTTTTTTTGGCCTGTATGGATTTGGAAAAGACATATGACAGGGGAGACAGGAAGACACTGTGGATGATGTTGCAGATATATGGGATTGGGGGAAAGCTGTTAAGGTCAATTACAAGAGTAGGGCTTCTGTTAGGATTGGGAATGGAGAGAATGGTTTGAGGTAAAGGTGGGGGCTGTGTCAGGGCTGTCATGTTGCCATGGCTTTTCACTGTGTACGTGGATGGGGTGGTACGGGAAGTAAATGCAAAGGTGATGGGCAGGGGATTTGAGATATTTGTAAATAGTAGAGGGAAGTGGGAGGTGAGCCTGTTGTTTGCTGACAATACTGTGTTTATGGCAGGGTCAAGAGGGATGAAGGCAGTTAGTGAAGGTAAAAGTAACCAAAAGAGGGTGGCAGCAAGTTGGAAGAAAGGCTGGAGGAAGTTGATTGTTTCAAGGATTTGGGGATGCATGTGGCACAAAATGGAAGAGTTGGGGGAGGAGGTATAGTGGATAGTGAGGGAAAAGAGTAAAGGAGAAATTAAAACAAACTAATTTTGTGTACAAATTCTCAGTGTACTTTTAACAAAAATGGCATGCTTTGTACTGAAGAGTATAGGCCACACAACTCAAACTTTGTCACAAAGGCTCACATACCACATGCAAAATGGGGCAGTAAAATCACCCCTCGCTAAAGGACACAAGACAAACATATAGTGGAAGGACCTGGATAATAACACAATAATAATTATTAAGAATGACAATAAAAGAAAATTAAAATGCTTGGAATCCATATTGATTAGGTATCTACCAAAAATGAATATTCTACAAAATATGTGTGGAACCTTGGAGTTATTTGGGGCACACCAAGGAGAAACTAAACAACAACTCCGGGACCACAGCACCTCTCCCAATGTCTGGTATATAAAATCAGTTTTGTATCTTTGAAAATAAACTTTACCAGAGGATGCTTAATGTCTAGGTGAAACATTGTACTTCATTCGGTAATATAGTATTTTCCCTTTCTCTTATGGAGAAGAAAATTGTGAGGAGAGAAAGTATAAAAAATAATTCCAATTATGTTGTATTATTGAATAGAAAATATATATGTACGCCACGATGAAAACAAACTATAAGAGCAGAGCGTTTTTGTGTAATACATTTTCATTACAGAAATACATAGAGAGTGCAAACAAGCATTATATATAGTAGGGAAGAGTGGACATGGACACAAGGGATCCATGTGTCAACAGTGGGATAAGGTAGTGACCAAATATCAGAGTACTCTACCTTCACCCACCATTGACAAATGGATCCCTTGTGTCCACGTCTTCTTTTCCCTGCTATATATTATGTTTGTATTCTCTATTTATTTCTGCAATGAAGATGTAATACATGAAAGTGCTCTACTCCGGTCATTCCTTTTCATTGTGGTTACCTTACATCTGTAGAGCACATGTCTCTAGTGTTTTTATTGCATGAACACACACACAAAAAATTGGAACAAAAGAAGTTACAAAAGTAAATTCAGAAAGAGACCTAGTAGTGATCATTTCAAATGACATGACATCAGACAAACATGTAAACAAAATTGTTGGAGAAACCTACAACTTAATAAAATCAATGAAAGTGTCCTTTGACTACATGGACAAGGAAATGGTGAAGAAAATCCTAGTTCCACTATGGACACCCAGTACAAAAAAATAAATAAATGAATAAATAAACTAGAAAGAATTCAAAGAGCACTAACAAAGATGGCACCAGCACTCAGCATGCTGACATATGAACAAAGATTGGACAAACTAAACTTATCAACTCTGGAGCAAAGAAGAGAAAGAGGTGATTTGATATCCATCTATAGAATTATGAAAGGGATGGAAATCCTTGACAGGGATGATCTACTTAAATGGGACAGAAGAAATACAAGGGGACACAAGAAGAAACTTAAGAAGGACAGTTACAGAAGAGATCTGAAAAAGAACAGCTTTCCACAGAGATTGATAGATACATGGAATAAATTGAAAGAGAAAACAGTGAAGGCTAAAACTATACACAACTTTAAGAAAAAACTGGATGCGGAAAGATAAAACTGCGGGTCCCTACGAGCATAGCTCTTCTCCCTCAAAATACAACTAAGTAAATACACATCAGACTAAAGCCACGTCCACACGGTCGAGCACTGCCCGCCGGGCACGAGGGCTTTGCTCGACAACGGGCAATTTCATCGGGCAAACCATCAAACTGTCTGTTCCCGGCACCATTTGCGGGCAGTGGATGGATGGAGGGCTGACATTGCTGCCAAACGCACGAGGTGAGGTACGAGCAAAGTTAGCAAACCAGCTCAGTACAGACCGCCAATTAATCGCTCGCTCAATCACCCAATGGCAAAAGCCCTCTTTTATACACTACTATCTTTTTATTTCCTTAAGCCACGTCCACACGGTCGAGCAGTGTCCGTCGGGCACGAAGGCTTTGCCCTTGTACGAGCAGTTTCAGCGGGCAAACCATCAAACTGTCCGCTCCCGGCGCCAATAGAGGGCAGTGGATGGAGGTCTTCCGTCACTGCCAAACGCATGAGGTAAGGTGTAGGCAGATCCACTGACTACCACGTTATTAGTACACCATGTCCACACCGAGTGCTAGTGCATATTGGTCACGACAAGACACTATAACTTCGATTGATATATATAAATCACATGAATGTCTGTGGAATGTAAGGTGTTTTGATTACAGAAATAGAGACAAACGTGCTGCTGGTGTAATGCTTTGCCTCATATTTGTCTCTTGCCTCTGAATATAGCTCTCCACTTTTGATACAAGAATATAAAAATTGTTTATGTCCATCCGCACGTAATTGCGGAACAAAGTTTCATTTTCCTCATGCAATTCACGTAGGATTGTCACAGAGCTACCCATTCTTTCACGTCTCTGCAACCACTCCCGGCACCAGACACGTCTCTGTGGTCTCTTGTTTTTCTTTCTAATGTAGGCACCAATTATGATAGAATATAGTGCTATCTTCTTTCGAAGTATGGAGCGCACCATGGTGATCTTACCGTAATGAACCACTCGCTCACAACAACTGCTGGCGTCCGACTGCCCTCCAACCACCACAGACAGCTGTGTGGACATCTTACGCGGGCATAGACTGCAGACTTTGCCCTGCCAGGCACAGCTCGACCGTGTGGACGTGGCTTAGCAGCGAAGATTGGAACTCCGGAAAGAAACACAATTTTCGTGGATTACAGCAATGAGGGAGTACCTGTGTTGTATTAGTAGGGAAGGTGAAGAAAAAGGAGAAGGGGAGACATTATTGAGGAAAATGGAAGGAAATGAGGAAGGGGACAAACGGGGCCCAGGACATCAGAAGGGGTGTCAACAAAAGATGTGCAAAACACACAGACGAGGTAGAACAGGGGAGCAGAGGTATCAAGAGCAGAAATATAGATAATAGCAGCTCAATGGAAAGAGAAGATAACTGCTTATATGGATTTAATGAGGGAGGAGATGACAACCTCCTCTGACTAATAAATCTAGAGGAGAAACTAAAAAAAAATGAACGAAGCATGGGAGGTTAGGTTTAACCAATTAACACTAGTTGCACAAAGAGTTAATAAACTGGAAGAACTAAAGAAAGAGAATCAAAACCTAAAGAAATAGAAGAATTAAAAAGACAGTTAAAAGAAGTAAAGGATGAGAATGAGGAATTAAAGAATAATAATAAAGAGAATACAGAGTCCATAGCAAAAGAGGTACAGGGTTGGAAAAAAGCCCAAGAGAACAACAAAATTGAATTTAGAGATATAGTAAAACAAGATACAAGAACAAATTATGGACATGGTTATTAAAGTGATGAGAGAGAAGAGGAATATAGTAAGAGACTTAGCAGATAAAAAGAAATGTATAATTATATTAGGGATGGAAGAGAAGCATAATCCAAATAGGACCACAAGAGTAAAAGAGGAAAAGGAAAAGGTAAACAAAATATTAAAAGTAGTTCAAGAAGATGAACAAAAAATTGAAGAAATATATAGACTAGGGAAATATAATACAGATAAGACCAGACCAATTAAGATCAAATTTAGGGCACAAATGACAGCAGAGAATATCTTAGCAAAAACAGGGAAACTAGCAGACAGTGATCTGTATAAACATGTATGGATAAAAAGAGAAATTAATAATGAAAGAGATGAGAAAACAAAAAACTAGAAGCTAAAAAAAATGAGAAAAGAACAGTCAAACAAAGAGAAATTCTATTGGAGAGTAGTGGATATGAAAGTGAGGAAATGGTTCATAGCAGAGAAAAATGGAAAGGAAACAAAAAACACGATGGAAGTAGCAGAAAATTAAAAGTGTCTTACACAAATATAGATGGCTTAATAACAGGCTTGAACGAACTGAATGATTACCTGAAGGAAAAAGAACCAGACATAATGGGAATTGTAGAGACAAAACTGAAAGGTCCACTACCACCCAACATGATGCATATAATTATTGGATTAGAAACAGAGAGGTAAAACAAGGGGGTGGAGTTATATTCCTGACTAAGAAGGATATAAATGTGAGGAATGTCACATATAGAAAGAATAGAGTATTTACCTAGTTGTAATATACGGGTGGGGAGCTATGCTCGTGGTGACCCGTCTTTGTATCTCTCCGCATCAAGTTTTATCTTAAAATCTTGTATAGTGTTTGCACATACTGTTTTGTTGTCTAATTTGTTCCATGTATTTATTGCTCTGTGTGGGAAACTGTTCCTTTTCAAGTTTTTTCTATAACTATCTTTTTTCAATTTTTTTTCCGTGTCCTCTCGTTTTACTGTTTTCCCAAACTAACTGGTCGTTCTTGTCTAAAACTTCCATTCCTTTCATTATTCTGTAGATAGTCAGAAAATCTCCTCTTTCTCTTCTTTGTTCCAGAGTTGGTAGGTTCAGTTTGGATAGTCTTTGCTCATATGTTAGTTCAGCGAGTGTCGGTGCTAGTTTGGTTGTCGCTCTTTGTAATCTTTCTAGTTTCTTAATATTCTTTTTGGTACTGGGTGTCCAAAGTGATGCTGTGTACTCAAGTTTTGGTCTTATTAGTGTAGTTAGTATTTTCTTTATCATTTCTTTGTTCATATAAGCAAATGCCACTTTGATTGCTCTCAATAAGCTGTAGGTCTCTCCGAATATTTTATCTATATGCTTATCTGGTTTCATGTCCTTTCCAATCATCACTCCAAGATCTTTTTCATAGTTTGTTTTATTTATTTTTTCTTCCCCAATTCTGTAATCTTTTGATATTCTGTTTTTACTCTTTCCAAATTCCATTATACTACATTTCTTAATATTGAATTTTACTTCCCACTTTTGAGTCCAATTCCATATTGTGTCCAAATCTTGTTGCAATGAGTTGCAGTCCTCTTCCGTTTTTACTTTCTTAAGTAATTTTGCATCATCTGCAAAAAAATTTATATAGCACTCCACACCTTCATTCATGTCATTAATATATACGGCGAACATGATTGGGGCCAGTACTGATCCTTGCGGGACACCGCTTTTTTCTTCTTCCCAGTTGGAGAATTTTTCTCTAATTACAACTCTCATTTTCCTTCCAATCAAGAAGTCTTTCATCCATTCCAATAATTTTCCTCTGATGCCACCTTTTGACTCTATCTTATTTATTAGTTTCATATGAGGTACTTTATTGAATGCCTTTTGCAGGTCCAGAAAAGCACAGTCTGCCCATCCATCTCTTGTATTATGTCTACTAATCTTGAGTAAAAGCAGATTAGATTTGTTGTACAGGATCTCACTTGCCTAAATCCAAATTGATTAGGGTTCAGTATAGATTTTTCTTCCAGGTATTTAACCCATCTGTTTTTGACCACTCTTTCACAAATTTTTGCTATTGTGCTTGTTAGTGAGACTGGTCTGTAGTTAGATGGATCTTCCTTATCACCTCCCTTATAAATTGGTACAATGTTTGCTTTTTTCCAGTCCAATGGTACTTTTCCTTCTTTAAGTGAGGATTTAATTATATTGTATATTTTGTCAGTTAATTCCTCCATGCATTCTTTTAGTATCCAGTTTGCTATTCCGTCTGGGCCATGTGATTTTCTGACATCCAGGGTTTTGATTTGATCACTGATTTCTTTTTGTGTTACGTTTATTTCTTTCATTGCTGGGGATAATTCTCTCTCTCTGCACTGTTAGGCGAGTTTTCTATTGTGAATACTGATCTGAAGTGGTTGTTCATTATTTCAGCCATTTCCAGTTCTTCTGTATATTCCTATTTATCTTGGCGCAGTTTTTCTATTTCTTGTTTGTTTTTCAGTTTTCCATTTACATATTTGTAGGACAGGACAGGGATAGGAAGAGCAGAAAGTTTGTAGTAAATTATGGGCCTCCTAAAACGGCCTCGTGGGAAGAGAAAGAACACAAAAGTATGTTATAAGACACAAGGATAACACTAAATAAGGTAATAGAAGATGGAGGAAGAATAGTTATAAGGGGTGACTTTAATTGTAAAGAAATCTGCTGTGAAGAGATGACAGTGAAGGGTGGAGACGACCTATGGGAAAATGTACTACTTGATATGATTATAGAACATACAATGATGTAATGGATACAAGAGAATACTAGGTATAGAAATGAGGAAGAACCATCGAGACTGGAGCTAATGATCACATCAGAACCCGAAATAACAAGATTGAATATAAGACACCAATAAGTAAAAGTGACCACATATTGGTTGAACTGGAACTAAACGAAAAATACATGAAAAAAATGAACAATATAGAAAGGGAAGATTGATGTATGGAAAAACAAATTTTTATAGAATAAGAGAATTTTTTCAAAAAGCAGACTGGGAAAAGATGCACAAAGAGGAAACACCAGTAGAAGAGAAATGGAATATTTTGACAAATTTATAAAGGAGTGGAAAAGTATGTTCCAAGACAAAAACAAGAAAAAGGATATGTAAAGTGTTGGTACAACAAAAGATGCAGGGAGTTAAAAAACAAAAGGGATAAAGCTTGGATAAAATGGAAAAAAGACAAAATACCTGAAAAAATGGAAAATATATACTAGTTATAGAAATGAATATGTACAAGTGTGCAGAGCAGAAAAGAGAAAATATGAAAAAGATGTCATGGAAAAATGTAAAGATCAACCAAAACTATTTTACAGATTTGTAAACAACAAACTGAAAAACAAACAAGAATTAGAGAAACTACGACAAGGAGGAGTTGAATACACAGAGGAAATAGAAATGGCAGAAATTATGAACAAACAATTTAAATCTGTGTTTATGAGGGAGAACATACAACCTAGAGATATCAAGTGGGAGGAGAAAGTCCCCCCTATGAAAGAGATAGAAGTAACAAGGAATGAAAGAATGAATCACTTGAGTAATCTCGATGTCAGAAAATCGCATGGACCAGATGAAATGGCAAACTGGATTTCGAGAGAATGCAGGAATGAACTAACAGACAAAATACATAGTCTAATAAGTAGTTCATTGAAAGAAGGAAAAGTTCCAGAAGATTTTTTGGAGAAACTTATAAATTAATAAGAACAATCAAAGTGGCATTTACATACCTGGACGAAGAAATGGTAAAGAAAATACTGGTCACTTTGATAAGACTAAGAATAAAAAGAGCAATAACAAAATCAGCACCAACACTCTCAGAACTATCATATGAGGAGAGACTAGCAAAACTTGAGCTACAGACATTAGAGCAAAGAAGAGAGGAGACTTAATAACTATTTATAGAATCATGAAAGGCATAGAAACTATTGATAGAGAGGATCTAATAAAATGGGATAGTAGAGATACAAGAGGACACGGAAAGAAAATCAAGAAGGACAGTTATAGAAGAGACCTAAAAAAGAACAGCTTTCCTCACAGGGTGATAGACATTTGGAACAAATTAGATGAGAAAATGGTATGTGCAAAAACGATACACGAATTTAAAAACAGTCTAGATAAAACAAGATATGAAGACAGGACGCCGTGAGCATAGCTGCCCTTCCCGTAAAATACAACTAGGTAAATACATAGATACATGGAATAAATTGAAAGAGGAAACAGTGAGTGCTAAAACTATACACGACTTTAAGAAAGAACTGGATGCGGAAAGATACAACTGTGGGTCCCTGTGAGCATAGCTTCTCTCCCGCAAAATACAAGGTAAATACAACTAGGTAAATACACACACAGACACACATTTGGAATATGCTGTTTATGGTCACCAAATCTCATTAAAGACATTAACAGATTGGAAAAAGTACAAAGGAGAGCCACAAAACTGATTCTAAATATAAAAAAATCATACGAAAATTGACTAAAACATATAAATCTGTTTTCCCAAAAAAAAGTGTAGACTCAGAGGTGACTTGATACAGGTATTTAAGATTCAAAAGGGGAATGACAACATCTAAAGTGACAAAATTCTTGCACTGAATGAGAATCCGATAAGAAATAATGGTCTCAAACTGTCAGGAAATAGATTTAATTTGGAATTGGGTAGAAACAACTTTGCCAACCATGTAGTTAATGAATGGAATAAACTTCCTTTAGAGGCAGTGCAATGTAATTCAGTTCGAAGCTTTAAGATTCGTTTTGATAAACATGTAAGCAAGATGCTATAATGACTGCCGATTATTTTATATTATTTGATTTTTTGTTATTATTTGTCTTTATTTGCTTGATTTCCATTTATTATTATTTATTTGCTAGTTTATTATTATTTACTATTTACCTGTTTATCATTTAACTATACCTATCATAACCTATGTATTATTTATTTTATTATTATTTATATTATAATATTTTATCTATTTTTTATCATATATAATTTTTTGCATCCGATCTAGTTATGGACCAAAAGGTCTCCTGTCGGTATGCTCCGCCTTTGTAATTCTTTGTAAATATGTATATATGTATAAATATATATATATATTATATATATATGTATACATGTGTTGTACATGTATGTGTATATATATGTATATACATGTATATGTGTAACATTTTTATGTGTATGTATATATACATACATGCAGTATGTGCACATGTAATAGATTGGAGAAGAGAGGAGATGCGGAGTGGAGGGAGATTGAGGATTTTGTGTCGCCTTTACATCCGACACGCACTTACATACCTGAGGGTCCTGCAGGGACGAAGGAAGGATCTCGTCGGAGAGCCGACTGTGGCACTCCCGAGATTCGCCTTCATCCGGGATGCACGCGTCATTCATCCGGAAGACACCCGTTGCCCACCGCGCCAGAGGCGAAGTGGGCTCGTTGAGGGACACGACACGTTGGACGGCGGAAGGCACCTGGCCAGGCAACCATCCTCCTCTCTCTTACCTACGGGAATCTTCTTCCGTGGAACAGCGAGATCGTCCGAAGACGAGAGGGCGGAAGAAGGGAACTTTGGACGGGGTCAGGCAAGCCTGAGAGAATGACGAACCGGGCCTGCCCTAGCTGTCGACATTGGCTTCCGTCGCAACATACTGGCCAGTAACCTCTCAAGGACCCAAGAGGGACTGGCCAGTGGCGGAAGCGGTGAAGAGCGGTGGCAGCCCACTCTCTCAGGAGGTCGGAGTTCACCTCCGCCCTTACCCTGAGCCGATCTCAACGAACCAAAGAAGGAAGACCCCGAAGAAAAAGGAGAGAGTTGAGTCGCCCAACAACCTGGGCCAAGGGAGAGGAGGAAGAACCTTCGGCGCCTGGCCAGAAGAGTCTCACGGGATGTGAGCTAAAGGCCTCATGAACTAAAGGCCTCATGTTGGCCTGTATTCCAATTCCGACAATTTTTGGGGGCTACGTAATTCGCCGGAATGCAATTCACCAGAGAAGCAAGCAACCGGACAGAGGCTCAACAGTCGCCTTGCTCCGCTTGCTGACGTCCTTTCACGTCTCACGCCCGTCCTCACATCGATATGTGATGGCTAACGACGAGTGCTCCAACACCCATTACGCTGAGGTCTACAGGAACCCGCCGGGGTATCGGGCCTCTGGGTCGAATCCAGACCACACGAACACCATGACAGCTCGTCGTCAGACCTCTGTGCTGTCGTAATGCTGGTCTCGCATTCGCCTAGCTGTGGGTTCAAATCCTGCACTCCTCTCCGATTCCCAGCAGTGACTGTTAGTTACCTGCCCAAGAGTCCAAGAAGCGCACAGGGCAAAGATGACGGCTTCGGCCGCAGCTACACAGCGCCCTCTGGCACAGGCTCTATACCTTCTTAATATGGCTTCGTCTTTAATCGTGTTTAATTGCATAACCACATACACTGAATGTGTTTATGCAGACCTGATTGAGATGAGACGGCGATTTGGAATTGAGTCTACCTTAGTTGAAGTCGACACTCCTAACTGCGTCGTGGTTCTTCTTCTTCGGCCACTACTGACCTCGTAACGGAGACCTCGACCTTCCGGGAATTGGTGACTCGAAAGTCTGCGTCACACATTCAGGATTCTCGCCAAAAGTTGTGAATTTGAAGAGCTGGAAGACTACTTCGCCTGGAAATATATTATATTTCCAGGCAAAATATCAGTTGTACAGGATAGACCTTGGGTCGCTGTGAAAGTTACGGGACACAGCGGCTACGTGCAGTATGGTGTTAACCCATTCAACTCCGATGACAAGATGTCTTGTCATTTGGTCAAATAAAACAAAAAATCATAAAACACCAAAATGTTTGATCAAACACCAGAAAAATATGACGTCAGTCCTCGCTTCGCTCGCGAGCGAAGCGAGGACTGGCGTCATATTTTTCTGGTGTTTGATCAAACATTTTGGTGTTTTATGATTTTTTGTTTTATTTGACCAAATGACAAGACATCTTGTCATCGGAGTTGAATGGGTTAAGGAGTGCTGTCCCTGGTGTGGAGCAGGCTCTGACTGGTGAGCACGTACTGTTAAATGTTGTAGGTGGAAAAGAAGTGGTACCTGTCCCCCTAGCCACACTATACTTCGAATCTGGTTTATTGTCTCGACCGGTATTAGTTGCAGTTGGCGAGACACTGCCTGTTAAAGGAGTAGACCTTCTCCTGGGAAACGAAATTGCTGGAAATTTGGTAGTACCTGACCCTATTATTAGTATGACCCCCATTAGATACTGACATGATTGACTGTGTGGAGGGTGACAATGATTATATCTTTCCTGTATGTGCTGTCACTCGTAACCGAGCAAGGTTGTCCGGGGCTAGTGAAGACACCCCGGACAACCTTGACTTGGTGTCTTGTATGATGTAGAAAATATTGGTGCTTCACCAAGTGTTGATACTGACGGTCTGCCCAGTGAAGGGGTAAGCAGTAATAATAACTCTCGGTTTGACTGTATAGATTTAAGCGAACTGCCTATGTCACGGAGTGATTTGAAGTCTTCACAAAAACTTGATGAATCTCTCAAATCATTGTATTTAAGAGCTATAACCTGATGTAAAGACACCTATTTGTGTTGTAAATGCTGTAGGTGTGGTGGAAGATTCTAATGTAAACCCGGAATCTGATAGTATACCAACAAACAAGTTAACCAATTCAGAAGTGCTCTCTAATCCCTATGATAAACTTTGCCATTTGTCCGAAACTCGGCAATCTGATATTTCAGGTTTGTTGCATAACTTCCCCGAAATCCTCAGCAACGTACCGAGACCCACCGCTATGGCTGCGCATCCTATCGAGGTAGTGGAAGGAACAGCACCAGCAAGAGAAACATTATCGTATTTCCCCTAACAAGGTAGAAATAGTGCGCAAAGAGGTACAGTTCCTCCTCGATAATGGTCTTGCTGAGCCCAGCAACAGTAAGTGGGCTTCACCCTGTATATTAGTTCCAAAAGGAAATGGGGAAATGCGCATGTGTGCGGACTATAGGAAGTTAAATGTCCTTACTAGAGCTGATACCTTCCCACTGCCTCGAATTGAAGACATCATGGATGCTATTGGGAATGCTACATTTATAACCAAATTAGATTTACAAAAAGGTTACTATCAGATTCCTCTGACGGAAGAAGCTAAACATGTCTCTAGCTTTGACTCCAGATGGGTTATCTCAATATACTGTGACACCGTTTGGATTAAGGAATGCTCCCGCAACTTTTCAAAGACTGATGTCAACCCTGGTTGCAGGACTTCCTAGTGAATGTGCATACCTTCACGATCTGGTTATCTTTTTAATGTCATGGGAAGATCACGTTTGTGCCTTAAGAGAACTATTCGGTAGATTAAAGAAGGCAGAGTTAACTGTAAATTTAATGAAGAGTGAATTTGGTCATGCACAATTAACATCTTTAGGCCATGATGTGGGTTATAGAACAGTAGTTCCTGTGAGAGCGAAAGTTGAAGCTATAGAATCCCTGCCTGCCCCTACCAATAGAAAAGGTGTTCAACGATTTCTGGGTATGGCAGGGTATTATCGAAGGTTTTGCCAAAATTTTAGCGTAGTTTTCAAACCACTTACTGACTTGGTTAGTCCTAAAGTTAAAGTTAAAAACATATTAATGTCAAAGCCGGTCTTGCGTGGCCCAGATTTCCAGAAACCTTTCGTAATCCAGGTAGATGCAAGCGATGTTGCATCAGGCGCTGTTCTCCTTCTAGAGTATGAAAATATATAGTATCCTATATGCTACATGTCAACAAAACTTAAACCCTAACAAAGACATTACAGTACTATAGAGAAAGAAGCTGCTGCCTTGTTAATGGCATTAGAAAATTTTGATGTTTATGTAGGAAACAGTGGACAGAAAATTAGGGTAAGACGGGGTACAAAGTTACAATTTTAAGGAAATTCAGAATATATCTGCAAAAAAAAAAAATGCTTTATTCATAACAAAATTTGACAAGCATGCCATGAAATATGTTGCTCACCATAAGAGAGGGCAAGTTTTACTGATTATATCTCCATTGTTCTAAGACACTTGATTACAGTTAACATCCATTTTGTAACTTTTTACCCCTGTAGTGGGGTAAGTTGTTACGAGTATCGGGGCAAAATGTTACAAAATGGGGTGTCGATACGAAAGCACAGATTTAATCAGAATTGCAATTGTGGCAGACAAACACAAAATTTCTTGCACCAATGTTTGTGCATTCTTCATGAGCCCAATGTCCGCATGATGAACAGGCAATCCAACCTTCCCCCGGACGACTGTTCCCGTATGCCTCCATGCAATTGGTGCAGGAGTCCTCTAAATCTGACAAAGACTCAGAGGAAGACTGCACGATCTTCGATGTTTTGCCTTTTTGAGGCCCACCCTTCTTGTTGCTGACTTTGCCTTTCCCTTTCCCTTTTGCAGTGGGGGTAGAGGTTTTGTAGAATTTCCTGGGGGTCAGCAAATTCTTGACCGGAGAGTCCGTCAAAATCTCACTCTTCCTCTTTCGGCGGTCGTTTTTGGAGGCTGTGTCTTTCCCCTCGGCATAGGGGATGGTCATAACAGCGTGAGGGTCGAACTGAGAGCACGATGATGCATGCTCTATGCCATCTGACTGGGAGGAGGTACAAGGTGAGGTTGGAGGAACAGCAGGAAGTGTCGGTGGGGGGACAGGACAGGATGAGCTACTGTAAATCTGCATTGGCCTGGCATTGGATGAAGTACTGGTGGGTTTGGTTGATGAAGTTGTGGGGATGGATGAGGACATGGGGTCAGAGGTTGTACTGGCAGGTTGGATGTGGGCAGGGGTTGGGCACGATGATGTGCTGGCAACTGGCTCATCTTGTGTCGGCAGTGGTCGCTCAGTGACAAGTGAACCAGCAAAGTCTCCCTCTGAGAAAATGTCTCTGTTGACAGGCCAGATTCCAGTACATCTGAATGACTCGATGATGGTTTGAATCATGGCTTTTAGCAGGGCAGTTCCCACAATGGCTGGCACATCAAAAATGGTCATTGATCTTGATCTTGCCTGGAAGCGACAAGAACTACATTAAAAATTGACGAACACACAATAAAAACGCCATACATGAAATTACCAAACTATCCGGGGTAAGTTGTTACACTGTAACAATTTGCCCCGGCTCTAGTGTAACAACTTGCCCCGGCACCTCTTCTAAAATCAGTCCCATGTACGACACATGCTTTATTCTACGATGCTAGACAATACACACGTTGTTAGAGAAAGGCTTACTCTTTTCAGTGTAAGCGAGCTGAAAGTCGGCTTTCAGTAGAACGAATTCAGTGAAAATTTTCGACGACGAACATTTTTTTACTCACCGTGTGCTGAAAGGGAATTGCGTCCGTAGTTAAGGTAATCCGTGAATGGTGCACTTTGCGGCGGAAATGGCAACAATAGAATACTGCGCATGAGCAGACATGAACATTAGGATCGGAACAATGACGCAATTCTCTCACTTAGCCCTGTAACAACGCGCCCCGTGTAACTTTGTACCCTGTCTTACCCTACTGTATATAGTGATCATAACCCATTGGTGTTTGTGAACCGTATGAAAAAACAAGAACATGCGATTGACTAGATCAGAGGTTTGATATACATATTTTTTCTAAAAGACCTTGAATATTTTTTAAGTCTAAAATCATTATACACTTGAAACTTATAGTATACACCACACACATAGACTAAAGCAAAGTTAACCGTGTTCAGTGATGTCACTCCCCTAAAAAGGGATCAAATAATTGAAAAAAACAAAACAAAAATCAGTGCAGCCTTTATGTGGGACGATGAATTGTAAGGTGGCCTTCGTGCACTAAAAGGTTCCCCAGCCCTGGACTAGATGGTACCTGGCATTACAGCCTTATACTCTTGAGATAAAGCACATAAGCGGCAGGCATAATGTTATCGCAGACAGCCTATCTCGTCCTTATTGATGCAGTTGTATACATCCTTCAATAATGGTTCTATAAGCTTGGAATGTTGGTTTAGTATATTCCCATGTTACATTCCTGTATGTTTGAAAGCCTTAATTCTTTTGTGATACAAAATAAACTGAGATGTTTACCTTCTCCTTACTAAATAGCTCTGCGATATTGTATGGAGCTAACTGTAAATAACCTTGGAATTGTTACACTGTATTGTACTTCGGTCTTACCACATTTATTTTCTAAAAAAAATTGCATGAATGTAATTCTGTATAAACACTATCGTGTTTAATTTAAAGATGGGGAAATACATATTCCTCTGTTTTACGTATCCCATTGTTAGCTGGTTTTGTTCGAAGTTAGCTTCGAACTGCGCTTCGAACGAGGGGCGACAGAGTTTGTAGTTTAGACTGGAGAGTTGGAGGAGACGGACGTGTCAGAGTTGTCTTGGTAAGGCCGGAATACCCCTTTTGAATTAGTTTTGAACTGTTAAATTCACCATAGGAAATATATACATTTATTTTAAGAATTGTTCCAGCGCCAATTACAAATCTATTTATTTTTTTCAAGAGTTGAATTGGTATGATATAATAGAAAATATTACAATTTTCATTTTCTCTCTAGTATAGTATGGATTATTATGAAAAGTTATAAACGTACGTGATGGATCGTTATGGCAGGTAACTAACAGTCGCTGCTGGGAATCGGAGAGGAGTGCGGGATTCGAACTCGCAGCTAAGCGAATGCGAGAACAGCATTACAAAGACACATAGACTTCCTGGAAGAGACTTGCGCCTGTGACTCCAGATCCACATTTACACTTTGTGGTAGCTTGTGGTGGATCTTTGCTTTATAATCTTATATTAGTTCTTGGTTTTGCCAGAATTGGTCAAGTCTACCCTCATATTGGTTAACTGATTTTGCTGCAGTCAACCATTCAGGCAGCTGGTTCCAATCATTGACAACCGTACACGGGAAAGCATATTTTCTTGCATCCTGCCGTGACATTGTCTTGAATAATTTCAGTGAGTTTCCCCTGCTTATGTTCTCTTCCCTGGAGTGCAGTCTCCATCATATTTTCCTGTCAGTATCTTGTAGGTCTCTATCATGTCTCCCCGTGCTCTTCTATATGCCAGTGTTGGTAGGTTCAACCTCCTTAGTCTTTCTTCATAGCTCAGTCCTTTAAGTTCCGGCACCATCCTTGTAGCCCTTCGCTGCACATTCTCCACCATCTCAATATCTTTTACCAAGTGAGGACTCCAAACTTGGTTAGCATACTCAAGATGTGGTCTCACCAATGCTACAAACAAAGACTTAAATATTGTTGCATCCAATGTAACAAACGTCCTTCTGATTAGTCCCACTATTTTGTTAGCTTTATTTACTTTCTCTGCCAGGTGATCCACACAGCTTAATTTATCATTAATTATTACTCCCACATTCTTCTCAGAAGCAATTTCTTTCAGCTGTTCCTCCATTCGGTAGCCTTGGTCTTCAATATTCGTTATTCCTATTCGCATATACGACAGCACAGAGCTCTGGTGACGAGCCGTCATGGTGTCCGTTAGGTCTGGATTCGACCCAGAGGCCCGATACCCCCGGCGGGTTGGAGCGCCCGTCGTTAGCTATCACTTGTCGCAGTGAGCACGGCCGTGAGGCATAAAATGACGTCAGCAAGCGGAGCAAGGCGACTGTTTAATTTCTGTCCGCTGGCTTGCTTCTCTGGTGATAATAGCATTTCGGGGTGTTACGTACCCCCCCAGAAATCGTTGGAACTGGAATACAGGCCAACATGAAGCCTTTAGTTCATGGAGAGCTCACATCCCGTGAGTCTCTACGGCCAGGCGGCGAGGATCCTTTCGCCTCTCCCATGGCCCAAGTCATTCGGCGACTCGACTCTCCTTCTTCGGGGTTTTCCTTCTTTGGTTCGTTGAGATGGCCTCGGGGCAAGAGCGGAGGTGAACTCCGACCTCCTGAGAGAGTGGGCTGCCACCGCTCTTCATCGCTTCCGCCACTGGCCAGTCCCTCTTGGGTCCTTAAGAGGTACTGGCCAGTATGTTGCGACGGGAAGCCGATGTCGACAGCTAGGGCAGGCCCGGTTCGTCACTCTCTCAGGCTTGCATGACCCCGTCCAAAGTTCCCTTCTTCCGCCCTCCCGTCTTCGGACGATCTCGCCGTTCCTCGGAGGAATATTCCCGTAGGTAAGAGAGAGGAGGATGGGAACTCCGGTCGCCTGGCCAGGTTCCTTCCACCGTCCAGTGTGCCGTGTCCCTCGTCAAGCCCACTTCGCCTCTGGCGCGGTGGGCAACGGGTGTCTTCCGGATGAAGGACGCGTGCATCCCGGATGAAGGCGAATCTCGGGAGTGCCACGGTCGGCTCTCCGACGAGATCCTTCCATCGTCCCTGCAGGACCCTCAGGTATGTAAGTGCGTGTCGGATGTAAAGGCTGCACAAAATCCTCAATCTCCCTTCACTCCACATCTCCTCTTGTCTTTAATCTATTACATGTGCACATACTGCATATATGTATGCATACATACACATACAAATGTATACACATATACATACATGTGTATATACATAAAACACAAACACACACTATATATATATATATATATATATATATATATATATATATATATAATATGTATGTGTGTGTGTGTGTGTTTACCTAGTATTTTATGGGAAGAGGAGCTATGCTCGTGGTGTACCGTCTTCATTATCTCATTTGATCTAGACTGTTTTTAAATTCGTGTATCGTTTTTGCACACACCACATTTTCATCTAACGTGTTCCAAACGTCTATAACCCTGTGTTGAAAGCTGTTCTTTTTCAGGTCTCTTCTATAACTGTCTTGATTTTCTTTCCGTGTCCTCTTGTATCTCTACTATCTCATTTTATTAGATCCTCTCTATCAATAGTTTCTATGTCTTTCATGATTGTTATCAAGTCTCCTCTCTCTCTTCTTTGCTCTAATGTCTGTAGCTCAAGTTTTTCTAGTCTCTCTTCATGTGATAGTTCTGAGAGTGTTGGTGCCAATTTCGTAATTGCTCTTTGTATTCTTTCAAGTTATGTTATAATTTTTTTTTTTGTACTTGGTGACCACGTCGTCGTTACATACTCCAATTTTGGTCTTATCAAAGTGACCAGTATTTTCTTCACCATTTCTTTGTCCAGGTATGTCTGTAGCTCAAGTTTTGCTAGTCTCTCCTATGATAGTTCTGAGAATGTTGGTGACAATTTCATAATTGCTCTTTGTATTTTTTCAAGTTTCGTTATACATTTTTTTGTACTTGGTGACCACGTCGTCGCTGCATATTCCAATCTTGGTCTTATCAAAGTGACTAGTATTTTCTTCGCCATTTCTTCGTCCAGGTATATAAATGCCACTTTGATTGTTCTTGTTAAATTATAAGTTTCTCAAAAAAAAATTTGTTTATATGTTTCTCAGAGGACATATTATTCATAATAATGACTCCCAGGTCCCTCTCATTTTCTACTTTTTTAATTTCTTCCTCTCCCAATTTATGATCCCACTATTCTTTTTTGGCTTCTTCCAAATTCCATTACACTACACTTCTTAATATTGAATTCCATCTCCCACTTCCTGCTCCATTCCCATACTTTATTGAGATCACTCTGCAGCGACTCTCAATCTTCTAGTGTTCACTTTTTTTGAACAATTTTGCATTGTCTGCAAAGAAGCTCGTATAACTTTCAATTCCTTCATATCATTAATATATATAGCAAACATTATTGGGGCCAGAACTGTTCCTTGTGGAACTCCACTAATCACTTCATCGCAATTAGAATGTCTCTTATCACCACTCTCATTTTTCTTTCATGTAAGAAGTCTTCCATCCACTTCAACATTCAAACTCCTTCTCTCTTCCTCTCTTATCTTCCATGTTTCTGCCCCATGCAGTGCTGTTGGCACAATCACTCCTTCATATAGTCTCCTCTTAGTATCCATTCTCAAATGTCTATTCCTCATTACACTTTTTAATCCACCAAGGCATTTACTCACTTCTCTCAATCTACTTTCTACCTCCACCTTCACTCCACCTTTTCCTGCCACATTTGCACCCAAGTATCTAAAACTATCCACTTCCAGTCTCTCTCCCTTAATGCTCAATTCCAATGTGCTGCCACTTTCACCCCTTGTAAATCTCATCACCTTGCTTTTACCCACATTTATCTTCAGCTTTCTTCTTTCACACACTCTCCCAAACTCTGTCACCAACTTCCTCAATCCCTCCTCCGATCCTGCCACAAGTGCAGTGTCATCTGCAAACAACAGCTGGCTCACCTCCCACTTTTCCCCATTTTCTTTAACCATCTCCAATCCCTGACCCACCACCCTTGCATTTACCTCTCGCATTACCCCATCCATGTACAAGTTGAACAGCTAGGGTGACATAATGCATCCCTGACGAAGTTCCACCTTTACCTTGAACCACTCACTCTCTCCATTTCTAATTCTGACACATGCTCTATTACTCTCGTAAAAACTCTTGACAGCTCCTAGAAGCTTTCCTCCTATCCCGTATATCCGCAAAACCTCCCTCAGTGCCTTCCTGTCTACCCTGTCGTAAGCCTTTTCCAGATCCATAAAAGCCAAAAAAACATCCTTATCTTTTTCTATAGCATTCTCATATATGTCTTACCACAAAAATCTCATCTACACAACCTCTACCCATCCTAAATCCACACTGTTTCTCACCAATTACTCCCTCTGTTCCTCTCCTAATCCTCTCAATCAAGATCCTCCCATAAGCCTTCCCAACTACACTTAACAAGCTAATCCCTCTGAAACTACTACACTCACACTTGTCCCCTTTTCCCTTGTAAAGTGGAATTATACAGGCACTCCTTCATTGTGGTATACATACATATTTTCTATTCAATAATACAACATAATTGGAATTAATTATTTTTCATACTTTCTCGCAATTTTCTTCTCAATAAGAGAAAGGGAAAATACTATATTACCGAATGAAGTACAATGTTTCACCTAGACATTAAGCATTTTCTGGGAATTTTTTTTTTTTTTTTCAAAGATACAAAACTGATTTTTTATACCAGACATTGGGAGAGGTGCTGTGGTCTGGGAGTTGCTGCTTAGTTTCTCCTTGGTGTGCTGTGGGATGCCCCCAATAACATCAAGACTCCACACATATTTTGTAGAATATTCATTTCTGGTAGATGATACCTAATCAATATGGATTCCAAGCATTTTAATTTTCTTTTATTGTCATTCATTCTTAACTATTATTATTGTGTTATTATCCAGGTCCTTCCACTATATGTTTGTCTTGTGTACTTTAGTGAGGTGTGATTTTACCCCTATCTTCTGTCCTCTCCCATCCTTCCTCAACAGACATTCCCCTCTTCCCCAAAGCCCCTTTCACCCCATCCATCCATCTCATCCTAGGTCACTCCCTCCACATCTGCCTCTCATACCATCCCAATACTCTTTCATCCACCCCATCTCCCTTACCATCCCCACTATGTATACAGGTATCCTATAATTACATTACACAAAATAGTCATAGGTAGTAAAGGGTGGTGGATGTGGGAAGTGGCGATTGTGTTGTCATGTTCCATGACATGTCATCAACACAGAGGGGATGCGAATATTGGTGCCACAAGCTACGTTCTAGCAAGAGCTATATTGCTCGTCATCCTAAACAAGATGACCATTGATGTGGGATTCAACCAATTAGTGGGTTATCTTAAATTAGAAAACAAGATTTTATATAAATCATCTGCACCTTATATAAATGCCCTAGTTTTTAGGGAAGAGGCCAAACGCAGAGTATGGGTGTCCAGTATAATTTGACATTTTGCCCAGCAGGGCTTCTTCAGAAATAACCCTGCTGGGCGAAACGTCAAAATATACTGGACTCCCATACTCTGCGTTTGGCCTCTTACCTAAAGTGCTGTTGCAGTCATTGCTGCTTTTACTCAAATGCCCTAGTTGCAGGAGCCTTGCTGAGCAGACAACAGAGGAGTACCAAAGTGAGGCCTTCCTCCTTCCTCCTTCTGAGGTCAGAGGGCATGTAAACAAAA
Organism: Oratosquilla oratoria; assembly: GCF_046742065.1. Lineage (NCBI taxonomy): Eukaryota > Metazoa > Arthropoda > Malacostraca > Stomatopoda > Squillidae > Oratosquilla > Oratosquilla oratoria. The sequence goes on along the minus strand of NC_134811.1, from coordinate 28,639,639 downwards.
TGATGCTGCAAAGTAGTATCCTCACTGATGTTGTGTGGTTGTGGTATAGATTAAGACATGGCCATTGGTTCTCTCCGACTCCCTCGCTTGCACTCTGTTCATACCCAACTTCAGTGTAAGCTGAAATCTTAGATTTTTATATCATGTAAATTAGTTTTCCACATCCATTTTTTTCTTTTGTCCAAGTGAAGATTTGAAAGGCAAAATAATCACTGGCTATTGGACTGAAGGAACTGTTCAAATCATGCCCAAGATTTGATACATCAACTCGAATACAAAGGCTAGTCTGTGACTGTGTGTGTGAGAGGGGTGGGGGGCACTGAGAACTTTGTTCTAGGGCTGCACTTGGGCATGTAAGGACTCCCCCCCTCGCCATTTACTTGCTTCCAATACTATGATCGAATAAAAAAATATTTTGCTCCATACTACACCAATGGTGGATAAAAAACAAGACAGGATTGATAGAGAAATATATTTTGAGACCATGTCCCTTTACTATTGCCATGGAAATTACAAAACTGTACTTGTTTAATAAAACATTGACATAAAATGTCAGTACATGTGGTCCTTTGTGTTGCATTATCAATGAATTCCAAAACAGTTTATTGAACATAATGTAATGCAAACACCAAAGGCAATTGTTTGGTTAATTTATTTGAAGCCCTAAACCAACTATGTTTTCCCTAAAAATCATTACACTTGTGTTAAAACAAATGAAATTCTTCACAAAATATGGAACATTAATTCCTGCAATATAGAATATCTATTACAGGTCTTCTGCACGAGACCAAGAGCAATGGATTGATAGAATATCTATCCATCTATACAATAAAAAGGCATTTTCCCACCTATACTGGAGACCTTCATTCTATTTTATTCTAATTCATTGTTCTAGCTTGTGAAAGTATGTTTGGTTGCTCCTAGCAGCTATTCAGTGGTCATCAGTGTAGATGAGCATTCTGGTGTTATGCTCTGAATCAGGTATGGGTGGGTCACCACCTGTGAAAAGGCTGAATAATACTAGTGAAAGTATGGCTCCTCATGGGATTACCTTTTACAATCTTTGGCCCCAAGAATTTGGTGGTTTTGGATTATTCTGCACTGCATACCAGCTAAAGTTTGTTTGCCATTTCTTGTTAAGAACGAGTCTCCATGAACATTTTGGACTAGATAGAACTATATCATCTGTAAATTTACAAAAAATTGGATACAATGCTCTTCATTAACATATATTGTGCAATACAGATTAATAACACTTCAGCATCCATTATTTTATTTTTTCATAATTTTTATTATTACACTAAATTTCATTATCTGTAAATATATATCAAATTGGATACATGGCTCTATTTAGGTAGACTCAAAAGTACATTATTACTTCGGGCAGGATGCAGTCTGTCACACATTTTAGCCTGTAAAAGAAGTTTCTAATTCAAGTAACAGTTTAGAGACTATGTCAACTTCTTACAGTTAAAAATTATAGATACAAGTGCCTGTATACAATGTCTATATATTGCAATAAATATAATAATCACTATAATCATGCATATACATGTACCCTTTCCCCCTTATAAGGGGGGAGGTCAAGTCGACATTATATACATATACTGTAAGGACTTTTCCCTTTGTTAGGGTAGATGAAGGGGGGACGGCAATCAAACTACCCACCAATTACATACAAATAGCCCCCCCTATTGGCAGGACAAGTTTCAAGCAGTCAATATTTTAGGAATTTCGGTGACCTTCCTGCAGACCAGTGAAGCACTATTCTTTTATACATACATATACCAAGGCTTTTTCCCCCTTACAAGGGGGGTAGCCAAAAAGAAAAAGGCATAAAACCATTCCCACCCATTCCATCCCTGAATACACTCCACACCCCTCCACCCTCCCTCTCATCTTAGCACCTCCTGAATGACGGGTCATCCCTGCACCTTGTCCACTGCCCTGGATCAGAAGCAGTGTCGCAAGACACAGCACATCCACAGCAAGGCTGCTTCATTAAATCGGTGACCCCCCCTCTCCGTCCCCCCCATTGCATAAAATGAGAGGACAGGGAGAAATCCCTTCGGGCTGCGTCAAATTTTGCTCACACATACTACCTCACCCCCCATCCACCCGCCCATTCCACCTCATGCAATCACATCATCATCCATATACAACCATTCTCCATTCACCCCTGTCTTCTGTCCTCTCCCGTCCTTCCTCAACAGACATTCCCCTCTTCCCCAAAGCCCCCTTCACCCCAACCATCCACCTCATCCTAGGACGTCCCCTCATGTTCACTCCCTCCACATCTGCCTTCCACACCTCTTTTACTAGTCTTTCTTCACTCATTCTTTCCATGTGCCCAGACCATCCTAATATTCTTTCATCAACCCTATCTCCCAGCTCCTTTTCCACCCCTGTTCTCCTCCTCACCTCCTCATATCTCACTCTATCTAGCCTAGTAACCCCCATCATACTTCTCAGACACCTCATCTCAAACACATTCAAACTCCTTCTCTCTTCTTTTATGTTCCATGTTTCTGCCCCATACAGTGCTGTTGGCACAATCACTCCTTCATACAGTCTCCTCTTAGCATCCATTCCCAAATGTCTATTCCTAATTACACTATAAACAAGGCATTTACTTCTCTCAATCTACATTCTACCTCCACTTTCACTCCACCTTTCCCTGCCACATTTGCACCCAATTATCTAAAACTATCCACTTCCTCCAGTCGCTCTCCCTTAATGCTCACTTCCAGTCTACTGCCACTTTCACCCCTTGCACATCTCATCACTTTACTTTTACCCACATTTATCTTTAGCTTTCTTCTATCACATACTCTCCCAAACTCTGCCACCAACTTCCTCAATCCCTCCTCCGATCAGACTTAAAATGGGGGTGGGGGTTTGGGGTACGTGTGATCAATCGCACATACTCAGCACTTCATCATATAGCAACCCCCCACCCTTCATCTGCTACCCTTAAATCTCTCTTATCCCCTCTATGACTATCCTTTCAGTGTGATATTATCCTCAAAGATAGAAAAAACAGATTGTTGCCAATGAACTGCTAATACCCATTTGATGCCTCTCTAACCTCAATACCTTGTGGATAAATAGTTTTTCATGTTCCCATCAAACTCCTGAGGTCAAAAGCAATACAGTGGGACATGAGATAGGAATGCGAGAGAATGACCAATTCTATAGTGGGTGGTAGTACAAACACTATAACAAAAGGCCTCTTCCACCTTATAAGGGAGGTAACCAGCCATGGGGATGACTGAGGATAAGATGAATGGAGTGAAAAGGATGTAAGCAAGACGGGAATCTCTGCTGAGCAATGAGGGGGATAGAGGCAAATGATGAATGGTTGTATACGGATGATATTTTGATGCAGCCCTAAGGGATTTCTCCCTGTCTTTATTTTCTGCCGGAGGAGATGAAGGGGGGGGGGGAGTCACCAAGTAAGTGAAGTGGCCCTACTGTGGATGTGCTGTGTCTGGCTACATTGCTTTTGACCCAGGCAGTGGGCAGGAAACAAGGGATGACTCTTCATCCACAAGGGGCTAAGATAAGAGGGAAGCAAGGGTGGTGGATGGGAGTGAAATGGATGGGAGTAGGTGTGTGCCTTTGACACTACCTCCCTTATGAGGGGGAAGAAGCTCCTGGTATTCAGACAGAGCCAGCCAAGGCATGCAGCCACCCTTCACCTATCCCACATCCATCTGTTTTCCCTTATCTTGGTTCCTTGTGGATGAAGTGCTTTCTCTGATTCATGCCCCATTGCCTGGGTCAGAAGTAATGATGTAAGACCAAATAAAAAAAAAATATCTACACCTGAGTAGGAAAGGAATTGAAATAACTTCTCATTAACAGTAATAACACACCTTACATCTGATAGGAAGCATACACAACATCACCAACAGATATACTTCCAGGGCATTCCAATCCAAGATTGACTCCAAACATTGGATCTGCTTTACTTTTTGATGCAATTCCAATACTCTCAGAACATCTGAACCTGTAATAAATGAAAAACACAATATTGGAGAGCAATTTCTGTATGTAAAAACAGATACATTAAGCATTATTTCAAGTCGAGTTAAAAACATGCATTTTCAATGTCTACATGATGCAAATGAAAATAAAGAGAGTAGAAGCCAACATCATTGAAAATTAATTTCATGAAATCCAAGCACAAATAAAAATCTCAATATTGTAAGAATGCCTGAAAAAATAACCAACAATGTTCCCACAAGTCTCCTTGACAATACAAAAACCTACTCGAGTTTCCTGAAGCCAGCAAGTACCACCAACTGAAACCAAAAATATCTGAAACCATTTCCTTCATTTAAAAGTTTCTCTTGCTGCAAGCCCATAAAACAATCCCTATGTTACCTCTGACCTTAGTGGAAAAAAAAGAAGTAATACCATGCATATAGGTTAGCAGAAAATGCTATTCACATCCAGAGTAAGTATAATCTACAGCAAAACCTTTGAGTAGGTACTCCCCTGTTCCACTTTACAAGGAAAAGTGGAACAAGTGCGAGTGTAGTAGTTTCAGAGGGATCAGTTTGCCGAGTGTAGTTGGGAAGGCTTACAAGAGGGCTTTGATTGACAGGACTAGGAGAGGAACCGAGGGAGTAATTGGCGAGGAGCAGTGCGAGTTTAGGACAGGTAGGGGTTATGTGGATCAGATTTTTGTGGCAAGACATATGTGAGAAAGCTTTAGGAAAAAGTAAGGATATTTTTTGGGCCTTATTGGATTTGGAAAAGCCTTATGACAGGGTAGACAGGAGGGCACTGTGAGAGGTATTGCAGATATATAGGATAGGAGGAAAGCTCTTAAGAGCAGTCAAGAGTTTTAATGAGAGATGTAGAATCAGAAATGGAGAGAGAGTGGTTTGAGGTTAAGGTGGGACTTCGTCAGGGATGTGTTATGTTACCTTGGCTGTTCAATTTATGCATGGATGGGGTGGTGTAAGAGGTAAATGCAAGGGTAGTGGACCGAGTATTGGAGATAAGCCAGTTGTTGTTTGCTGATAAGACTGTTTGTAGCAGGTTCAGGAGGGATTGAGGAAGTTAGTGACAGTAAGGTGATATGTACAAGGGGAGAAAATGGCAGCAGACTGGAAGTGAGTATTAAGTAGGAGAGACCGGAGGAAGTGGACAATTTTAGATTCTTGGGTGTGAATGTGGCAGGAAAGGAAGAAGGGTGGAGATAGAATATAGACAGAGAAGCCTTGGGGGATTAAAAAGTGTAATGAGAAATAGACATTTGGGAATGGATGCTAAGAGGGGATTGTATGAAGGAGTGATTGTGCCGACAGCACTGTATGGGACAGAAACATGGAACATAAGAGAGGAAGAGAAGAGTTTGAATGCATTTGAGATTAGGTGTCTGAAAAGTATGATAGGGGTTACTAGGCTGGATAGAGTGAGAAATGAAGAGGCGAGAAGGAAAATTAGGGTGGAAAGGGAGTTGGGAGATAGGGTTGATGAAAGAGTATTGGGATGGTTTGGATACATGTAAAGAATGAATGAAGAAAGATTAGTAAAAGGTGTTAAAGGCAGATATGGAAGGAGTGAACATGAGGGGGCAACCAAGGAGATGGATGGATGGGGTAAAAGGGGCATTGGGAAAGGGCAATGTCTATTGAGGACGGATGGGAGAAGACAAGAGGATAGGGGTGAGTGGAGAATGGTTGTGTATGGATGATGCTGTGATGCACAAGGGGGAGTTGATGGGGGGTGGGTGAGGGAGTATGTGTGAAAAATAAATTGATGCAGCCTGAAGGGATTTCTCCCGCCTTCTCTTTTTCTGCATGAGGGGGGGGGGAGGTTGCCAATTAAATGAAGTGGCATTGCTGTGGATGCGCTGTGTCTTGCGACACTGCTTCTGACCCAGGGCAGTGGGCGAGATACAGGGATGACCCGTCATCCAGGAGGTGCCAAGATAAGAGGGAGGGAGAAGGGTGTAGGGGAGTGGAATATATAGGAAGTGGAATGGGTGGGATTAGAAATGGAGAGAGTGAGTGGTTTGAAGTAAAGGTGGGACTTCGTCAAGGATGCGTTATGTCGCCCTGGCTGTTCAACTTATACATGGATGGGGTGGTGCGAGAGGTGAATGCTAGGGTAGTGGGTCAGGGATTGGAGATGGTTAAAGAAAATGGAGAAAAGTGGGAGGTGAGCCAGCTGTTGTTTGCGGACGACACTGCGCTTGTGGCAGGGTCAGAGGAGGGATTGAGGAAGCTGGTGGCAGAGTTTGGGAGAGTATGTGATAGAAGAAAGCTAAAGATAAATGTGGATAAAAGTAAGGTGATGAGATGTACAAGGGGTGAAAGTGGCAGTAGACTGGAAGTGAACATTAAGGGAGAGCGACTGGAGGAAGTGGATAGTTTTAGATACTTGGGTGCAAGTGTAGCAGGAAAAGGTGGAGTGAAGGTGGAGGTAGAATGTAGATTGAGAGAAGCGAGTAAATGCCTTGGTGGTTTAAAGAGTGTAATGAGGAATAGACATTTGGGAATGGATGCGAAGAGGAGACTGTATGAAGGAGTGATTGTGCCAACAGCACTGTATGGGGCAGAAACGTGGAATATAAGAGAAGAAGAGAGAAGGAGTTTGAATGTGTTTGAGATGAGGTGTCTGAGAAGTATGGTGGGGGTTACTAGGCTGGATAGAGTGAGAAATGAGGAGGTGAGGAGGAGAACAGGGGTGAAAAAGGATTTGGGAGATAGGGTTGATGAAAGAATATTAGGATGGTTTGGACACATGGAAAGAATGAGTGAAGAAAGACTAGTAAAAGAGGTATGGAAGGCAGATGTGGAGGGAGTGAACATGAGGGGACGTCCTAGGATGAGGTGGATGGATGGGGTGAAGGGGGCTTTGGGGAAGAGGGGAATGTCTGTTGAGGAAGGAAGGGAGAGGACGGAAGACAGAGGTGAGTGGAGAATGGTTGTATATGGATGATGTTGTGACTGCATGAGGAGGAATAGGCGGGGGGGTGGGGGCCGGGGTGGTATGTGTGAGTAAATTTTGACGCAGCCCGAAGAGATTTTTCCCCGTCCTCGCCTTATATGCAGAGGGGGACGGAGAGGGGGGGTCGCCGATTAAATGAAGCGGCCTTGCTGTGGATGTGCTGTGTCTTGCGACACTGCTTCTGACCCAGGGCGGTGGGCAGGGTGCAGGGATGACCCGTCATCCAGGAGGTGCTCAGATGAGTGGGAGGGGTGTGGAGTGTATTTAGGGATGAAATGGGTGGGAGTGTTTATATGCCTTTCCCTTTTTGGCTACCTCCCTTGTAAGGGGGAAAAAGCCTTGGTATATGTATGGGTGGGAGTGGTTTCTATGCCTTTTTCTTTGTGGCTACCCCCCATGTAGGGGGAAAAAGTCTTTGTTATATGTATGTATTATATATATATTTCATTCAACCTAGTTATGGACTAAAAGGTCTCCTGTTGGCATGCTCCTCCTTTGTAAATGGGCTGAGGATTGGAGATGGTTACAGAAAATGGAGAAAAATAGGAGATAAATCTGTTCTTTGGTGATTACACTGTGCTTGTAGCAAGATCAAAGGAATGAATAAAGAAGTTAGTGACAGAGTTTGGGAAGATGTGTGATTGGAGGAAGTTGAAGACAAACATGGGAAAAAGTAAGGTGATGAGATGTAGATGGGGAGAGGATGGCAGCAAATTGGAAGTATCAAGGGAGAGGGGCTGGAAGTAGATAGCTTTAGATACTTGGGTGCAAATGTGGCGGCAAGGAGTGGAGGTGGAGGTTGGAAGTAGATTGAGAAAAGCAAGTAAATGCCTTGGGGGATTAAAAAGCGTAAGAAATAGGCATTTGAGAATGGATGCTTAGAGGAAATTGTACGAGGAAGTGATTGTGCCAACAGCACTATATGGGGCAGAAACATGGAACATGAGAGAGAAAGAGTTTAAGTGTTCTCAAGATGAAATGCCTGAGAAGTATGGTAGGGTTTACTAGGCTGGATAGAGTAAGAAATGAGGTGGTGAGGTGGTACATGGGGGTGGAAAGGGAGTTGGAAGATAGGGTTGATGAAAGAGTATTGGAATGGTTTGGACACGTGGAAAGAATGAGTGAAGAAAGGTGTGTGGAAGGCAGAGGTGGAAGGAGTGAACATGAAGGGGCAACCAAGGATGAGATGGATGGATAGGGTAAAAGGGGCATTGGGAATGAAGGGAATGTGTTGAGGAAGGGAGAAGACAAGATAGGGTGAGTGGAGAATGGCTGTGTATGGATTATGCTATGATGCATGGATGGGAGTAAGTGGGGGATGGAGGGTAGTATGTGTGAATATTTTGATGCAGCCCAAGGGGGGTTTCTCCCCATCTTCTCTTTTCTGCATGAGGGGATGGAGAGGGGAGTCGCCAATAAGTGAAACAGCCTTGCTGTGGATGTGCTGTGTCTTGCTACATTGCTTATGATCCAGGGCAGTGGGCAAGATGCAGGGATGACCAGGCATTCAGGAGGATCCAAGAAAAGTGGGAGGGAAGGGTGGTGAATGAGAGTGGAGTATGTGGGGATGAAATGGGTGGGGTTGGATTTATGCCTTTGACTTTTGGCTACTTCCCTTGTACGGGGGGAAAAGTCATTGGCATATGTATGTATCTACTGATTTGGTGCTGGGATGTAATGCCCTGAACTTACTTTTGTGTTTAGTTTTCTCCACTCAAAGTTCAACAGTGTACTCTACCCATGAGACAGCTCTGAACCTAACCAAAGCCTTCCCCAGGGGTGATATGAATCATCACAAGAGACCCAATGATGAAAATCAACAAGAAAGTGAATGTCAAGCTTCTTTCCTCCAGATGCTGCAGCCAAAGGTCATTCACCCACAACAAATAACTAAAACATCAGCAAGGACTTTTACATCCGCTACAAGGATACTTACTTCTTGAGTGTAGCCAAAGGTTCATTATGTGGACGTCGCTCTCCAATGTCTGGATCTACAGTTGTAAACACACACCTGCGTGTGAAAGAATATGCTTAGAAAATCTTTGTAGAAAATAAGAATCTCATTAATTATCCACACATACAAACCTAACCCCTTCTGTACTAGGAGGTATTTGGCCTTTTATTATGACCCAGACTACACACCAACGGCTCTCCCTCTTACAGTGGGGATGGCCAGTCAAAGCACACCCCCACATCATAAATATTAAAACCAATTTAACATCCTTCCCATCTCAGCAAAATTATGGATGAAGGGTCATACCTGCATACTACCAGATCTCAAATCAAGGGCAGTGCAATGATGCACAGCACTTCTACAGCTTAACTCTCCACTTCATCACATAGCAACCCTCTTCCTCAACTGATTTATGAGGCAAACAAGAAGAATATCCCTTCAAGTGATAAATTACTACTACTATAATACACCTATAATAGGAAAAGTCCCTTTCGTATATGTACAGTTGACTCCAAAAGTTCTGAACCATTCCATGGTTTACACTATGCAACTAAATTTTGTTCTTCTATAATTGAAGATACTTCCTCCTCTAAAGTAGACATGGTGTAGCAAACTATCTGCAACATTCAGCATTCAAAATTGAACTCCTATAGTAGAATCCACACCACTGGTCAAGACTATTTTTTTTAACTGTATACACATTTATATAAACACACTGGATAAACAACTACTGGATAAAAAACAGGGACAAGAAACAGGGAGGGGGAATCATGTTCTTGGCCAAGAAAGACCTAAAGGTGACAAAAATTGCAGAGGGCAAAGGTAATGCTGAATTGATCATGATAAAAGTCGAAGGCAAGAATATGAAGAGTAGAAAGTTTGTGGTGACTTATGTGCCTCCAAAAACAAGCGCTTGGAAAGAAATTGAACATAAAAAAATGCTAGATGACACAAGAAAATCACTCAATGAGATACTAATGGGTAAGGGTAATCTGGTAGTTATGGGGGACTTCAATTGCAAAGAAATTTGTTGGGACAGCATGACAGTGCAAGGAGGAGATGACTCGTGGGGCAATGTACTGCTAGATATGACCATGGAGTACACAATGACCCAATGGGTCCATGAAAACACAAGGTACAGAAATAATGAAGAGCCATCGAAACTAGATCTAATATTTACAACAGAGCCTGAAATAGTGCATAAAGTCCAGTATGAGACACCAATTGGAAAGAGTGACCATGTACTCATCGAAACTATACTAAAGGAAGAAATAGACATAGAGAGGAACGAAAAGCATAGGAAAGGAAGACTGAGGTACAACAAAACAGACTTTACAAAACTAAAGACATTCTTCCGGAATGCAAACTGGGAAATATTTTACAGGGAAGAAACAGCAGTGGAAGAGAAATGGAATATATTGATGGAAAACTACAATGAAGGGGTAAACAGGCATGTACCAAGACAAAAGCGAGAGAGAGAGTACATTAAATGTTGGTTCAACAAAAGATGCAGTGAGGCAAAAGACAGAAGGGACAAAGCTTGGAAAAAGTGGAGAAAAGACAAAAAACAAAGCAAATGGCAAATTTATGTTAACTATAGAAATGAGTATGTTAATGTGAGAAGAGAGGAGAAAAGGAACCATGAGAAGGATATTATAGACAAATGCAAAGAGCAACCCAAACTATTCTATCGGTATGTGAATGGTAAACTTAAAAACAAACAGGAATTGGTGAAACTATGCCAAGGAAACATAGAATACACAGAAGATTTAGAGATGGCCGAAGTCATGAACAATCACTTTAAATCTGTTTTCACCAGAGAGAAAATACCGAATTGTGACATAGACGAAAACAAGAAATCTCCCCTCATGAATGAGTTTACAGCATCACTAAAGGAAATATCAGAACATTTATCAAGGCTGGATGTCAGAAAATCACATGGCCCGGACGGTATTGCAAATTGGATTCTAAAGGAGTGCAAAGAAGAACTAACAGACAAAATACACATCTTAATAAACAGCTCACTCAAAGAAGGAAAGATACCCGAGGACTGGAAAAACGCTAACATTGTACCAATACACAAAGGAGGAAACAAAGAAGAACCCACCAACTATAGGCCAGTATCACTAACAAGCACCATTGCCAAAATTTGTGAGAAAATAATCAAGAATAGATGGGTAAAACATCTGGAAGACAATGACATATTAAACCCAAGACAATTCGGATTCAGACAAGGAAGATCATGCTCCACAAACTTAATATGCTTTTACTCAAGACTAATAGACATAGTGCAAGAAAGAAATGGATGGGCTGATTGTGCATTCCTAGACTTGCAAAAAGCCTTTGACAAAGTACCACACAGAAAACTACTAAAAAAACTGGAACACATAGGAGGAATACAGGGAAACCTACTAAAATGGATAGAGGACTTTCTGACTGGTAGAAAGATGAGAGTAGTGCTCAGAGAAAAATATTCAGACTGGAAAGAGGTGATCAGTGGAGTACCGCAAGGATCTGTGCTGGCACCAATAATGTTTGCTATCTATATGAATGACATGGATGAGGACGTGAACTGCTACATGAGCTTCTTTGCCGATGACGCCAAACTGCTAAGGAAAATAGAAACTGATGAGGACTGTGAAGCACTGCAAGAAGACCTAAATAGGGTATGGAACTGGAGTCAGAAATGGGAAGTGGACTTTAATACTAAGAAGTGTAGCATAATGGAGTTTGGAAAAAGCAAAAAACAGAATATCAGGAAAATATACAATTGGAACCAAAGAAGTAAAGAAAGTAGGATCCGAAAAAGATTTGGGAGTAATTATCACGAACGACCTATCCTATGATATACAGATTAACAAAATTGTCGGGGAGACTTACAATTTGCTAAGATCAATAAAAGTGGCGTTTACATACTTGGACGAAGACATGATGAAAAAAATATTGGTTACATTGATAAGGCCTAGATTAGAGTATGCAGCGACATTGTGGTCCCCCAGTACCAAAAAGAATATAAAGAAAATAGAAAGAATCCAAAGAGCAGCTACAAAAATGGCACCTGCACTTGCAAACCTATCATACGAAGAGAGATTGGCTAAACTGGAGTTACCGACACTGGAGCAAAGAAGAGAGAGAGAGGTGACCTATTGACCATCTACAGAATCATGAAAGGCACAGAGGTACTCGATAGTGAGAACTTACTTAACTGGGACAAAAGAAACACAAGAGGACATGGAAAGAAAATAAAAAAACATAGCTATAGAAGAGAACTGAAGAAAAACAGTTTTCCTCATAGAGTTTTGGACACTTGGAACAAACTGGACAATGAAATAGTATGCGCAAAAACCATTCATGAGTTTAAAAACAAACTAGACACTGCAAGATACAAAGGCGGGACAACACGAGCATAGCTCCCCTTCCCGCAAAATACAACTAGGTAAATACAACTAGGTAAATACATCATTAGTTTGGTCCACAGAGTCCCTGACCCAAGGCTTAAGAGACAGGCAGCAGGCAGAGGCTGCTCCCACCTGGCATTACTTCATACAGGTGCCCAGTACTACAAATAGGTAACAACCTGTCACATGGTTTGGAATTCCTGAAGATGGCATCATTGATTTTGATGTATTTCCACTTATCTTCCTCAAATGCTGGAACTCCTTTCAAAACTATATTTGGACGGAACCACTGAAAAGTTACAGGGTCCTCGAGCTTGCTATTCAAATCTTCCAGAGATCCATCTGTCATCAGCAGGTAACCACTCGAATCTGAATACTTTCCCTGCAAAATGCAACATGCATCAAGTCTTTATTTAAAAATAGACTTAATCTTAGTTTTCACAACATTATGCATCACATTAACCCCTTCACTACAGGCCAAAATCTCGCAGGCAGCATTAGCTGCCAGACATGCGATGTTGCGTCATAATACTTGCATTTTACAAAATAAAGTTACCGCTGTATTGCTCGTTCTCTTTCACCCATGAATTTTGATAACCATAGAAAATATGATGAAACCAGTTTACAGAGTATGGGGGTCACACAGGTACAACTACAATATATATAATCAAGACGCCAACTTACCCACTTGCTCCTCATGACGCCTATGTAGGCATCATCGTATCGAAGGGGTTAATACTAATACATAATAAGAGAGGAGTTTGAATGTGTTTGAGATGGGGTGCCTGAGAAGTATGATAGGAGTTACTAGGCTGGATAGTGTGAGAAATGAGGAGGTGAAGAGAATTGGGGTGGAAAGGGAGTTGGGAGATAGGATTGATGAAAATATTGGGATGGTTTGGACACATGGAAAGAATGAGTGAAGAAAGACTAGTAAACTAGGTGTGGAAGGCAGAGATGGAAGAAGTGAACATGAGGGGGCAACCAAGGAGATAGATGGATGGGGTAAAAGGGGCACTGGGAAAGATGGAAATGTCTGTTGAAGAAGGACAGAAGATAGGGGCGAATGGAGAATGGTTGTGTATGGATGATACTGTGATTCATAAGGGGAAGTGGGTGGGGGTTGGGGGTGAGGGAGTATGTGTGAGAAATAAACTGACGCAGCCCAAAGAGATTTCTCCCAGTCTTCTCTTTTTTTGCATGAGGGCATGGAGAGGGGGGTTTCCGATTTAATGAAGCAGCCTTGCTGTGGATGTGCTGTGTCTTGCGACACTGCTTCTGACCCAGGGCAGTGGGCATGGTGCTGGGATGGCCAGTCATCTAGGAGGTGCCAAAATAAGAGGGAGGGACAAGGGTGGGGGGGTGGGGGTGAGTGGAGTATGTTGGGGATGGAATGGGTGGGAGTGGTTTTCATATAATGAAGTGGTGGAGTTAAGCTCACAATAAAACTGGAAATGCAGCTATATAAATATATATGTTAACTTACAACATCATCAATCTTCAACAATGGATAGATACTCAATGGCTTCGTAAACCTCTGGACTGACAGAGAGCTACTGTACAGAAGAGACAGTCCACTGTCCTCCTCCTTCAGAGCTTGTGAAATCCACTTTGATGCCTCTTTACCACAATCAAATCCTACCACAGTCTGACCCCATACCCTTTGAAAGAAAATAATCATGGCATTAGTAAACAAAACACTACCAACACTGGTTCAAATATTTCACAATATGCAACATATGGCCATATAAATTTACTAGACTATAATGAAAGATGCCTTTCCTTACAGTTCATTAAGCCTATATTTTCATATTCATCAAATGACCCTTTAATATATACCATATACTTTCAAGTTTCCCCTTCATGATTTAAATGATCCATACAAGGAATCTCTATCGATAACAAAAAACATTATGATGACAGTGTAGCTACTAAGGTGCCAACTATTTCTTAGAAAAATTTTGCTCATAAATGACACTAATTTGATGCATTTCACATGATCACTAAGAACTGCATCACATGCTAGAGATAGGGGAGGCAATTATTTAGCCAATTATATTTCAGTGAAAGCACTTCCTTATCTTGGAGAACCGTGACAAAAATTCACCAACATGTAGTGAACCTTTATTCTTGTGGTTCTATTCAGTTAATGATAAATTCAATACTACTTGCACATTAAAATTACAATTCATATATATATATATATTAGTTATCCAAGAGGTGCCAAGATAGGAGGGAGGAAGGAGGGGAGTGGAATATATGGGAAATGAAATGGGTGGGAGTGATTTCTATGCCCTTTTCTTTTTGGCTACCCCCCGTGTAAGGGGGAAAAAGCCTTTGGCATATGTATGTAGTTAATTTTGAAATGACTCCTTACAGCTTGGGGAGACCCACATGGTTTGGTGATATGCTCACTTCACCCAAGGCCAGAGTATCCAAAACACGTTCAACTATACTCATAAAGTAAACAATACCAATCTCAAAACATTTTTATTTGTATATAGACTTATGTCTGCTAATAGAACAAAGATTTTTTTTCTACCCTCTTTATATCTCACATTTACCACTTCTATAATTGCACCTCTTTGGCATGATACTATCTCCAAAGATTCAGTACTGGTTACTAGCAACAAAATACAATCTCCCCCTTTTGATCCAGTTATGACAGCAATGAACTATTTCCCAGAAAAATCTAAGGAAATGCCTAAGGTCTTAAAAGCAATTGTAGATCTAAGTTTACAGTCCATAAAATCATGACAATTGAACAACTGGGTACACAAGGACCTACTTCGACTCCCTTTTTACGTTCTCCTCCTCCACCTGCTGCAGATCCAGCCGCAATGGTTCCATCCCATCCATTTCCAACTGGAGTACTCCTCTTTCTTCAATCACTGGAGTGATGATTACAGTCTTCCCAATCTGTCTCCCAGTGATCATTGCACCACTTTCTGTGCTGATCATTAATGACCTACAAACAAATAAAAAAAAATTAAGTACAAAAACATAAGAGTGGATATCCACACATCAAAAGAGAACAACATATCAAGTATATTTTGAGATTTTCTATTTGGCACAAGTAATCCTCAGGTTACCAGTGAAATGAAAAGTTAATACACATTTCAGAAAGTATATTATCTAAATAGAAGATAGGGGTGAATGGAAAATGACTGTGTATAGATGATAATGTGATGTAAGGAAGGGATGGGGGGGGAGGTTTAGGGATTGCTTATGTGTGAATGATATTTGATGCAACCTGATGGGATTTTGCAATCTTTTTTTTGCACGAGAGGATGGAGAGGGGTCAATAATTAAATGAAGCAGCCTTGCTGTGAATATGCTGCATCTTGCTGCATTGCTTCTGACCTAAGGCAGTGGGCAGGATACAGAGACGACTCATCACCCAGGAGGAGCTAAGATGAGAGGGAGGAAAAAGTGGCGAATGAGAGTAGAATTGGTGGGATTGAAATGCATATATGAGAGAGAGAGAGAGAGATTTGGTGGATAGATATTATGTATTTCTATATATACTGCAAGTTTTTTTCCCCCTTATATAGGAGGTAGCCAAGTCAGAGGCATGTACCTATTCCCACCCCTCCCATCTCAGCTCCTCATGGATGATGGGTCATCCCTGCATCCACCAACTGCCCTGGGTGAAACACAATGCAGCAAGACACAGTACATCACGACAAGGCCGCTTCACTGAATTGGCAACCCTCCCTCTCCGTCCCCTCATACAGAAAAAGAGAAAACAGGGAGAAATTGCTTTGGGCTGCATCAAAACATCATTCAAACATAAGCAGCCCCTACCACCACACTCCCCTCTTTGCATAACAGTATCATCCATACACATTCTCCATTCATCCCTATCTCCTGCTTTCTACCTTCCTTGATCAACACATTTCCCCTCTTGCTTGTGCCCCCTTCACCCCATCTATCCATCTCATCTTTGGTTGTCCTCTCACGTTTATTCCCTCCATCTCTGCCTTCCACACTTCTTTTAATCTTTCGTCACTCTTCTTTCCATGTGTCCAAACCATCCCAATAATCTTTCATCAGCTCTATCTGTCCATGTTCTTTTCCACTCCTGCTCTCCTTATCTTGTTTCTCACTCTCCAACCTAGTGACCCCCACCACACTTCCAAGACATATATAAAGTAAAAGGTTATGCTTGTAGAGCCCATTCAAAATTTGCCTTAAATTCATTCATGTGTTGATCGGAACTGCCATCAGTGAAAATATGAAAGATATGCAATACGATTGGTCATGGGAACAAACTGAAAAAGATTACACATCTAAAGCATATAATTTAACAGTCTTCTGTACAGATGCTTCAACTATTTAACATCCTAAAAGAAGAAATCTAAAACTACAAAATTTAAGAAGTTTGATCAATGGAGACAGATGGGATCCATTACATTTCAGTGAAGGTAAACAAATATACCATGCAGAGAAGCTGGGAGGCAATACATCTATCATTGTATGTAAACTCAAAATTACATTGAATTATGCATCCACAGCATCATATCCAACAGTTATGAAAACTTCCCACAAAAGCAAAGCATTCCTGAAGATAAAATAATGCATGAGGGGGTGGCCAAGGATGAGATGGATGGATGGGGTAAAAGGGGCATTGGGAAAGAGGGGAATGTCTGTTGAGGAAGGAAGACAGAAGATAGGGGTGAGTGGAGAATGGTTGTGTATGGATGATGCAGAGATGCATGGAAGGGGATGAATGGGAAGTATGTGTGAATATTCTAACAGAGCCCAAAGGGATTTCTCCCTGTCTTCACCTTTTCTATATAAGGGGACAGAGGGAAGGGGGAGGTGTTGCTGATTAAATGAAGAAGCCTTGCTGCATTGCTTTTGACCCAGGGCAGTAGGCAAGATGCAAGGGTGACCCTTCATCTGGGAGGAGCCACGAAAAGAGGGAAAGCAGGATGGTGAATGGGAGAGAAGTATGTGGGGATGAAATGGGTGAGAGTGGATTTATGCCTCTGACTTTGGCTACCTCCCTTGTAAGGAACAAATAGTCCTTTGTGTATGTATATATGTTAGAATAATAACTGGTAGCAGTAATATCTCCAACAGAACATCTACAAACAAGCCAAAATCTTTACAGTAGACCCATAACATCATGCATGGCAAACAGTTTGGCCCACAAGATGTTCAGAGAGGTTTTGTGATGTCTTGATACAGTGGAAATAGGTCAGTGTAGAATCTGTTCTGTGTCTTCTGGGTAGTAGTTACATTAACATAGCTGCCATGATGAGCCATGCTTGTGTGCACCCACTAAATGTCAATGACAAATCTTGAATAATCACTTTACATTCTACCAACAAAAAGCCCAAAAATCTAGCCAATCAAGACCCATTAACTAGTGTCATTATTAACCATATATTCATTCATGTTGAATCTCTACAAGTCCTGATAATGGAGGTTATGTGCATTTTTCATCTCGAGCCAATTTCTCCAAGTGGATAACCCATCCAGCCTACAAAAATGGAAAGGGAAGATGGGGATTAAGATCACAACCACTGTTCAAAGGAATCAAGTTAGTGGGGGAGGTTGTAAAGTTAAGTTTGGTGAAGGAAAACTAAAAAGAAGGAATGCCTGGAACTACAAATAAATCAACATCTCATTACTGTAGAATGAAGACTAACTTCCGTAAAAAATGCTAGGTAATGCTGGTTCTAACCCCCCTGCCAAACTTTCATTCTTTTACCAGCCATGATCAAATTTTATTCCTTGGGCATTATTTCAAACCAAGTAAAATCACAACACAGAAGTCTATAAATCTAAAGCAAAGCACAATTCATTCCAAATGTACATACATACATATACCAAAGGCTTTTTCCCCCTACACGGGGGGTAGCCAAAGAGAAAATTCGCCATTCCAAATGTACATGCACAAAATTAGTTTAGAATTCAATACCTGTCACAAAAGCCTTTTTCTTTCAAACCATTATGTAAGGCCTCTGCTGTTGTTAATGGAACTCCTCTGCATGACTTGATTGGGTAAAGCCACAGATGAGAGACCTCTCCCACTTTACTCCATTCTAGCTTCTCCCAGTTTTTCCTGAAATATAAAAATTGCACTTCATAGTAAGCTAGCATCTTCCCAGTACATTTCTTTTTAATGTCTAAATCATAAACAAGAACTAGTGCTGACAAATAAATAATAAAAATAATAATAATAAATGAAGGGAAAATATAAAAGGAATACCACAATGTATGGATTCCATTCTCCAAATCCTTCCTCCTGTTGTAACCTATATTAGTGTGAAACCATTTCTGTCACTTGTAGTATTGGACAGGGAGCAGTTACCTGCTATCATCTTTGTGAAAATGTGGAAGAAATACAGTCAAAGATTTGATCTTAGGTATGTCTTTTTGCTGAAAACACTAATCTAGCTTGATTGTACCAGACAATCAAGCTAGATTAGAATGTTTTCAGCAAAAAGACATATCTAAGATCAAATCTATCATACTTAAAGCAAATCCAACATTCTGTGATAATGATTCGATTCCGTTCAGGAAAATTTTCACTGGTGGGAATCTTGATAAACTGGCAGGGGTAGTGACGGAGTTGGTGAATACTAGTATTGTGACTAGGGTTTTTCTTGATAGTGAAAAATGTGCCATAGTGAAACCATTAGTTAAAGCCAATAAAGATCCACCATCTTTGACTTCATATAGACCTGTATCTAACCTAACATTTTTATCTAGTGTTTGAGAAAGTGATCCTTGAATGGAACACTTGTTGGCCATCAATATTTTTCCTGATAATCACTCAGCATATACAAGACTATACTCAACCGAAACAACCTTATGTGCTGTGGTAAATAATATGTTGGTAAATATGGACGAAGGTAAATGTAGCATTTTAATTTTGTTAGATCTAAGTGCAGCTTTCAACACTGTTGAACATAATCTATAAATACAAGACTGTCATAACATTGGAATAGTTAATGAAGCTTTGGAATACCTGGAGAGTTATCTTACAAATAGAACTTACCAAGTGCAAATTGGTGGTACCTTTTTGGAAATAAGAACGCTGCATAGAGGGGTAGCTCAAGGTAGTGTATTAGGTCCAATTCTTTTTTGTATTTACACAATTGGCCCAGCACAGATACTAAGAAATCATGAAATTGACTTTAAGCTTTATGCTGATGACACACAGTTTTATCTAACATTAACATTGTCGAAGCCGAAATTAAATTGAACGAAATAATGAGTGAAGTGAAAAGCTGGATGAACTCAGATATTAAAACTTAATAAGGACAAGACTGAGTGTATGGTAATCAGAAAACACAGTGATCTAGTTCGTTATGACCTTACAAGTTTCAAAGTTCTTGACACTGACATGCCACTTAACAACAAAGTGAAAGACTTGGGGATTATAATTGATAAAAACTTATCTTTCTGTGAGCAAATAAATAATGTAGTGGAAGTTGCAAATTACCATTTGAAAAATTTATCCTTTGTTAGAAAATACCTTGACATAGATTTGATGAAAAAGCTGATTCACAATCATGTTATCAGTAGGTTAGACTACTGCAATTCTGCTTATTATGGCCTGCCAAACTACCTGCTGAAGAAACTGCAAATGATAATGAATAGAGCTGCACGTTTGATAAAAAATATTCCTCGTAGAGTAAGAATTACTCTCACATTAATTGAACTACACTGGCTCCCAATAAAAGCTAGAATAAAATACAAATTATGCATACTCACATTCCAAGCAAAAAAACTAGGTAAACCAATGTACTTAAACGAGCTCCTAGAAGATTATTACACAATGTCTCAACTTATTCTGCAACATAACAATGAACACTGTCGGCTTAATGAACAAAGATATAATCAAGAAATCAGAGAGCCTAAACTGTGCCCCTCGACTGTTTAACAAGCTACCAACCAGTGTCCAGCAGTGTGATAATATCGGTGTTTTCAAAAAGAGATTGAAAACGCACCTCTTTGCTGAATGCTATGATTTGCGGACAAAAACTTTCGAGAACTACAAATGTTGAGTTGACATCACCAGTGCAGCCTATGGAGTCCATTCTCTTAGGGAGATTTAGGCCAGAAGAAGACTACAGGTAACAGATAAAGTTCAGAGAGATATATTGGGCCTAGTTTGGAGACCAAATGAGCCTCTTCAAATTGAACCTCCATACAGTGGCATGGATGTTTCATCTGTCAATGGTCCCACAATTTCTGAACCTCAGTACTGTTAAAGGCTAAAAAACATACATACCTTTGCATTGAATTCCTCCTCCTCTTCCACAAAGCAAATAGCACAATTGTCGCCACCAAGAGGCTATATATATAGAAACTCATGTTGTTCTCTTAGTAGCCCAGGCTCCTCTTTTTTCTTCTGTGGAAAAAGAAATAAAACATGGATCAGACAGATGTTGATACAACATTGTACATTATTACCTTGTCCTTACTTACAAAATAATAAAGAGCATGTGTCCATTATATGGTTAAATGGTGCTGGACAAGATGCCTCTTCATGAAGGCAGTCACTTTCCTATGGAGAACCAAATGTTCCAATTGTCTCCCATCCCATTGTGGGGGTTGGTACCACACCACCACTAGTGGTTTGTAGAGCTTTTATCCACACCTAACAGTATTGTTGTGGCAACAGGCATGTGCTGTATCACAGGATTGCACTTGTACCATAGTACCTCTTTAATAGAAGAGCAGCAGTTTGCGTTGATTTCCCCTAAATTGAGACTATGCTACCAATTCATGATGATCTCAAAATAGGAAAAGATTGATACAAAGTCTGAAGTTGTGGCAAAACAAAATAGGAGGATTAATTATTGTATTGAAAAATAATATCATGGTGGATAGTGTGATATTGAGTGATGCCTTAAGCTGAAGCAAAACTTGAATGAAAATCAGAAAGAATAATACAAGAGAGCTCATGAAAGTTTCTCCAAGATGAGGGTTGCAGCACCATAAACTGCAAATCAATTAATCTCCAAGATGAAGTCTTGTTACAAACTTGAATACCCAGAAATTTTGTCAAACAAATCCTTTCACTTTGAGAAGAATAAAGAGAGTGATGATGTAATCCCTATTGGAGATTTTAATTTTAAAGAGATGAATTTGGAATTTCACTTGTGTATGAGAATACAGTTACAATACCTAAATTAACTAAAGTCTAAACAGATGGTGGGGATCCTCTTCAGTTTTCTGAATGATACCAAATTTCACTCTGCTTGGAGAACTCCTGCCACTTAAAGGCTTAAAGAACCTAAATCCCATGAATGAAAGTACAGCCATACTTCAGAGTATCACAATCATTGCAATAACAATGTCATCATGTAGTTTTTCAAGGTTTGGCTATGCTTGGTAGTATGTTAGATTGGGATTTCTGTATTGCCACCATACTGTCAGCAATATACAACTTATAAAAGTATATACCATTAATATACTTGGAGTTCTTGTTTAACTAACATCTGCACCTTGTTTAAACTGTGGAAATAATCTCATTTCTAGAGGTAAAACAAAGTTGCAGTCTCATACATCTGGGACATTTTCATAAGTGTGATTTTACAAAGGACTGCTATTTCCACTGATGTGAGATTGCACCATGTCAAGAAATCTTGACTTGTGTCAATTATGATGCAATCTCCCAATTACAAGGTAATCTTTGGATGGTGCACTCTCCCAATTGTGGGACAATCTCAGTGATGCCATCTCCCTATTATGACCGAATACCTTTTTATTATTTTTCTTGGTTCGTCAAAACAATGTTTGACTGGTTAATTTCAGCCAGAGCGGCTATCCTATATTACAGTCATCATGGAGGAAATTCGTCACGTTTGTCAGCCACCGCCGAAGTCCAGCTGTCATAATTTTTGTTTGTACACGTTAATGAATGTGTGGAAAAGTCCAGCCAACATTCGGCAGGATGTAAGTTTTCCTAATCTAACGTCAAGTCACCCAATAATGTTATTCTGACATGAAACACCACTTAGCATTTTTGTTTCCAAGGAAAATCCTACGGGGCAAATAGCACAGCGCTGTAGTACGGTTAAAACAGTTATAACAAATAAATTTCCATAGGCTGATATATTACAGGCAATGCAAGAATTACATAATATATATACGGATTCACAGCCTCGGCATCGATACATAAATCCTCCAAATCTAGTGGCAATTTTTGCATACTTTTCTCACCCATCCACATGCATTGTACAACTATAATGGATAGCGATGAATATATTACATAATAGACTGGCAGCCCTCCCCGCCACCTCGTTAATGATAAATAAGCGTCCCAGAGGATAATTCTAGGTATAAGGAAAGCTTTAGCACGTTCATTTTTGTCCTCCAAATAATTTAATGAAACAACACAACAATGCAAATCTGAAGTGACGGCCGGGAGAATCTTGAGTATGCAACGGGACTTCTACTCATAAGCACAACACTCGAGAACAATCGAACGGGAAAATATCACATGCTTAATATAGTTTTCGTTATTGGTAATCATACATACCTATCAGAAGGCCCTGTGTCTCCTCTATGTTTCAGGACCACATTAAGCTTAATCCACCTCTGCTGTCACTACGAAAAAGTGATACGAACGTACGTTACTTTGCGTTTTTTAAACCGCCTGCCAAACTGGCGTGGCGACACTAGCTGTCACTATGCCCCACACGCAGCTCTTGCCCCGTTGTTGAGCGGAGCCGGAGCGTGTCCTAGACCGGTAACCCCCCCGGCCCCAGACACTACAGGAGACCACAGAATACTGAATGAATACACCCGGCACTGTGATTGGTCAGAGATTCGTGGCGCCATAACTAATGCCATTCAAACTAGGGGTGGGCCTGAATGGTGCATATCCCCCCTACCGATTATTTGTTATATGTTACAGTGCACAGCACTGTCTTGCAATTACTTAGTATCTTTCGTAACTATAAATTATGTATTATACTGTGCACAAATACCCAATATAATGTAAGACTAGTACCTCATTATTTTGATGTTGATGTAAAAACGTTCCACCAATATTGAAACACCTTAGCAGGTCATAACCCCACCCCTTCCACCGGTCATTGTTCAGATCAGGGGCATAGCCGTGTGGGGTGGTGGTGGGGAGCAGGCTGTCAAGCTCCCAAAGCCCTTACATGCCTAAGTGCCGCCCCCCTCCCCCATCACTACTTTCCATCCCTACCATCAATTACAGCCTGTTTTAGCTATTCGCTTGTGAAATAAACGAATTTTAACAATTGTATTTAATGTCCCTATTGCAGAAAGGATAAGGGAAAATATTTCATATTCTGTTGATTCTAACGTAAAGTTCGTCGATTACGGTAAAATATTCAGGGTTCCTTTGACCTTTTTTATTATAATTATTTTGTCAGCCTTGTGGGCGGCATGTCCAGACTAGAATTGCCGCCCCCCTGAATGTGCCGCCCCAGGGCATATGCCCCCCTGCCCCCCCCCCCATGTAAGGGCCCTGCAAGGCAAAATGGGTAACTAAGGTTTCCGTCTCTAAGTAGATACATACATACACCAAAGGCTTTTCCCCTTTATAAGGGAGGTAGCAAAAACAAACAAAGGCATAAAAACCAATCCCACCCATTCCATCCCTATCACACTCCCCTCCCCTCCCCCTCTTATCTTGGCACCTCCTGGATGACGGGTCATCCCTGGATCTTGTCCACTGCCCTGGGTCAGAAGCACTTACAAGATACAGCACATCCACAACAAGGCCGCTTCATTAAATCGGCGACCCCCCCCCCCCTCATGCAGAAAAGGAGAAGACGGGGAGAAATCACTTCGGGCTGCGTTAAATTATTTCTCACACATACTCCCTCACTTCCAATCCCCCACCCATTCCACCTCATGCATCACAGCATCATCCATATACAACCATTCTACATTCACCCCTATCTTCTGTCCTCTCCCGTCCTTCCTCAACAGACATTCCCCTCTTTTCCAAAGCCCATTTTACCCCATCCATCCATCTCATCCTAGGTCGACCCGTCATGCTCACTCCTTCCACCTCTGCCTTTCACACCTCTTTTTACTAGTCTTTCTTCACTCATTCTTTCCATCTGTCCAAACCATCCCAATACTCTTTCATCAACCCTATCTCCCAACTCCTTTTCCACCCCCGTTCTCCTCACCTTCTCTGAGTAGAGATAGTATTGATATATCAACGAAGTTTTTTGATTCAGTTACGGTATGTTCAGACTGAAGTAGGGTTGGATTTGGGTAGTAAAGATTATATTTCAATATATTGAATTGTCTGTAATATTATTCCATACAAAAAGTTTACAATCTACAGGTGTTACATGGTGCTACTCATAGAACTCTTCAAATTAAAACAAATGAGAAATTGTCATAACGAGAAATCCATTACGTAGGAAAGAATTCGTCGCATGTCTCGTGTCATGCCCCCCCCCCCATGGCTATGAGGTCGAAAGATGGGGTTAAGCGTCCCCTCCTTTTGACAAATCCTGGTTCAAGTCTATACGAATAATTTGGAGGGGGGGGGTGAGGGAAGGAATGCATGAGTCCTGTTCCTCTTCTTTCTTCTACGTACTTTAAGTCAAAATTCAAAACATATATTTCAATAGGACATTACTAGTACAGTATTTGGTTTTCACTCACTGGTTTCACTATTACTAAATCGATATATAACCAATATGGAATTGAATGTTACATTTTCTGGTGTTAGGGTGAATTCTCTGTATTTTCTATTGAGCCCCTGTCCTGATGTCTGTGCACGTCACTGATTACCCAGATGCATCGAGTCTCAGAGCTCTTTCATGCCGCCCCGGGGCAAAGTTCTCAGTGACGTCCCACCCTCCTTCCCCTATCACCACTTCCAATCTCCATTTCTTACTGCCTATGATAGCTACTGGCTTGCGAAATAAACATATTTTAGAAATATTATTCAATGTCCCTATTTCAGAAAGGATAAGTGAAAAACATTTCATATTCTGTTGATCCTAACGCAAAATTTGTATATTACGGTAAAATATTCAGGGCTCCTTTGACTTTTTTAATTATCGTTATTTTTACTTACTTTACTCAGGGAGTCACACCTTATATCATCATTCTGGTAATTTATTACATTTCATAAAACTCACTAAATAGGTACGTTTTAAATTTCTTCTTGAACGTATCAACATTATTACTTTCCTTTGTCTCTCTGGGGCAGATGTCATGAAGTAAGATGTGAGAATCTTTGGTTCAACCAACATAAAAGGATCATCACTACTTCTAAGTGATACAGCTGATCCAGGTTGATCTTCCAGTATTTGCTCTAAGTAATCTGGTTTCCCATATTTAATTGTCTGGTATACCATAACACAAAATTTAAATATAATTCTGGCTTTAAAAGGAAGTCAATGAAGCTCTATCAGTACAGGTGTAATTCTGTCATGTCTTGCCACACCTTTTATTAATCTAACAGCCCTGTTCATGATAAACTGTAATTTCCTTAGCTGGTAGTTTGGCAATCCATAGTATAATGAATTACAGTAATATAGTCTACTAATAACATGATTGTGTATAAGTTTTCTCAATGAAGACTCATCAATATATTTCCTTACAAATACAATATTTCCTGCCATTCTAACAATTTTGTCTATTTGTTCTTTCATGGAGAGGTTTTTATCTATCAACACTCCCCAATCCTTCACTGATTTACTTACATCAGTCTCACTTCCTCCGATATTTAGACTTTGGATACCCTCCAGCCTACTTAGATCTCTTTTTCCAACAGTGAAACACTCAGTTTTATCCTCATTCTCTTTTAACTGTTTCAAATCCATCCATTCCTTAATTTCCATCATAATCTCGACATTATTGAACGTGAAATAAAACTGAGTATCATCAGAAAATAGCTTAAAGCTTACTCCATGTCTCTTTAGTATATGTGATAGTGAGTGGAAGGAACCGTTGAGTTTTATTGGTAACGTCTCGTCCTGAAAGGACTTCCTCAGACCCTGAGGGAGTCCTTTCAGGACGAAACGTAAGCAATAAAACTCCAACGGTTCCTGGTGTTTACCTCACCACCCTTCCACTCATTCTGTCTTACGCACTTCAATATGTGATAGTTCAATTGTATAGATACAAAAAAGAATAGGACCCAGTACATTACCTTGCGGAACCCCTTTTGATAGATTCTGGGTTCCAGACAAGGAATTTCCTATCTGTACACAATAGGTTCTCCTTTCAATGTAGTCCTTCGTAAACTGCAATGCCTCACCTTCAACACAAATATTTTCCAGATCTTCCACTAACAAACTATGCACCACAGTATCAAACGCAGCACTCAAGTCCAAAAGGATCAGAACACCACACTTTCCATCATCCATCAAAAGAATCAAATCATTTATCACAGAACATAGTGCAGTTTCAGTTGAGTATAATTGTCTATAAGCTGATTGTTCATTAGGCAAAACTTGTTTTCCTCGTAAAAATTCCTTAAGTTGATCCAGAATTACACATTCTATCATTGATA
Source organism: Oratosquilla oratoria (assembly GCF_046742065.1). Classification (NCBI taxonomy): domain Eukaryota; kingdom Metazoa; phylum Arthropoda; class Malacostraca; order Stomatopoda; family Squillidae; genus Oratosquilla; species Oratosquilla oratoria. The sequence continues at coordinate 28,612,824 of NC_134811.1, read as the reverse complement.
AGAAAGATAAATTTGACACTGTGGGTGCCATCCCCGTAAATGTGCCGCCCGAGGGCATATGTTCCCCCACCCACACACACACAAGCCTACGAGTCTTTCAGTGGTTCAGCTCTCAGATGGGGCACTGCTACCAAGACGCAAATGGTCCACACTAAATAGAGCAAGATCTAGAGTCGCCAGAACTGGTGACAATCTGGTTAAATGGGGCCTCAAAACCGACCCATCCTGCGAGTGCGGAGAAACTGAACAGAACATTGACCATGTCCTAAGCTTGTGCCCGCTTTCAACCAATCTAGACAACATTGACCTGGTCAAAATTAACCAAAGAACACTTGAATGGCTGTCTGTCTGGCGTGATAAGCTATGATGAGCTAAGTATTGTATAATTAGGAGTGATTCGCTAGATCGGAGAAACTAGCCAGCATATTTTGCTATTTTCTGCAAACTGTATGTGATCTTACTCCTAATGCCTCCGAGTCATTGACATTTACATTAAAATTTCGTTTATATATGAATGTATTTACGAAAACCATAATAACGACGATCAGTCTGAGTGGTAGTAGTGACTAATCATGACACATTTTTTCATCATCTTTTGGACGATTCATAGTGGGGGTAAACTCTGTTATGGCCTAAGAACTCGCCCACCCACTGTGCAACAGGGACCAACATAGACCACTCCTATGCCTGGTATATTAGAGCATCTCTAGGCCAGCCGACCTTGATGCTCGACTCAGCGCACCAAGCGCGCCTGGCAAAGATCGTATTACAGCCCGGGCAGGGCCGAATGAACAATGACGCATTTGATAAAATACCTCAGGCCTCCAGACTCTTAGCCCCCCCCCCCCAGATGTATGGATAAAAATATTTATCCATATATACCATATGTATAATTTTCATATCACTAATGATTTTTCCCAAGGGTTTGAGTTGTGCATTTTCATCTGAATAAACTATAGCAACGATTTACTTATCATATGTTCTTGTTTTTTACATATAACTTTACGGTAGGTGGCACCCAAGCTAATTTGTGCTTCAGGCTTTGTGATACACTGCCCTCCCTCTTAATTCCCATTTCGCCGCCATACTTTCTTACACATTTTAGCTGCCAATAGAAATTTCCGTGAATATATTCTTTTATCGATATTACTTTTAACTTAGTATAATGATAATGATATACACAACCACATTTGTGTATCCATGGCATGAAGTTGCTGTTCATTTGGTACAACTGTCTGATGGGAAATGCATGTACATGAATACAGATGAAGTCCTTGGATACGAGTCTCTGGTGCTACAATAGCGTGACGTCTACTCCCATATGTCGCCTACCCAAGTGCAGCCTAAGGTCCACCGCGTGATTCGCGTTCCTCCGAGACTCTCCCCTCAAACATGTGTCCTGCCCAAATACATAAAAAACGTGACCTGACCACGTGACCTGACCTAACCTAACCTATTTGTGTCATTCTTAGAAGATGTACGAAGTGTGTATCGCTAGAATAAATGTATGGAAATATATGATACCCCGTCTAGGGTATTGGCTGCATGTTATTGTGGCAAAGTAGCGTGCAGTTGATATTTTAGGGTCTATATGGGGCGCCCCTACGGACCAGAGCCATACATCATTTTGTCTGTGATAGAGGAAAACTATGTTCATAGAGAAATGATGACACTTTTATACTACGACTGTCCCTCCGTTATGCTGTCCTCCAACCCCTTGTTACTGCCCTGTGCCATTTCTTTGAATATTCATTTCTTTTTTCGCCTACCCTGTGGTGGGGGAAGAGAATGCTACCACCAAGTCTTTTCACTTGAGTCGTACAAGGCGACAAATTACGGGACGGGGGATAGGATTAGGAGTCCTGCCACCTGTAGCCCCAAAAGGGGACATTCCTAAAAAAAGTAAAGGCATAATAGGGTCTAGGAGTTTTCCAACCAGCACCATAAGGTTTGGGTCTTTTAATGTGCGTGGATGTGGTACAGATGAGAGTAAAAGGGAAGAGATAGGCAGTATGTTTGTGAGAAGAAAGATGGATGTGCTGGCTTTGAGTTAAACTAAAATGAAAGGGAAGGGCGAGTGTGAGTTTGGGAGTGTAGCTGGGAGGTACTCAGGAGTGAAGAGGGGACGAGGGAGAGAAGGGGTGGCTATACTAGTAAGTGAAGAGATAAGCAAGCGTGTAGTGGGGTGGAAGGAGGTTTCAAGGTTGATGTGGATGAAGGTGAAGCTGGGAAGGGAGATGTGGGTTTTTATAAGTGCGTATGGGCCTGGTAGTGAGAAGAGTGTAGAGGAAAGGGAGGCTTTTTGGGTAGATATAAATGAGTGCATGGAGGGATTAGGAAGAAATGTCAATGTAGTTATATAGGGAGACCTTAATGCTAGGGTAGGAAATGAACCAATAGACGGAGTGATTGGGAAGTATGGAGTTCCAGGTAAAAATCGTAGTGGAGAATTGATGGTGGAGATGTGTCCTGAAAGAGAGTTGATGATAGCAAATACAGTGTTTAGGAAGAAAGTCAAGCATAAGTACACATGGGAGAGGGTGGTGGATGGAGGGGTGGTAGATAGAGCGTTAATGGACTATATAGTGGTGACCAGGAGTATGGTAGGAAGAGTTAAAGATGTACATGTCCTATGGGGAGAGAGTGGGGAATATCAGATCATTTTCTGGTGGAAGGTAAATTGAGAGTGGGGAATAGGTGAAGAAAGAGGAAAAGGGCATAAGGTAGGGAGGTACTTAGAGTAAACTGCTTAAAAGAGAGAAAAAGAGGAGAATGAGTATAAGAAGAAGCTGAGAGAGGAGTGGGAGGCAGTAAAGGATAGAGTAGTACTAGGAGTGGAGGAGGAATGGGGATGGTTCAAGGAGGGAGTCATAAGGTGTGCAAAGATGGTGTGTGGAACAAGGATGGCGGGAGGAAATAGAAGAAAGGGTAGCGAGTGGTGGGATGAGGAAGCAAAGAAGGGTGTAGATGAGAAGTGGCAGGCATTCATAGATTGGCTACAAATTAGGACGAGGGAATCATATGAGAGGTACAAAGTAAAGAGAAGGGAAGTTAAGCATAAGATAAAGGAAGCAAAGAGGAGAGCAGATGTGAAATGGGGAAAGAGTACGACAGAAATTTTTTAAAGTAATAAAAAGATGTTTTGGAAGGAAATTAAAAGAGGAAGAGGAGGCGAATCAAGTAGAGAAGAAAAGGTAAAAGGTGCAGATGGAGAGATGATGATGGAAGAGAAGGCAGTGAGAGGAAGGTGGGCAGAGTATTTCAGGGAGGTGCTAAATGTGAAGGAGGATAGGGAGGGAAAGGTAGTTGCAGTGGGAAGCGCTAAGAAAATGAGAGTGATGAGTGAGGAAAATGGAGGAGAAATAGGAAAGGATGAAGTGAAAACAGCTGTTAAGATGATGAGAGCAGGTAAGGCACCTGGGTTGGATGGATGCCATGCAGAAAGTCTGAAGAAAGGAGGTACAGTGATAGTGGACTGGCTGATGAGGTTATTTAATATTTAAGAGAGGGTAGAGTGCCGGAGGACTGGAGGAGTGCCTATATAGTTCCGCTTTACAAGAGAAATGGGGACAAGTGTTAGTGCAGTAATTTCAGAGGGATCAGCTTGTTAAGTGTAGTTGGGAAGGCTTATGGGAGGGTCTTGATTAAGAAGATCAGGAGAGGAACAGAGGGAGTAATTGGTGAGGAACAGTGTGGGCTTAGGACAGGTAGCGGTTGTGTAGATCAGATTTTTGTGGTAAGACAGATATGTGAGAAAGCTATAAGAAAAGGTAAGGATGTTTTTTTGGCTTTTATGGATCTGGAAAAGGCATACGACAGGATAGACAGGAAGGCACCGTGGGAGGTACTGCAGATATATGGGATAGGAGGAAAGCTGTTAAGAGCAGTCAAGAGTTTTTACGAGAGTAGTAGAGCTTGTATTAGGATTAGAAATGGAGAGAGTGAATGGTTTGAGGTAAAGGTGGGACTTCGTCAGGGATGTGTTATGTCGTCCTGGCTGTTCAATCTATCCATGGATGGGGTGGTGCGAGAGGTAAATGCAAGGGTAGTGGGTCAGGGGTTGGAGATGGTCGGGGAAAATGGAGAAAGGTGGGAGGTGAGCCAGTTGTTGTTTGCTGACGACACTGCGCTTGTAGCAGGATCAGAGGAGGGATTGAGGAAGTTGGTGACAGAGTTTGAGAAGGTGTGTGAAAGAAGGAAGCTGAAGATAAATGTGGGCAAAAGTAAGGTGATGAGATGTACAAGGGGAGAGAGTGACAGCAGGCTGGAAGTGAGCATAAAGGGTGAAAGACTGGGGGAAGTGGAAAGTTTTAGATACTTGGGCGTGAATGTGGCAGGAAAGGGAGGAGTGGGGGTGGAGGTAGAATGTAGATTGAGAGAAGCGAGTAAATGCCTTGGTGGATTAAAAAGTGTAATGAGAAATAGACATCTGGGAATGGATGCTAAGAGGAGGTTATATGAAGGAGTGTTTGTGACAACAGCACTGTACGGGGCAGAAACATGGAACATAAGAGAGGAAGAGAGAAGGAGTTTGAATGTGTTTGAGATGAAATGTCTGGGAAGTATGATAGGGATTACTAAGCTAGATAGAGTAAAAAATGAGGAGGTGAGGAGGTGAGGAGGAGAACAGGGGTGGAAAGGGAGCTGGGAGATGAGGTTGAAGAAAGAGTATTGGGATGGTTTGGACACATGGAAAGAATGAGTGAAGAAAGATTAGTAAAAGAAGTGTGGAAGGGGTGAATATGAGGGGGTGTCCTAGGATGAGATGGATGGATGGGGTGAAAGGGGTGTTACAAAAGAGAGGAATGTCTGTGGAGGAGGGACGGGAGAGGACAGAGGATAGGGGTGAATGGAGAACGGTTGTGTATGGATGATACTGTGATGCATGAGGGGGAGTGGGTGGGAGGAAGTATGTATGAGAAAAAAAAAATTGACGCAGCCCGAAGGGATTTCTCCTCGTCTTTTCCTTTTCTGCATGAGGGGACGGAGAGTGGGGGTCGCCAAAATTATGAAGCGGCCTTGTTGTTGATGTGCTGTGTCTTGCGACACTGCTTCTGACCCAGGGCAGTGGACAGGATGCAGGGATGACTCGTGATCCAGGAGGTGCCAAGATAAGAGAGAGGGAGGAGGGTGGGGGAGAGTGGAATATATAGGAAATGGAATGGGTGGGAGTGGTTTCTATGCCTTTTTCTTTTTGGCTTCCCCCCGTGTAAGGGGGGAAAATCCTTTGGTATTTGTATGTATGATATGTTTATTTTTACATTTCTTCCTTTAATATGAATATAATTAGAAATCCAATTATCTATCTTAGTCATTCCTAGGATATGTACAAAATGTGTTTTATCGCTAAAATAAATGTATGGAAATGGTAGATCTCACGATATAGTGCTAACAGGAGGTAGACCTCACGCTATAGTGTGATAGACCTCACGCGATAGTAGCACCCAGTCTCTTATCTTTGCTAAGTTTGTTTGAAATGCAACACAAAGTTCAGAGGGATATTGGGTGCATTTTTATGTTTAAAGTGTAAAGTACTATTGTTGGCAAGGGTGTTTATTGTGCTAGACTACTAGATATGGTAATATTAGAAATAAGTAATGAGAATAACAAATGATAATAATGATGTTGGTTTAACGTCACAACACCACCTCCTTCTTTTGGAAGGATAGAACGACAGAAGACTATGTACCGGAGTCGAGATTTGCACAGCCATCCCCTCGACCTACGCCTCATACAACGTCACTCTAACCCGCTAGGCCAGCGATGATAATATTGATACAATGATGATGATCATGATAATACTACTAATGATGATGATAATAATACTAAGGATAACAATAATAGGCAAAACTCCAATAGCTATCGATACGATTGTACCGATACTGATACTCGTTTCTATAGCATTACCCACAGGTTTTTGGTTGGGGAATGCACATGGCGGTTCTATATTCGTGAAAATATTAAAAATGCTGAAAAAAGCCAGAAACATGGCACACGTAAATATATATATATATATATATATATATATATATATATATATATATATATATATATATATATATATATATATATATATATATATATATATATATAATCAGCATTTGAACATCACATCAAATTATTTGTAGAATAAGTAATGGTCCTAACAACTACTTGGTATTTTGAAGCCTGTAGTTATAAGGGTTACTTAATAACATGCATTTGCCAGATATAGCTTAAAAAACAATTTTTTTTTCAGAAATTACGAACACGAAAACCATGTTTATAATTAGTTACCGAGTACTACGTGCATCCCCACATTTTTCAATTTGACCAATGATGGTATGAGAAAAACCTTGCGGTACACAATTGATCTGCAATGTAATCTAGTTTCAGAATCCTTGTAATTCCACTGAAAATTATGGGACAGCGTAAGTTTCATTCTAATTTACCTGATCTTAACTGCAAGGGAGTTTCCTTCCGATGACGGCTACATATGCCTTTACACTGTGATGAAGACTTGTTAACTGCTTAAGTTGGAAGCTCGGAACGTAGGCGGTAATTTAAATTCAACCCGAGAAGCAAGGTTGCCAGGTCCCGCAATATTTACTGGCATCTCTTCTCATTATTATTGGCAAAATATTTTCGGAAAATGTCAGGTTTTATGGCATTTAATAAAGGAATATATTAAAGGAAAATACATATTTTAAAAATGCCCAACATTTCAAATTCGTTATTGAAAGCAGTTGCTTCTTGGGCAGAGACCTTACATGTCCAAGTGCCGCCCCGAGGCAAAGTTCTGAATGACGCCCCCGCTCCCCTCCCCCATCACCACTTCCAATCTTCACCATCCTTTACATCCTGCTTTAGCTATTGGCTTGCGAAATAATTAAACGGATTTTAAAATTTCTATTTAATGTTCCTATTGCAGAAAGGGCAAGGGAAAAATATTTCATATTCTGTTGATTCTAATGCAAAATTCGTACATTACGGTAAAATATTCAGGGCTCCTTTGACCATTTTTTATTATAATTATTTTGTCAGCCATGTGGGCGACATGTCCAGACAAGAATTACCGCCCCCCCTAAATGTCCCCCATGTGAGGGTCCTGTTCTTGGGCTAAGAAATATTGAGAACACACACACACACACACACACACACAAACAGTTGAATAAAAGCAAATACAAACATGGAATTCAGGTCATTTGTGTATCATACATTTATTCAGTATTCCTGAAAGATTTCAGCTATCATTTTCACATAATCAGGTTCTGTATTAACAGTACCTTCTTCTTTAGTTTATTAATGCTCATACATACGTGAACTGATTTTCTTTAGCATCTCTTGTGATACTAATCCTTGCATCAGGAATTATTTAACATCAGTGTGACCTAATCATCAAAATGCTCTGAGCTTGTGCTCCATCCTATTTCTTACTTTTGCCTTAGTTAAAGCAGTCTGACTAAACATTCTCTCAACAAATGCTTTTGATATGGGCAGACACAACTTATTTAAAACTAATTTTGCCAAGTTTCTGAAACGACACACACCTGCAGCATTTTTAAAGTTATAAATATTGTATAAAATTTTATCTGATAATTAAGGTCAATCCCTGTATTTGTCCAGTCATACATCCTAATATATATGTAGGCCTATTGTTTTTTTCCCCAAGTCATCAAGATTTTCATCGCCTGTGAAAAATTGTCAGGTTCAACTTGTGAAACTGAACACATCTATTCATGAAGCAAAGAACATAAGGGTGAAATACTTGTAAAGTATGAAAAAATAATTTCTCTGGCATCATGGCATCATGGATTTTCATCTACTGCTGTTATAAAAAATATAGGCATCGATGCTTTATATCTAGTATCTGTTCATTAGAAAGTATCGATTCTGACAGTTCCTGATAGACTTTTGCTCCAAAGAGAATGTCTGTGATAAGTTTGAGGTGTGTATCATCAATCTTCTCATACACTCTCACATATTCATATCTACAGATTCTAATTCTCAATGAAATGTTGAAAACATCCAAGTCTTGGAACAAACGACACTGGTCAGCATTTTTGTGTTGGAAAGAAGCATTAATTTGCTCAAACTCATTTATGAGTGGAGAGGCAAGTACTAGGTTAGACCGTTGCTAGTCGCATATCACAAACATTACATGGGACGAGCTGACACGAATAGCGTATACTTTAACTGATTCAGTCAATCAATCAATCAAATCAGCCATCCTGAGTCCACTGCTGAACAAAGGCCTCTTTCATAGCATTCCATGATTCACACGACCGCGCCAATCTTTGCCACGTCACTCCTGCAAACTTCTCAATATCGTCTCTCCACCTGTCTAGGCTCCCTCTTCCACGCTTCCCATCTCGCGGCGTCCACTCAGTAACACATTTACTCCATCGCTCATCAGTCGTTCGTACTAACTTACATGCCCAATTCCACTTCCTCTCTTTTACCGCCTCCATAATATCTTTCACTCTAGTCTGCTCTCTCACCCAACTTGCTCTCTTTAGGTCTCTCAGCGTTACTCCCATCAATGATCTCTCCATTCTCCTCTGTGCAGTCCTTAGCTTTATCTCCATCTCCTTTATCAGTTTCCAAGTCTCACCCCCGTAGATTATTGCTGGCAGAATGCATTGATGTAAACTTTACGTTTCAGGATTTTATAATATTTACCAAACACTTTCAAACCAATTGTAATAGTCTTTTTATCTTATTGTCATGATTTTTGGTCAGTTTCACCATCTGGCCTAAATAAGTATACTCTTCAACTTCTTCAAGACTCTCACCATCGATTATAATATCTTTACTTTGAACTTTCGTGTTGAACATTACTTTGGTTTTACTCTTATTCTTTTTAAACCTACTTTGAGATTTTCCTTGTTCAGATCACTCAGCATATCTTGCAAGTCTTCTGCGCTTTCTGAAATAAGAATAATGTCATCCGCAAATCTTAGGTGGTTCAAATATTCGCCATTAATCTTCAAACCTTTCTCTTCTTAACTTATCCTTCTGAAAATCTATTTCAAGGAAGCTTTCAGTAATTTGGGCGATGTGGTATCGCCTTTTCGTACTACTTTCTCGATCTTGATATTTTCTATATCTTTATGTAGTCGAATTACAGCGGTACCTTTCGCATAAATCTTTTCTAGAACCTTTACGATCTGTTCGTTTGTACCCTGCTTGCGTAGCGAGTTTAGTATTGCTATTTGTTCTACCGAGTCAAAGGCCTTCTCGTAATCTACAAAAGCTAAACAAAGAGGTATGTTGTATTCTGTCGTTTTCTCGATTAGTTGTTCATCGCCTGCAAATGATCTAGAGTCAAATATCTCCTAAAGCCTGCCTGTTCCCTCTGTTGGTTTCCATATAAAATTTGAGTTAGTTTATTTGTAAGGATCTTGGAGAACATTTTATATGTGTTACAGTCAATGTCTAAACCCAGACAATTTATAAAGAGACTGATTTTTTCAGTCAATTTTTGAATTGCCTGGTTCACCCAGTTAATTTAGAAATCAGCTAAAAATCGCTGACAATTTACAAAGTGAGTAAAATTTTGATAGATTTTCTTGGCATATTGACTGAAATGAATCCTGTGGTATTTTACGGGAAGGGGAACTATGCTCATAGTGTCCTGTCTTCATATCTCTTTTTAATTGTGTGTGTGTGTGTGTGTGCAACTGCTAGCTGTTATCCTTTCAATGTAAGCTCAGAGCTCATTATTGTACTGGCATATTGACTAATATGGAGTAATGAACTGACAGAAAAACAAACAGTATTCTTGAGCAAAAATTTATTTTCTAAAACCTATGTAACAATAGAATGTCAAAAAAACAAAATAAAAAATGTGACATTTTAAACACTATATCAGTTTTTATTCTTGCAATTCAAACTAGAGTGTCACCGACTATTGTGCTTGTAACCTTCTTTGTAACATTTACAGCGACTTGTTTGACACTGTTTCTTGCTTACAGTACAGTTGTACTTGGCAGATCCTTGACCACCAAACCTAGATGACTATTATACTGCCTGACGAAGTCCTATTTCCTTGTCTGTACTCACATCACCAGTACTATACAGTTCTTGGGTACAAATATCAAACTGGCTTCTACTGTAGCGTCCCTTGAGTATTCCTTCTCTCACGGCTATTCTATACATGTCATTTTCGTTACGATCTTAGATCACACCGATAACATTTCGTGGATCACCTTTCCCTCAATCAACTAACAGGATGGGAATTGTCACGTTATCTCCTGGATTATGTGGGACATGTTCTTAACGGCTACGTTTGACCATGTGCTCAGCTTGAGCTAACTGACCAGCTGCTCCTCTGGACCGTTGAAGTGCTATGTCTTCTTGGAGCTTCTGAAGTCTTCTTTGAGGGTTCTGGTCACAGGGTCGACTGTCTGGATTGGCAGAGCCCTCTGATGAACCATATGAATGAACGAAAACAAAGAATAAATGCAGTTAATTTTGTTTGCTTAATAACAGAAGAGAGAGTTTAATTAATGGTGAAATACTTGCCATGTGTTTTTGAGCTTAATAACATTAGTTATCAGTTACTTTTTATAAAAAAAAAAATTGTGTGTGTGAGTATTACTACCTGGCTGAGCGAAGTCCTCATGCGATTCATTTGGATGAGTAGAGCACTCAGGTGAATCGCCTGGGGGCTCGTGCACTCAGGGGAATCGTCTGGAGGGTTCGTACATTGAGGTGAATCGCCTGGAGAGTTCATGCACTCAGGTGATTTTTTTTTTTTTTTTTTTTTTTGTGGTACTTTGTCAAAGGCTTTTTGTAAGTCCAGGGAAGCACAATCAGCCCATCCATCCCTTTCTTGTATTATATCTATTAGTCTTGAGTAAAAACAGATTAAATTTGTGGTACATGATCTTCACTGTCTAAATCCAAATTGTCTCGGGTTTATTATATTGTTTTCTTCCAGGTGTTTTACCCATCTACTCTTGATAACTTTCTCACAAATTTTGGCTACAGTGCTTGTTAGGAAGACCGGTCTGTTATTAGTTGGTTCTTCCTTGTTTCCTCCTTTATATATTGGTACAATGTTGGCATTTTCCCAGTCCTTTGGTATTTTTCCTTCTTTGAGAAAATGGAAATAGTCTAGTAGCCAATGAACATACCTCCAAACACAATATACACCATATCCCCAAATAAACCTGAACACAAATTAAGTCACAAGAAATAACCACATGTGTCTAATTATAAATATTTAACCCTTCCATTTGCAACAAACATCTGAAATTATGTGACTGTTAATTCTCCTCACCGGAAGCTGACATCAGTGATTAGATGGTTTATAAACCGAGATCGGACCCAGAAGAGGCAGTTAACAGGTGACAGTAGATCCCGGAGGATCTACGACATGTGGAGACTGTACCAAATATAGTTAAGGAAAGGGACTAATTTTCTTCGGTATCACCTGCGAATTCAGTGAGCGCTGAAACTATCGGTTGTTTTAAGAAACGGTTAGACAACTGTATGGATAGAGATGACAGGTGGTAATGGGCATGGAACTGCCTAGTGTAGGCCTCATGGTCTCTTGCAGTCTCCTTCATTCTTATGTTCTTAACTTCTCACGTCCGAAGGATCGGAATAAAACCCTGGAATCCTTTTCATCTTTATTTATTAGATCCATTTTTGATCAACACAACCGAACAAGTTGACACAATAGATTGCGTTCTGTGTTAGCAAATAAGAAGATAAATGAAAAACAAACTCATCTTAAACTAGTGAAACGGCCATGCAAAAGGTTGGTGTGCTGGCGTGGGGTTCCTCGTATGGTTGTTGGCAAGGTCCCACGCCGAGCCGGACAGTCGCGTGGGACCAAACGAAGTACATATTCAAATGACCCACCCGTCCTGAACTTTTCATTTTAATATTTGTCATGGCAATTGAGTAGCGGGGGTGGCAGGCATACACACATACAAATATACATACATATATAGCACATGTCTGCGTGTATTATACGTATTTGTGCATCTGTATGTATGTGTTCCAGTACGCGTATGCACATGCATACAACTGCACTACAAACACTTTTCCACGACTGCACCGTCGGGGGCGAGGAGGGGGGGGGGCAGTCACAGATGTCTGCTCCGTTGCTCTAAGACAAATATACGAAGCTCCCAGGTCAATGTGGAGAGACAGAGAGGAAACGTGTGAATGTGTGTGTGTGTGTGTGTGTGCAATTAAAGAGTGTCAGATTATGATAATGTGCCTGTAATATCCCATTGCATCCACTAATTTAACGTATAAAACTTTTTTTTTAAATCGAGTAGGGTGTATTGTCATAATATACACGCCGAAGACGATTACACGCTCGGACTGTTGTCACGATCCAGGCTCATCTCTGAGGGTCCCCTGAAAGAATTCGTTGATAGGGTGCCAATGGGTTTGAGTGGCCCTCTCGACCAGAGAGAGAGAGAGAGAGAGAAAGAATTAGAGAGAGAGATAGATAAAGAGAGAGAGTTTCGAAATGATCCTTGTAAGTCACCCTCGAACACCATATGAAACAAACACCCACAACACGGAGACACACATCTTAGACTTCTGACCCTTACGAAGTACGTCACTGGGTTGAAAGGGTATTTTTGATTCTTAGCTGTCGAAGGGCCTTCGATAAAAGTCAGGGAGAGCCTATGGGACCTCGTGGAAGAACTTAAGTCTTGGACTTCTGGAAGAGGTTATCACTGAGGTGCCTCGTCAAGTCTGGGACTCTGGACACAGGCTCGCAAAGAAGTACCTGAAGGTAAGGAGTCTACGCCATAAGACGCTGAGTAGATGCGGCTGAAGCCGTCACCTTTGCCCTGTGCGCTTTAAGGATTGTAGGGGCAGGTAACCAACAGTCACTGGTGGGAATCGGAGAGAAGTGCGGGATTCGAACCCACAACGAAGCGATTGTGAGACCAGCACGCTTCCGATTATGCCATCAGCACACTGGATCGGTAATATACACTATTTTTCGTTCAGTCTTCGGAGGAACTCGCTGTAGGAGGTGAAAGTCCTTGGGTGAGGGGACTTCGTTGAGGCGCTCAGGAGGTGCGTATTCGGTAGAAGTTCTGAGGATCTTCTCAAAGAACATCATCTAGGGCTCACAAGGTCTCCACGAAAGAACCTGATGGTTCATAGAGTCTTTCGAAGAGCTAGATGGAGCTCGTGAGATTGAGTTCGATCATTCTTTTTCCTGGGATCTCACTGCTTCAGAAGAACCCAATCTAACTCATGAGGGCCCTTTTGAGCTCGATAAGGCTTGAAAGATCTCTTCAAGACCTCGAAGGAGATGTGAATTAATTTTATTTACTTTTTAGCTCTCTGTGTTGTTCGGTAATGTTTCTTTGCTATAAAAAAAAAATCAGATACTATCTAGAGGTGACCTCGAATTGTGTTGCAGTTGTCAGATAATTTCAAACATTCTGCTGGGTTATTATACATTAATGATTTGTTTCTGGCTGTCGCCAGGTGATATCATTCAGCAGCTTGAATGCTCTTTGTCTAGCAATGGGTCGATACAACCTCAATTTAATTTTATTACTAGATAATGTCAGTTTGCCATTTTCTAGGTGTCATGAGGTGATTTTTTCAATAATGGGGGAGGAAGGGAGGTGGGTCACCTTTTGCTGAAAAAAGGAAATTTAGTGGATATTTTTCTTGCTCGTAGTCCAATAGATGACTTGGCTAATCAAAATTTTAATTACTAGCTCCCGACCAATTGAAATCTTTGATCGTTAGGTTCCGACAGTTCAAAATTTTGACCGTTAGCTCCTGACCAATCAAAACTCTGGTCAGCGCTGTACGCTTCGTTCAAGCCACGCCCCTTGTACCTCTTGACCAACGGTAGGCTTTCAAAGTTAACTTTAGACCAACCAGAATGCAGACTAGTTTCTTCGTTATGACACAACCAATGGTTATATTATTAAACAATTATAATATAATATTAATAAATGGAATGTAACATGTTATAATAATATATTTATATATATAATATATATACAAGAACTCAATTATCACATGGGATTAAGAGCACCATGATGGGTAGCAAGAGGTCAAGACTAATTGATAATTAATCATAATAATAATAATAATGATAATAATGATAATAATCAGAATAACTAATACCAATATAGTTATTGCAAAAATTGATCAGCAATTCTTTCCTTTTTCGTACAAATTTCGACTGTATCCTCTTCTTATTGGGAAGTGTCACGTCGCTCTGATGAGGGATTAGCGGATCACTGATTGGTCAACTGAATAATACAATCTATCAATGCAGAGATTAATGAGTCATTAAAATGCTTGCTGAAGCAACCAATCAATCCATCTAAAGTATACACACCCCTCAACACAATGAGCAATTCGTCATCTAGTGATTAGTACATGTAGCTTCCACCTGGTCAGTCAAATGGCCCAATCACTGATTGGGTGAGCCTTGTGTGTGTCCAGGATCAGTTTATTATATTGACTAATCGTTCAAGCGGTCAAGCTATTCATTAAATCAACGTCAGTCTTGATTGGTAGCCAATCCTTCAGTCAGTTGCGTTATCAGACGTGCATCAACAATCAATCTGACCAAAGCGATTAGTCGATCATCTGGCAGGTCGGCTGACTGATCCTGTCCTGTGATTGGCTGAAACGTCGGTATTTCCGTTAAAGCGATATGACGTCATTGATGACATGTCCCAACAACTGACCAATCACGCTTCCCTCTATTTTATTTGTTTATTTTTTTTTATTCTTAATTAGTTTAGCGGCAACGCGTTACCTCAGGCACTTGGCTTTGTCATCATCATCATCACCATCATCACAAGAATTAACATTTGTGTCACTGTTCCAACATCATCACTATCACATTCATTAAAGAAATGGTTCGTCATCATTATCGTCCCATTCCGTCTATCTCATCACAATAACAATCACCACAACATAGGTGAGTTGTTCACATCACATTCTCGCTAAAACGTCATCAGATATATTTCAAGTGCAGCAACAGAGTTCCTCACACCAATATTCCTCCGACATGACGTCATTTTAGTCCCCTTTCAATATGACGTCATAAGTCCCCTTCGTGACTCTGTAACATTTTATCATCACCCAATATCACATCTTAAGCACCACATCACGTTATCTTAACACGTCACCCACTGTGGGTGGAAAAACTAGCTCTTTTACAAAAAACAGTTCACCTTTTCATGATCTGTTTTTTTTTTAGCAAATGCATTAAAGTTTCATCCCAGACGATGACGTCAGAGAACCTTAAAGCTACATATAATGCGACTGATACTTCAAGAAATTGTCTGGTATATATTTTTTTTACTTTACTCTCGTAGATTCGCACATGACATTTTGCAAAATAGTTTCATCTGAATTCGGATTTTTTTTTTTACTTATTTAGACCCGCCTTTGTCGATATGCAATGAAGAGTTATTCTTTCTTGTTTTTAATCGCCTCTTTCTCAAGAGTCCCTGGTCTTCGACTTTGCCTTTTTTCTTCTTCTTCTTTTTCCTCTTCTTCTTCTTCTCCTTCTTTCTGTGATCTCTGACTTACTGCTACCTCATCTTCGGCAGGTCATCTTTTGCTTGGAGAGGAGCAAGTTAAAGGCTTTCTGCTACAGTATATTTCGTGTTATTACTGTTGTTATACAGGACTCCAGTTTTGCCGCATTTCCTATAGTTTCTGGACTTTGTCGATGAAGAAGAACGATGGAGGTCATCCACGTCTCCTGAAGGAGGAGGAGGAAGAGGAGGAGAGGGAGTAGGAGGAGGAGGACGCCTTCGTCGGGATCTCGAGGACGACCTCTTCAGCCGGCGAGGCGAGGGCAAGGAAAGACAACGACGCAAGCTCGTGAGACCTGCAGGAACGGGTCTTGTGAGTCTTCTCAGAGGTCGAAGACCTACCTGAAGAAGACCTTGTGGGTGGCGGCGGTGGCATTCGGTCTGACGCGCTACGACTACGTTACTGCGCGTGTACCGGAAGGCCCTCCGGGGGGGCGGCTCCCGCCTCCGAGGCGTGCGACAGGCTTCCTAGAACGGGTGTGCGAGCTTGTCTAGGCGCGGCGCTTTCTAGGTAGCGAGCGATGCGGTTTTCTAGAGAGGCGTGCAATATAAGCTGCAGGTGTGGAGTCTAGATCGGGGTTTCCCGGGCTGTCGTTGCTGGGGGACTGAAGAACGTCGGCACCGGGATGCGGGACCCGAGCCCGTCCTTGCGTGGTCGTACCTGGCGGGAGGCCAGGGGCGAAGACTTGGGCGAGCCGTAGGTTGGGAAGGCCTCCGTCGTGCCGTTCAAGGGCGTGGAGGCCGTGGTGGCTGTCGAAGGCGCTGATGGGGAGGAGTTCGCGTGTGCCGAAACCCAAGAGCAGGTGTAGGCTTGCTGGGCCAAGTCTGGTGGGAGGCTCTTGCCCTCAGCGGCGAGGTTGTCGGCCACGCGCGCCCTGTACGCGTTGAGGATATCTTCAAGGCGCGCCAGGATCTTCTCATCTGAGTCGAGGGCTGGGTCTGCGAGCTGGTTGATGACCGGTGAGGCATGGGCAGTCGAATTGATCGTTCGTTTGGGCGACCGGTTCGCTGGCGTGGCCGGCGCTGAGGCCGGGAACCGGCGCCGGGCGGTGGCCGGCGAGGCCGAGGCGGACCTCACGCCGCCCCTCGGGGCTGGCGGATGAGCCGGCGACTTGAAAGTGTCACTGGTGAGGGAAGGACGCTCTTTGGTGCCTCGTCCGCTCCATGTGTTCTTGCCGTAGTTGTTCACTCCGGAAGCACCCCCGGACATTTGCGTGGAACCGCGCCTTGTGGGCGACCCCCGGATGACGTGGCGGGACTCAGAGTCCCTGCCGAGGGTGAACAATCCTCCTTCACTCGTGGCGCTCCTGCTGCGGCTGATACTACGACCAGTCTCTCCGCCGATGCTGCTTCGCCGGGGAGACCGTACGGCCATGGAGGAACTGTCATCCCGGCGTTGACCGGGGCCGGCATTCCATGGGGGCTTTGCACTGCTGCTTGAACTCGACTTGACCTTCGGGGAAGCCGAAGGGGTCAGATCCTCCGAAGTCTTCTTCGATTTCTTCAGCCCAAGCATGCGTCCGAAGGAGTTGTCCAAGAACGGGATTCTGGATTTGGAAGGTCGTCCTCCGTCCTTCGTGTTGTTCCAGGCTGCTGTCGAGTCCTTGAGGGGGTCCGTCGTCGTTGGGCTTGTCGGGGACCTCGGGGGTGTGGGCGTCACGTCCTCCGTTGACATGGAAGAACCTTCTGAGGACATCTGCGTCAGAGAGGACTCAGGTCGTTCTGAAAACAAATAAGAGGATTGAGTGTGATGTACATATTTGACAACCAATCATCTATTCAATCAAACAGTCAGTCATATTTTGTGTTGCTGTCTGGAAGGAAGGAATGTAGGACATTCGTTAGTTATGATTTGAAATCATTCTTAATTGTCAACATATCTCGCTTTTAACTCGTCAACCATTTTTTCCTGGTAGGATATACGTCACTGTTAAGTTGAACACATGTATATATATCGTCATATACAGATACACACACACATAGACAAAAGTTCCCACTGAATGTATTACAACATGGAGATGTCATCATAAAAACATAGGGTACCTGAGTAGCGGTTGCTGTAGTTTTCCCAAAACGTTTATTTTCTTTGTTTTGCGAGACCTGAAACCATTTTATATGATAGCTTTGGTTATAACTACAGGAAGGAATGTAGGACACTTCCATTTCCTTCCATTTTACTGTTCTTGGGGGAGAGAGAGAGAGAGAGAGAGAGAGAGAGAGAGAGAGAGAGAGAGAGAGAGAGAGAGAGAGAGAGAGAGAGAGAGAGAGAGAGAGAGAGACAGAGAGAGAGAGAGAAAGAGAGACGGAGATAAGATAGACAGAAGTACGAGTAGATATATAGAGAGACAGAGATAGAAATGGAAATAAACAGATAGAGATGGATATAGAGAGATATAGAGATAAGACAGATATATAGAGATATATAGATAGATACATACATAGATAGACAGAAAGAAAGAGTGACTTACCATTTTCAGGAACCTGCAACCCATTGACCGAAGTCTTGCCCACGGCTACGGGGGCGCCTCCCCGACGCGGAGTTCGAAGAGCCATACGAGGTGCTCCTTGACTCTTGTAACCTTCGTCGCTGACTTCCGAGGACGAGTCACACGAGGCCATGTGGTCAGGCGAGTAGGACGTGGGTAAAGTCTCGTCAGGTCCTCCCCCAGCATGGTTACCCTGCAGGAGGCGTGACTGGCCATACCTACGAAAGAAAACAGAGTCGTGAATGACGAAGCCTACCTACGAAATATAACTTGTGGTTGATCGTGACTATGAAAAAGACTTCAATTATTTGGAATTTATTTCTTAATTTTATTTGTGTATTTATCTATTAATCAACTAATAAATTCATTAATCAATTTACTTACTCATTAATGTAATTATCTGAATAGATTATCACACTTTAGTTCAGTCCTAACCTTTTGAATACCTTACATGTCCAGTGTTTTTTTTGTTATATCTGCCGTCAGGCGATTTTATTCAACTGAGGGAGAGGGAACTCCCTGGTTTGACTGGCAAACTCAACACGATTAACCTCTTCAAAGCTATTGAAAAATAATGTATTTGTTTTGGTTGTCAGTCGGCGAATTTATTCAGCCACGGCACCTGGATTCTCAAGTTCAGGCAGGCGATTCTTTTCAGCTGAAGGGAACTCGTCAACTACACTTCTATATATATGAGGGGCCTTTTTCCCCCTTATAAGGGAGGTAGCCAAGTCAAAAGGCACGTACCTACTCCCACCCATTCCATTCCCATCCACCACCACCCCTTTCCCCTTCTCATTTTAGCTCCTTGAGGATGACGGGTCATCCCTGCATCTCGCTCACTGCCCTGTGTCAGAAGCAATGTAGCAAGACACAGTAGGGCATAGTACAGTAAATTGTAAAACTACGCTTACGTTGAAAAAAAGGGGGAGTTCCTACCTGCCAGAACCAATTCTTGAGAATGGATCTCTTGATGCTGCTGGAGACTGTGATCGCTGGCGCAGGGACCCTGCGGCCGCTGCACTTCGGGCGTCTAGAGAATCTCGACGTCCTGAAGCGACGCTGACGGCGCCAGAGGACCTTCGTCGTGGTGAAGGCGACGAAGGAAGAACAACCGTATCACTCCTGAAACAAAACACACGGAAACAAGAACGGTGAAAATGGCGCAGTAGCTGGGAAGCAGAGGTCATGATGAAAAAATACGACAAGTGCACATCAAGCAATGTTCAGTTTACTTATTCATTTATTTATTCATTCGTTGGTTATGATTTGAAATCATTCTTAATTGTCAACATATCTCGCTTTTAATTCGTCAACCATTTTTTCCTGGTAGGATATACGTCACTGTTATGTTGAATACATGTATATATATCGTCATATACAGATACACACACATAGACAAAAGTTCCCACTGAATGTATTACAACATGGAGATTTCATCATAAAAACATAGGGTACCTGAATAGCTGTTGCTGTAGTTTTCCCAAAACGTTTATTTTCTTTGTTTTGCAAGACCTGAAACCATTTTCTATGATAGCTTTGGCTGTAACTACAGTAAATATAATCATTAGAATATTGATTACAAATGTGACAACAATGCCTTTGGGCTATCAATATCATTCAATCAATCACAATAAATGTTTGAAATATAAGCACTGAGTCTTAGATATGTCCACGTGTGTATTGTTTCTTTTTTTTTTATTAATTTGTTTTTGATTTTGAAATTCTGATGCATCACCGTGGGTAATCAGAGTCTGGTGTTCCCTCATCATTCGAATTTCAACGAAAAAAGTGAATTTCAAATTATTCTCGAGTACACAACTCAGCTTTTCCTCCTGAAATTTGGGAGATTTTATTTTATTTTCTGTATGTTAGAAATGGCTCCTCATTCATCAGTTTGTGAACAGGAAAAGAAATATTTTTATTGATGCTCATAATCGATATTCGGCGATGATTGTGTTGGAGATGCGGAAGAATAATTAAAGATGAGAAGGAAGACGTCCAAGGGGATGAAAGCGGGGCCATTCCCCGACGTGTCTCTCCATACAGGGTACCCGCGGCCTCTAGGTAACGTCCACGGCCACAAGTTCGGCCAAAAAATTGCTCAGTAAAGCTGTCTGGACTATAGGATAGTGGAGTTTATTGTGTTCAATGTCTTCTGTGTAGCGTTTGCATCCACGGTGTATTGAGTTTTCTGTTGTCGTTAGGCCGATTCTGCGTTAACACTGTTGGGATTGTATTAAGGTGGCGACACACTAGGTTAGCATGCTACTTGATTTTGCTACTTTGAGTAGAAACGACTATGGTTACAATGTTCTAGACTTCCGTAAGAACATCTCAGCAATGTGTCTAACATTTGTTTAATTTATCCAGTTCGTCATTCAGCTTTTCACTGTATAGCGCAAGAATAATTTGATATTTGTAAATTTGAAAAATAAAAGATCGTAACCGAAGTCGTTTTTACACAAACGAAGAGCAGAAATAGTGATATGATGACAGTGATGGTTTTAGGGATTATGATCATGCAAATGATGATGGTAATGATATTAAGGATTATCATGATAGTACCGATGATGATGAAGATAACAATGACGACGATATAATGATGTTAATGATATTAAGGATTACTATATATTAATGATGATAAAGATGGTGACGAAAAACAGGATGATGATAACAATCATGCTATAAAACAGAATAACTGTATTATTGCGATTTCGTGTTTTTTTTTTAACTAAAGACATGTTATACCCGCACAATGAACATCAAAACATAAAATTTTGTGACACTAAGAACAAAACTTTGAGAAAATGAACAAACGAAAAAGCGTCACTACGAAACTTATAATATAACGTGTATGGTGCCATTTCAAACCTTTTCGATAATATCCAGAACATTTCATATACCATAAGCCCACAAGTGACACAGATACAAATACAATGGTACTTGTCCTTTATAGGACTGTGGTTCTGAATCGCCAATGTGTACAATGGCGTGAAATACACGTGGACATCTGTTATACATACTCAGAGTACAATATTCACTCAAGGTACGACCAAGGAAGAAGCTCGGGGGGGGGGGATTCGCCCGGGGAGGAGGGGGTGAGGGGGGTGGGTGGGGATGGCTCATCTCTCCCAAGGGGTCCAAACCGATGCATACAGAACGTCACTCGTGTCCTATGGACCCCTGCCCTACGAAGACGACCTGATCTTTTTTATTTTTTGTTAGGTGGAGTGTGGGGGGGGGTCTTTTCGTGTTTAAGGGGGTGGGGGTGGGAGAGAGCGTGGGACAAAACGTCAACTCCCCCATCCCCCTATACTGGCTGAAATCGTCTGGTGTGTATGTGTGTATATATATGTGTGTGTGTATATGAATATATATATATATATATATATATATATATATATATATATATATGTGTGTGTGTGTGTGTGTGTGTGTGTGTGCGTGTGTGTGTGTGTGTGAGATTCACCATGGTCTTGGATCACGTGTTGGACTCGTGATCGACAGCCATTACTCTCCCGGATAGGAGCTCAGAGCTCATATGTAACCGATCTATGGGTAATGCTGTGACTCTACACGCACACACACAACTCCCCGCCCACGAAAGTTGGAGTAACGACTCGCAGCGCAGCGATACTGATATTATTTGAGCCCTTTGCGGGATTCGAACTCGGACCGCTGTAGTAGCGGTTGCGAACGCTACCACTGCGCCGTCGTGTGTGTGTGTGTGTGTGTGTGTGTGTGTGTGTGTGTGTGTGTATTCACCTTGGTCTTTGGATCGCGTGTTGGACTCGTGATCGACAGCTATTTCCCTC
>NC_134811.1:28580972-28585972 GCF_046742065.1 Oratosquilla oratoria | reverse complement strand
GAGAGGAAGAGAGAGAGAAAAAGAGAGAGAGAGAGAGGAATTGTGAAGTTCAAAAGAGAAGAGGAGGGAAAGAGCCCGAGATGGAGGACTGGGAGTGGTGGGGGAGGGCGGGGGGGGAGGGGTTCAAAGGAGGAAAGAGAGACTGAGAAGAGAGAGAGGGAGGTTGGGAGGAAGAGAGAGTATTTTAGTTATTCGTCGCAGATAACCAGCGCTTCTATCCTTGGGGACAATATGACACCCAAGTGATGGTCAAGGAGTAATAAAGGAGGATAACATAGATAACATAAAATGAAATAGAATATAAAATAACACGAAATAACATAAAGGTAACATAAAACAATAATATGAATAATATATATATATATATATATATATATATATATATATATATATATAAATATATATATACATATATATATATATATATATATAATATAGTATAATATAATATTGATATAATGTAATATATAATAGCAATATATAGTATAAAAAACATAACATAAAATAAAAAATAACATAAAATAGAAATAACGTAAATCCTCACTATGCTCTCCTGAAGGGAAATTAGTCTCAAATCATAAAGGAACGATATTTGACTCTGGTCCGTAGGGTGTCCCCGAATGACTGATTGTATAAAACTTGTACAATCAGTAATACATATGGGGAAGAAAGACAGGGAGGGAGGAAGGGAGTGAGGAAGAGGGGGAAGAAGGAAGAAGCAAGAACGGAGGAAGGGAGGAAGGGAGGGAGGGAGGGAGGGAAGGAAGGGTGTGTGGGAGGGAAGGAAGGGAGGGAGGGAGGGAGGGAAGGAAGGGTGTGTGGGAGGGAAGGAAGGGAGGGAGGAAAGGAGGAATGGAGGAGGGGAGTGAGTGAGGAAGACGGGGGAAGTAGAAAGAGGGAGAAAGGGAGGGAGGGAGGGGAGGGAAGGAAGTGAGGGAGGAAAGGAGGAAAGGAGGAATGGAGGAGGGGAGTGAGTGAGGAAGAGGGAGGAAGTAGAGAGAGGGAGAAAGGAAGGGAGAAAGGGAGGGAGGGAGGGAGGGAGGGGGAGAGAGGAAGGGAGGAAGGGAGCGAGTGAGGAAGAGGGAGAAGTAGGAAGAGGGAGGAAGAAAGAGGGAAGGAGGGAGAAGAAAGAAGAAGGAAGGAGGGAGGCAGGAAAGGAACGAGCGAGGAAGGGAGGAAGGGAGGGAGTGAGGAAGAGGGGGAAGTAGGAAGAAGGAGGAAGAGGGAGGGAAGGAGGGAGGAAGAGGGGAAAGTAGGAAGAGGTAGGAAAGGGGAGGGAGGGAGGGGGAGGGAGGAAGGGAGGAATGGAGGAAGGAGAGGAGTGAAGAAGAGAGGGAAGTAGGAAGAGGGAGGAAGAAGGAGGAAGGGAGTGAGGAAGAGGGTGAAGTAGGAAGAGCAAAGAAGGAGGGAAGGGGGGCGGGAGGAAAAAGGAGGAAAGGAGGGAGGAAATGGGGGAAGAGGGAGGGAGGGAAGAGGGAGGAAGAGGGAGGGAGGGAAGAGGGAGGAAGAGGGAGGGAGGGAAGAGGGAGGAAGAAGGAGGAAGGGAGTGAGGAAGAGGGGAAAGTAGGATGGAAGAGGGAGGAAGAAGGAGGAAAGGAGTGAGGAAGAGGGGAAAGTAGGAAGAGGGAGGAAGAAGGAGGGAGGGAAGAAGGAGGAAGAAGGAGGAAGGGAGTGAGGAAGAGGGGAAAGTAGGAAGAGCGAAGAAGGAGGGAAGGAAGGCGGGAGGAAAGGAGGAAGAAGGAGGGAGGAAATGGGGGAAGAGGGTGAAGTAGGAAGAGGGCGGAAGAAGAAGGGAGGGAAGAGGGAGGAAGAAGGGGAAGTAGGAAGAGGGAGGAAGAAAGAGGGTGGGAGGGAGGGAGGAAGGGAGGGAGGGAGGGAAGAGGGGTTTTTGGGATTAGTCCAGAACGACGTCCGTCTGGCAACTGGATCGAGTCTTCATCATCGTGGTCGTCGTCTATTTTGGACTTCACCAAACAAACTTCCAACTACAAAGCGAATCGAACAAAAGAACGGGGAGCTGCCCTCGGCGACAACTGCTTGTGCTGCTGCTGCTCTTGCCAGCTTCTCCTGCAGCTGCCTCATGTTAAGATCACCTGGGCACTGATACTTATTTGTTCTGGCTGTCGCCAGGAGATTTTATTCAACCGAGGGAAATACCTGTGTAGAGGAATGGAAGGTGTCTCTCCTCCTCCTCCATCTACTCCTCCTCCTCTTCCTCTTCTTCCTACTCTTCCTCCTCCTCCTACTTCCACACACATACACACGCACACTCGGAGTTAGAGTAAATTGATTAGTATGTTAGTATATCTGGTATATGACAGGGCGATTGACCATATACCCTTTCAATTGGTAATCTACGAGTATTTCCAAAGCAAGTAAGAGTTGGGGAGAAATTACGATTTTATTTGAATTTTATAAAAAAGGGATATTACTTTGTTTATATTTTCATACTAGAGCATTCAGTAGGTGAACACACATCCACACACACACACACACACACACACACACACACACACACACACATACACACACACACACACACACACACAAGCGGTCATATATGAGCTCTGAGCTCTCTTCCGGGAGGGAAATAACTGTCGATCACGAGTCTCCAACACGTGATCCAAGACAATGGTGAATCACACACACATGGACCGAGAGAATGGAAGTTGGTTTCCAGCCTTGTAGATAAACCATACGAGGAGAAACCATGAGTAGAAGCTCTGGACCCGATATCATTTAAGGAAGGGAGAGAAAGAGGCAACCTGATTGCCGTATGTTCAAGTCCCCGAAGGTGGGGGGGGGGGCAAAAGCGACAGGAAAGATCTCCTGGTTTGGGACATCAGGTCGTCAAGAGGTCATGGGAGAGGTCATGGAAAAAGAAATGATGTTAAGAAATAGAGTTTTACATACATATGCGTCAGCTCCTGAAAACAACAACAACAACAATTGGGTGATATTTTCGTAGCTGGAAACATTGACAAATTCAAAGCTAGGTTTGGTAAATGGAGGATGAAGGATGGGAATTCGTCAATGTAGATCCTTTGCTGTAAACTACAGTTAAGTAAAAACAATTAGGCAAACACACACACACACAAACACACGCACGCACTCACACACACACACACACACACACACACACACACACACACACACATCTCTATACACACATATGTATATGTATATGTGTATGTATACACACACACACACACACACACACATATATATATATATATATATATATATATATATATATATATATACATAAATACATACTTATAAAATGATAATGATAGTAATAATAATAACAAAACAAATAACAACATCGGAACTATCATAATAACAATAACAACAGCAACAATAACAGTCGTACTCACCAGATCGGCACCTGCAGGGGTCGTGTTTGTCGAGGTAGTGTTCGAGGGTGTCCCAGCCACCTCCCACTCGAACCATCACGTGGTTGCGGAGGATCTGGAGGAGGAGAAAGAGGAAGAGGTTGACAAGCGGCACAATGATAAGTGATTTGCTTTGGTTTAATTTCACAAACTCCTCCTTAACAAGAGGCTAGGACGGTGCTCCTTACAGAGGACTTTGTAGCGTGGAATTTAATGAACCATGCCCTTGGTTCAACTCGCCGGTGGCAGGATTCGAACCGCCATCACCTCGATCTTCGCCGCAAGTAGCGACGCTCTAACTCGCTCGGCCAGCAAAGGGGGAATGATATGTGATGTTTAATAAATGATAAAACAAGATGGCAGACAGAAGAACTTTCAGTCCATAACGAGGTCTGATTTTAAGGTAAATAAAAAAAACAAAAACAAAAAACAAAGAACACGTGAATAGAGATGAATAAAAAAAAAAAAAAAATCACCTGTTTTTAGTATGAAGAAAATGAATGAAGTGCATCACAGCGGTTTAAGAAACTTGAGTTTCTAGTTTACATATAAGATGATAGAAGGAATAAAATTAGACTATAGTGAGCTGCTAGCTCGTCATGGGATTACCCATCAGATGGATGGTAGAAATAATTTGGTGCCAGTCTCATCAGTATTCCAAACTTTCTTCGGAGGTGATCGTCTCAAACTTATTATACCACATCATATAGTTTTATTTTATTTATCTATTTGTTTATTTTATTTTATTTTCTTTTTTTTTTCCTTGGGGGGGGGGTGGAAGCGTTCGAACTCTCTATGGATTGGAATCCTTCCCACTGATGTCCTCTCCCTTGTTATCCCATTATATAAAGTCCAATGGTTCTCAGCCAGCATGGTGGTCCATAGACCGCCTCCCCCCCCCCCACCCTACCCAATCCCCTTAATGTGCCACACCGTCTCACCATCGAGACCACAGATCGAAATTTAGTGGATGCCCGGCTGTTCTGTTCAGTGTCGAAGCGGTCCCCACGAGTTCGAAGGAAGAAGATGAGGAGCCTGCACCAGGAGGCGCTGAGTAGCTACGGCCGAAGCCCTCACCTTTGCTCTATGATGCGTTTGGACTTGTGGACTGCGGGGTTCGAACCTACAACTAAACGAATACGAGACCAGCATGCTTCCGTTGACGTCAACAGCAGTTCATAAACAATGGAAACCAGGTTGAACACCCTCTGGAACCACCCATTCATAATGAACAGAAGAGGATCTACGCCAAGTTCTCTTGGACAGAAGAGGGTCCACGTCATCATCCGCTTCAGAAGCTCCGGGTGGGTGAGTTACGCCAGGATGAGCGTGCCAGAGCTTGCAAGTTCTGCCCCGGGTGATCATGGCAGTCATCCGGAGGACATGGCCGGATGCGACCCCTGAAGAAGGCAAAGAACAGGAGGGTGGAGTTGCGGTCGAAGATGTGGAAGAGAGATCGAGGACAAGAGGCTGGTCAACGGAGTAGTGATGGTAGAACGAATGGAGGGCAGTGCCCCCCTCCTATCTCTCCTTCTCTCTCTCTCTCTCTCCCTCTTTCTCTCTGCCGTATTGGTCAAATTCGGAAGCTTCCAATGTTCGGAAATG
>NC_134811.1:28570972-28578472 GCF_046742065.1 Oratosquilla oratoria | reverse complement strand
GTATGGGTTTAAATTCTTTTAGTTCGTCATTCAGTTTCTCATGAAATGACGAAAGAGTAATTTGACATCTGGAAACTTGAAAAAGAAAAGATCGTCACCGAAGTCGTTTCTACTCAAACGAAATGGCAAAAGCAAGTAGCATGCTAGCCTAGTGTGCCGCCATCTTAATGAGAACCCCTCGACACCGAGTTCGAAAGCAGAGGAACCTTGGAGTCCGTGGGGAGACAAAACGGTTCTTCAGAAGCTCGGCCTCGAAGTAATGAGGAGGAACTCTTGAGGATCAAGAATTTACACTAGAGGTTATTCTCGTTCTCGGAAACTGGGTTTGGTCCTTCCCTGGGTCGCCCCCTCTCTCTCTTCCCCCCCCCCTCTCTCTCTCTCTCTCTCTCTCTCTCTCCCTCTCTCTCACATACACATTTTCATGGATTTGAAAATTATATACATATCATGGTCTGAACATTTGGGTCAGAGACATCATTAGTGGCCATTACAACCTCTCTCTCTCTCTCTCTGTCTCACACACACGTTTCCATGGATTTGGAAAAAACATATTTATATCGTGGTCTGAACACAGAGCCATAATTAGTGACCATTATAACCTCTCCACCCCCACTCTCTCTCTCTCTTTCTTTCTCTCACATACATACATTTTCATGGATTTGAAAAGAAATATATATATCGTGATCTGAACATTCATTTGGGTCAGACACTTCATTAGTGATCATTACAACCTCTCTCTCTCTCTTCTTAACCAAGTTCAATATTGACGTCACTTGAGAAAAGAATTCAACGAAACACACCCAATGGCGGCCTTTACATATTTCATTCTGGCGGACCCGAGACAGAACGTGGTCTTCTTCGATCGATACCCCGAGCTACTTTCTTAACCTCGTCCGTACCAGATATCTTTACTTTCTTCTGGCTATCGCCGGGCGATTTTATCCACAGCCGGATAAAAACCACCCGGATTATCCCTTCTTGGATACTTCTTACACAAGCAATTCTCTATTATCAGGAATCTCCAAAATTCGGAATTCTCTATTATCCAGAATCTCCAAAATTCGGAATTCGCTATTATCCGGAATTTCCAAAACTCGGAATTCTCTATTATCCGGAATTTCCAAAATTCGGAATTCTCTATTATTCGGAATTTCCAAAATTCAGAATTATCTATTATCCGGAATCTCCAAAATTCGGAACCTTCCATTATTCGGAACAAAAAATTCCTAATAATTGGAAAGTTATAGGCACCAGAAGCACTTTATAAGACTGGTAGATTTCCGAAAGGGTGATTTTATTCAGCGTAAGATTGACCTGGAACATTATGACGTAGTCCTCATCCCCCTTCTTATCCAATAGATGAAGACATTGCTTGGAGAAGCAAGAGTGCGGCTATGCGTCATCGTTTGACTTAAGTGATTGAGAATGTTTTCTTTATATTCACAAAATGGTGCTAACACCAGGAACTGTTACGGTTATCACCATGGCACCATTTAGGCACTATTACCACCACTGACGCTGATCACAACCATCACCAACACCACCACAACCACTGACACCAACATCACTGTTATCACCACCATCACCAATGCTACAGCCAGCAGCAGCAGCAGCAGCAGCAGCAGCAGCAGCATTAGCAGCAGCAGTAGCAGCAGGAGCAGGAGCAGGAGCAGCAGCAGCAGCAGCATCAGCAGCAGTAGCATCAGCAGCAGGAGCAGCAGCAGCAGTAGCAGCAGCAGCATGAAAACTACCACCACATCTAAATTATATCCATTCACGTTCTAGAATTCCCCTCCAGATCCCCGAATACGCCAAGTCCTCAAAAATCCTTATCTCATATCTCTTAAATCCTAAAATCGCCCGAGATACTCAAGAACTCTAAATCCTCCCGGACAGAGCAGATACAACGGACCGCATTGTTCCTCCGCCTCCTCCTCTTCCTCCTCCTCCTCCTCCTCCTCCTTCTTCTTCGGCGTCTGCTGTAGCTACTCCGGAAGGCTCTCAGACTTCTACATTCCCCCCTCCCTCCCCCAGGGGACCGGAGAGTCCCTGGGCCCTCGTCAGGGTTAGCACTCGGACTTCACTCACAGCGGCGATTCCCAGTGGCTTTCGTCCCTGACAGGAGGATCTCTGGGGAGGAAGGTGGTCCGGGGGTGGGGAGGGCAACAGAACTCTTAGGGTTAAAAAGGGAGTGGGGCAGTAATGGAGGGAAAGTCATGAAGGAGATCCCTCTCGCTCTTGAAAAAAAAAAAAAAAAACCCACTAATGGTCTTGCCTTTCGACCGTAAGGGGGTCGACGTTACACTGGACACGGCCTCCTACATAATAACAAAAGTGTGGTGCTGTAAATCAAAGGGGATGATAACACGCAAGAGGCAAAAGGGGGTGGGGGCATTCCTAAGGTAACATCTATCCACATACAGCTACCCACATCCACACACTCACACACATCCAACGCACGCGCACATACACACGCACACACACACACACACCCGTACGCACACACACACACACACACACACACACACACACACACACACACACACACGCACACACAAACACACACACACACATACACACACACACACACGGCCACCTGTGAAGGGTGTTTATATGATCATATATTACAATTCAATCATCCACAGACAGCCTAATCGCATCGATACTCTAAGACATTTATGTCAGCGTATGTAAGATTAATTATAAAACGAACATAGATATATACATGTACACGATGAAAGCCTCCCCATCACTTTCTCTCCCTCCCTCCTCTCCGTCTCTTTCTCTCTCTCTCTCTCTCTCTCTCTCTCTCTCTCTCTCTCTCTCTCTCTCTCTCTCTCTCTCTCTCTCTATGTTAGGTCATTGTCCATGTCAGACTTAGACAACCAATGCGTTACTTATTCTATTTTATTCTATATTTTGGAGTCAGCTGCAATCCCATGATCCACACGTGATAACGTGACCTTGAACTCAAGGAAGATCGCAAACAAGGAACAACTTTTTACTTCATCTCAGCCTTTGCTGGAAGGCTATCACTGAAGACCCTTCCTTGACGCGTAATGGGATTCATACCCACCACGACTGGCCTACGAGGCACCCCTAGCTCATTACGCCTCCCCCTCCCTCTCACCGAAGTTCGTCCTTTTTGCAGCCTTCGCCTAGTCAGTGGTGTTAGTGATGAGGGAACTAACTTGACTGTACCACTAAATCTCTTAGACATTTCTAATTCCTAATCGGAAACACAGATGGCATTAGGTCTGATCTCTGTCTTAATGAGAATATATTCCTGACTAGATAGTTAATCCTGGTTTAATAAGGGTTTATCTGTCATTGGACTAACCCTAATATATTACACACACAGGCACACACACACACACACACAAACACACACACACACACACACACACATGTAAATACAGAGCAGCTGGCGTCAGTCCAATGTGCAAATGATCAATGATCATGAATTCTCGATAGATGCCTCGCCCTCCACCTTTTCCTCCTCCTCCACTTCCTCCTCCTCCTCCTCCTCCTCCTCTTCCTCCAACCACATCCCGCACTCTTTCCCCGCCTCCTATAATACAATCATTTCACCTTGACAGAAAAAAAAACTAAATTACCCCTTGGAATGTTCTTAGAAAAAAATCAGTACGAAAATAGAAGACAAAACGAAAGTGATGAAAAACTGTGGTTGAAATTTGAAAGTATCTGACCACACAAATGAATCAAGCTAAATATACGGATACTGACGACGCAAGCAAGACTTACTGGGTCGCAAAGGACTCGTGAAGGCCGTAAATTTACGATCTGAAGGTACATAAGACTCCCAGAACTCCCCAGGGAGTATCACTACGTTCCTTATAACTGGAGCCAAATGGACGGCGGGACCAAAGTATCTGTGACCCCCATTCATCCACCCCAATCATTCTAACTCCATCTCACGACCACGCGCACATCCCCCTCCCCCCTCTTCCCACCCGTACTCCCCCCCTTCTCCCCCTCCTCTGGTGGCGGGGAGGGGGGGAGGGATTAATTTGTTATCGAACAAACCACAAAGCCATATTAACCACCTACGAGTTACCTCCCCTCCTCCTCCTCCTCCTACTCCTCCTCCTTAGGGGGATAGGGTCTTCGCCATGGGGGTCCTTGTCTTCTTTTAGTCAGCTTCACACAGCCTTCCTCCTCCACTGGAGGGGTAGGAGGAGGAGGAAGGGAAGGAAGAGGAGGGAGGAGGAAGAAGAGGAGGAGGAGGAGGAGCAGAATGAACAGGGAAGGGAGGATAAGTATTGTAGGAGAGAGGCCAAACGGAGTATGGGAACCAATGTATTGAACGTTTCGCCCAGCAGGGCAGCGAAACGTTCAATACATTGGATCCCATACTCTGCGTTTGGCCTCTTTCCTACAGTGGTGT
Organism: Oratosquilla oratoria; assembly: GCF_046742065.1. NCBI lineage: Eukaryota > Metazoa > Arthropoda > Malacostraca > Stomatopoda > Squillidae > Oratosquilla > Oratosquilla oratoria. The sequence goes on along the minus strand of NC_134811.1, from coordinate 28,574,064 downwards.
TGCAGTCGTTGAGGATAATTATGATGATCATGAAAAGGAGAAGGAGGAAGAAGAGGAATAGGAAGAAGAGGGGTATAGAAGGAAGATGAGAAGGAGAAGGAGGAAGAAAAGGAGGAGGAGGAGGAAGAGGAGGAGGAGGAGAATGAACCCAATGACCCTCGTTACCAGCTTTGGGCAGGAGGTCCTCTCGACCTCTCTTGAGTCACCATCTGAAGAGGCCTCCGGAGGAAATCCTTCTTTCCTCTGATAGTCACGATAAGAGGATCTGGTCTGGAGGAACATATGACGTCACATATTTATGACGTCACAGCGTTGTGGTTGCGAGGTCATAACCTTATGGCATTATATGAGGCTCATATGACGTTACATGTTTATAACGTCACGGTCCTATGGCGTCACTCTTATGACGTCACGTTATTGTGAGGTCATAATCTTCTGGGGTCATATGAGGTGTGTATGACGTCACACTTATAACGTCACAGTGTTATAACGTCAATATATTATGAGGTCATAATCTTATGGGGTCGTATCATTATGATGACAGAAACTATTTATTTGGTAACCGAAACAAAACGTTCCGGTTCCTGACGTCAATAATGTCACGTCTGAAAAGAAAGGAAAAGAAAAGGAGAGAGAAAGAGAGAGAGAGAGAGAGACAGACAGAGAGAGAGAGAGAGAGAGAGAGAGAGAGAGAGAGAGAGAGAGAGAGAGAGAGAGAGAGAGAGAGAGAGAGAGAGAGAGAGAGAGAGAGAGAGAGAGAGAGAGAGAGAAACAGTGAGGGAAAGGATGGGATAAGAGGAAAGGGAGAGGAGGGATAGGGACAGGGGGGAGGGGGAGGGAGAGATTGTCAAGTATCTCTCTCCCTCTCTCTCGCCTTATACTAACCGAGGTATTCCTTCGAACTGAACGAAATCGCCTGGCATCTGACAAAAGAAAGTTCTCAAAGGTACTTTAATCGAGGTTTGTGACGATGGGGCCCCTTCGCGGGAACCCCTGAATACCCCTCGGGCCCCCGTGGCTGCCGGTCCATCTAATCTCAAAAGGGGCCCCTGGTAACAGTCTCCTACACTTCCCTGGGGTCATGGTAACACTCTCTGGGCACTCCTTCGGGGGTCCTGGCGAGAGTGCCCTATCAGCTTTAGGGTCATCATTAGGGTCTCCCCTGACCAGTGGCCTGGTTTGGAAGGACCCTGGCAACCCGTTACTCCCTTTGGCGACACGCCCTGGTAGTCACAAGCCCCCCCCCTCCCCCTCCCCCCTACACCCTACACCCTCCCCCGGCTCTCCCACTCCACTTGGTCATTCTTCTTGTCCCTCAGGAGCTATGAAGACCATCCCCACGATTTTGCTGTCGTGGGGTTCGGCAGGTGGGCCTCGAACGTCAAGGTCGAGGGTCACAAGTTGAGGTCACAAGTGGAAGTTAAAGTTCGAGGTTAGAGTCACAATTCGAGGTCAAAACTCGAAGTCATAGCAAGCGACAGTGGCGTTGCCAGGTCCGGTGGCGGGGCTCACCTTCGTCTTCTGGTCCTGTCCCGCCCCACCTTCCCACAGCGCTGCTTCTTCTCCTCCTCCCTCCTCTTCCTCCCTCCTCCTCCTCCTCCTCCCTCCTCTTCCTCCTCCCTCCTCCACCTCCTTCTCCCTCGCCCATCTGGCTCCTCCCCTGTCTCCACCCCTCCAGTTTCCCCAACTTCTTCTACATCCAGTCCATCACTCTTATGTCTTTTCCGCTTCCATCCATCTCTTCTTCCTCATATCCATCTATTCTCTATTCTTTTGACGTCCTACTCTTCCTCCTCTTTTCCAAATCTTCTCTTCTTCTTCTCATTCGCACTCCTCCATTTCCTTCGCGTCTTCCCAATTTTCCATTCTTCACCTCCTTTCTTTCTTTTTTTCCTCCTCCTCCCACTCCCCTTCCCCCTCTTCTTCTTCCTTCCTTCCTTCCTATTCTCTTCTGTCCCTCCTTTCCATGCCTCCTCTTCTTCCTCTCTCCTTTTCTTCTCCTTATCCTCTCGTTCTCCTCCTCTTTCTCTCACTCCCCTTCCTCCTCTTCTTCTTCCTTCCTTCCTATTCTCTTCTGTCCCTCCTTTCCATGCCTCCTCTTCTTCCTCTCTCTTTTTCTTCTCCTTATCCTCTCGTTCTCCTCCTCTTTCTCTTCTATCCTGCCTTCCACCTTTTCCTCCATTTATTGCCGACTTCTTTCTCCACACTACTCACCTCTCTTAACCCTCTTCCGTCTTCTGTCCTCCTCCTTCTCCTCTTCCTCCTCCTCCTCCTCCTCCTCCTCTTCGCCCCCTACTTCCGGTCGCCTCGCAAGTTCTCTCATTATCTGGCAGTGGTCTATCCAGCAGTGTACTGTAAGTCTTCTACTCCTCCTCCATCCTTCTTCCTCTTCCTCCTACATTCCCCCTTCCTCTCTTTCTTTTCTGCTCCACCTCCCTCTCTCTTTTTCTTCCTCCTCCATTCCCCCTTCCTCTCTATTCCTTTTCAACTCCTCTCTCTCTCCGTCTTCCACTCCTCCTCCCTCTCTTTTCCTTTTCCTCTTCCACTCCTCCTTCACTCTGCCTCTTGCACTCCGCCTCTCTCTCTTCTTTTTTTCCATTCCCTCTTTCTCTCTTTCCTCTTAAACTCCTCACTCTCATTTCCTCTTCCTCCTCCACTCCTCTTCCGCTTCTCCTCCTCCTTATTCTCTTTACATTTTCCTCCTCCATTCCTCTTCCTTCTCTCTTCTTCTTCCACCCTTCCCTCTCTTTTTCTCTTCCTATTCCATGCCTCTCACTTCTCTCTTCCTCCTCCTCCTCAACTCCTCCCCATTCCCTCTCTTTTATCATCATCTTCCTTCTTTACTCGTCGTCCCTTCCTCTCTCTCTTCTTTTGTCCTCACTTTTATTACCTTCCACCTTCTTCCTTTCTCTTTCTCTTCCTCCTCCACTCCTTTCCTTCTCTCTTCCATTCCCTTTTCTTAATTGCTTCATCCTCCTTCATCCCCTTCGTCCTCCTCCTCCTCCTTCTCCTCCTCTCTCCTTCACGCTTACTTCCCCTCTCTTGTTTCTACTTCCTCTTTCTTCCTCTCTTCTACTTCTTCCTTATTTCCT
>NC_134811.1:28563472-28568472 GCF_046742065.1 Oratosquilla oratoria | reverse complement strand
GTGTGTGTGTGCGTGCGTGTGTGTGTGTGTGTGCGTGTGTGTGTGTGTGTGCGTGTGTGTGTGTGTGTGTGTGTATGTATGTGTGTGATGTATATGTATATGTTTGAGTGTGCGTGTGTGTGTATGTAAAAATCACCACTGGATCAAGTACTCGACCTCCCGGAGAAGGACAAGGGGAGGAAAAAGGAAGAAAAGGAGGAAGAGATGGGGGAGGAGGAGGAATAGGAGAAGGAGGTGGAGGAGGAGGAGGAGAAGGAGGAGATGGAGGAGGAGGGGAGAAAGAACAGGAGAAGGAAGAGGAAGCGAAAAAGGAGGAAGAGGAGGGGGAAAGGAGCATGAAAAAGTGGAAGAGAAAAAAAAGGTGGAGGTGGAGAGAGAACGGGAGAAGGAGGAGGAGGAAGAGAAAAGGACGAGGAGGAGGGAGGACGAGGAGGAGGGAGGACGAGGAGGAGGGAGGACGAGGAGGAGTAGGATTAGGAGAGGGAAGAGGAGGAGAAAGATAAAAGGACGAGGAGGAGGGAGAACGAGGAGGGAAAAAGAGGAAGAGGAGGAGAAGGAGAGGAGGGAGGAGGAGAGGAAGAAGAAGGAGGAGGAAGAGAAAAAGTAGGAGGAAGAGGAAGAGGAGGAGGAGGAGGAGTAAGAGAAAAGAACAAGGAGGAGGTAGGACGAGGCAGAGGAAGAGGAGGGAGGGAGGGAAGAGGCGGAGAGGAGGAGCAGGAGGAGGGAGGAGGAAGACTTGCTGCTCGTTTGTAGGGCGGGAGGGAAACCTTACAAGCCGGGGCACCCGAGGCCTGAAAGGTTGCAAAGATAAACGCCCACATACGACACCAAAGGAGATCCCCCCCCCTTCCCGCCCCCCCTCCCCGGTCCATCCTACGTGCCCCTCCTCCCCCCCCTCACATCCCCCCTCTCCTATCCCCCTGACCCCAGAAGCAGGCTCCTGGATTCTGAGGTCCTGGAACTGTATCTGGAAGCGTCGGGGGCATTGAGTCAACAATTTTTTTTTTTTTTTTTTTTGTACCAAAAGTTCTTCTCTGAGTTGTTACTTGAAGGATTCCTTATTGAGTAGTTATGTCTAGCTTTCGTTATCTAAGGTTAGATTGCTACTTCAAGTATATTTCTTAATCATACACAGACATACGTACACACTCATATGCGCGTGCGCTCAAGCACACACACTGGGAGGTGTTGACAGTAATGGCTAGCCTCTACAAGAGGGGGAAAATCCAGCGGTCGAAAACAGGGTTGCCGTCTCGCTGTATACCTGATGGTGTTGTTCCTTCCACCTCGTCCTCCACCTCTTCCTCTTCCTCCTCCTCCAACCTCCAAGACGTCTCCAAATTGTCTACAAAGTGTTCAGGTTCAAGTGAACAATTATGCCAAAACTCTCTTTCTCTATCTTCTCTGTCTCTCTCTCTCTCTCTAATGTTTTCTTCGGCCCTCTCTCTTTCTCGCTCTCTTTCTCTCCTCGACCACCTATACTCATGATGTGCTGTACGGTAAGCGACGTCAAAGCAAGATTGTCTACAAACTTAAAAACACACAAGAGAAAAAAAAAATCACTTCCGTACCATGTGATACTGTTTCATTAACTCTGAATGACGTCAGAGGATTTTATTCATCTCCATGGCAGCTCCTCGGCCCCCACCCACGAATACAATTAGCTCAGAGGAAGTTCTAGGTCTGATTGGGCTTAAAAACAATTCATTTTAATTTGTTTATATATTCATATCTATTAATTTCTATTGTATTTATCTATATTTTCATTAATCTAATAATATATCATTTATCTATTCATCTACCTATTTCTTATTTATCTATTTACATTCTATTTATCTATATATTTATTGTGCTATTGGATGACGTCATCCGATCCTATTGAGGTGAATGAGAAGACTCTGGGAAAAGAAAAAGGTGTAATTCGCCACCAGACAAAAGACCCGTAAATCATCGCTCCGTGGGGAACAGAAGTTTTACGCAGGTACTGCTGTTGACATAATTTCAACCGAACCGATTAAAAAAGATCCTATTTTTAATCTACTTAAATAAAGAAAAGAAAGGCGGTATACCCCAATGACTGGCTTTCGATCAGACCTTTTTTTTCTCTCTCCAAAATGCATTTAATTTTTCAGAAATGCACATTCAGCTTTCAGCATTTTTCTTTTCAGAAATGCAAACTTACTACTGGCAAGAGCCACAATAAAAGGAAAAGTGCCAACCACTACCCAAGGATGTAATAAAATCACCTGGCGCACTCTCAAACAAAACGCACGCCAGTGTTAATATATATATATATATATATATATATATATATATATATATATATATATATATATATATAAAACTGGGTTTATTTTCAAAGCCGAATTGGACGAGCTATTCATGACGTAACGACATGACATATAACGACATGACGTCACGTAATGCTAGGTCACGTGATATGACGTCACAACATCGCTGTAAATGATGATGATGATGATTTGGTTTAACGTTACAAACTCCCCACTATTGGTAGGCTAAGACGGTTCCCCTTACAGAGGACTTTGTAGCGTGGAACTGAATGAACCATGCGCTTGGTTCAATTTCGCCGGTGGCAGGGTTCAAACCGCCATCCCCTCGACCGACGCCCTAACCCGCTCGGCCAGCGATATTGGATGATCCAGACATGCCTCCCCCCTTCTCAGCTGAATAAAATAGTTTGGCGATGGACATGACTGTATCTAGACAATGAGGCACGGACAGGTATTTCTCTCCATTATTGGGAATCTCTGAAATTCGGAAATATTTTCTTCAATATTGGAAAAGGAGATTATATTGGGAAATTGACTAGAATGTACGTGTTTCTGGTATCCGGGGTTTTCTAGATTTCGGAACTCTTCGTTCCGAATATTAGAGAATTCCGAATTCTAGGGATTCCCAATAATAGAAACATCTTATGAGCCTCTTCAACACATTGAATGTTATCAGATGATCGCATTGAGTTCAATGTTTCCCACGAATTAGCTAAAAAAAAAAAAAAAAAAAAAAAAAAAATATCACAGAATAAATCATAAGATGGAATAATATAAGAAAATACAATAAAATAGAAAAAAAAGAATTGCACATGTCAATAAAGAATTGAGGAAATTAATTACAAATTAGTTTCGTTTTCTTCCAACACGAAATGTCGCGTATTGGAAAGACAGAAAACGGGGGGCTGCGCGACCAATGACTGTATCACCGGGTACCCGCAGTGTGGTTGATAACTTTGATGTGCGGAGGGAGAGAGGGGGAGAAGGAGAGAGGGGGGAGAGAGGAGGGAGACAAGAGGGAGAGGAGGGAGGCAGGAAGGGGGTGGGAAGAGGGAAGGAGGAGGAGGAGGAGGAGGAGGAGGAGGAGGAGGAGGAGGGAGGTGAGAGGTGGGAAGAAAGAGTTAGGAAAGAAAAGATGGAGAGAGGAGGTGGAGGAGGGATAGAAGATGGAGGAGAAGAAGAAGAAGAAGAAGAAGAAGAAGAAGAAGAAGAAGAAGAAGAGGAAGAAGAAGAGGGGAAGTAGGGGAGAGCTGGGAGAGTGAAGAAGAAGGAAGAGGAAAGGGGAGGGACTGGACTGTTGTTTACCAGCGCCTCTATCCTTGTGGACAATTTCACGCGGGGAGTAGGGAAAGGAGAGAAGTGAAGGAGGAAGAGGAGGGAAAAGGGGGGAGGGGTAGAGGGAGCTGGAGGATATGGGGGGTGGGTTGGGGGGATAATTTTACGTTATGGGAAAGAGAGCCCACTTCCAATGGGAAGTTTATTAATTTGACTGATGAAAGTAAATTGTCTCCCATTTCTCTGACCCAAAAGCGGAGACAGAGAGAGACAGAGAGAGACAGATAGGAGAGAGAGAGAGAGAGAGAGAGAGAGAGAGAGAGAGAGAGAGAGAGAGAGAGAGAGACAGAGAAAAGATGAATTATTTTGTCTCCCCTCTCAATCTACTCCCTTTCCCTCTCTCCCCCCCCTCACTTTCTTCCTCATTACCTCCATCTCCTACTTTCCTCCCTCCATCTCTCCTCCACACCCTCCATGTCTCCCTTTGTTCCTCCTTCTTTCGCTCTTTTCATTATACTTTTCTCCTTTTCTCCACTTCTCTCTCTCTCTCTCCCCTTCCTTTCCTTCCAAGCCTACATCTAAATTAGAATTTTCCGTGTTATGTGCGAAGAAAGAGGAGGTGAAGGAGAGGGAGGAGGAGGAGAAGGAGGTGAGGAAGGGATGGAGATAGGGGGAGGGCAGAGGGTAAGGGGGAGAGCGGGAGGAGGGGGAGAGGAGGAGGAGGGTGAGGAAGTGATGGAGATAGGGGGAGAGCGGAGAGGGAGGGAGAGCGGAGGGGGGAGGGGAGAGCGGAGGGGAGGGGGAGAGCGGAGGGGGAGGGGAGAGCGGAGGGGGAGGGGGAGAGCGGAGGGGGAGGGGGAGAGCGGAGGGGGAGGGTGAGAGCGGAGGGGGAGGGGAGAGCGGAGGGGGGAGGGGAGAGCGGAGGGAGAGGGGAGAGCGGAGGGGGGAGGGGAAGAGCGGAGGGGGGAGGGGGAGAGCGTAGGGGAGAGGGAAGAGCGGAGGGGGGAGGAGGAGAGCGGAGGGGGGAGGGGGAGAACGGGGGTGAGATGGGAGGGGGGAAGTGGGGAGCGGGGGGGAAGGGGGGGGAAGGAATCCGTCAGTCCGTCACGTCGTGGAAAGCGGGGCTCAATAATGATTTTCAGTCTCTTTCCCCCCCTCCCCCTCCCCCCGGTCCCCCTCCGCCATTTTTTCCCGCCATTCCCCCACTGGAAAGTAAAACCCCACATTGCGAATGTGGGTCGCCCGCTTCGCTCGGTCATTAGGGGCCGCGTTCTGGTTGGACCCAGCGGACGGGGATGGGGAGGAGGGGGGATGGGGGGTAGTGGTCGCAGGTGGTAACCCCCCTCCCCCCTTCCACCCCCCTCCAAAACTTGGCCGTGACTACAATGTTAACAATTATCTAATTTGTTTTACTAATGTTATTGTTCTTACGAG
>NC_134811.1:28545972-28560972 GCF_046742065.1 Oratosquilla oratoria | reverse complement strand
GAGGAAGAGACTCTCATTCACATGACTTCAAAGTATTCTTCATTTTTCAAATTTCTCAAAATTTTCGAATATTCTTGGGACCCCAGGTACCCACCCCCACACTCCCATACCAAAGAGAGTCTAGGAGTTGCGTTGTTGAGATGAACTACCACCACCACCTCCATCACCACCACCACCATCTCCACCAAATAATAAGGAATTTCCATGTACTTTCCATACTGTATTCTTTAGTAGACCTGCATATATTCTAAGCCATTTCATCACAAGTACAGTAGATTGCTGCAGGTACCACCACTACCATCATCTCCATCATCATCACCACCACCACCACCTCCAGCATCACCACCACCATCTTCATCACCATCACCATCACCACCTCCATCACCATCTCTATCACCACCACCTTCATCACCATCATCATGACAAAGAGCAGAAGCTTCCCGTGATTACTCTTCTGGCGAAGGTTCTCCTCCTCGCAGAAACGACAGGAACCACCCAAAGAGGAGGAAGAGGAAAAGGAGGAGGAGGCGGAGGAGGAGGAGGACGAGGTGGTGGTGGTGGAGGAGGAGGAGGAGGAGGAGGAGGAGGAGATGAAGGCTCCCGACGAGGTCCTGTTACCTGCAATTACCTGACGAAGGAAGTTCGATGAACTTCCTTTGTCCTTCTTCAGGGTTTCCTGGTGGGAGTTCCCGGGCCGAGAGCGCAGTGGGAATGATTATAGCTTCAGACGAAATAAGTCACGCCCCCTTTCTTCCCCTGACCAATCGCGGCATACTTTAAAGGACATGACTTGGATAAATGGAGTCTGCAGGCCCCGCCCCTTTTCTTCTCCTGACCAATCACGGCTGATTTTGAAGTACGCCTATTGCATGAAAGAGAGTATGTATGCCACGCCCCTTTTTTTCTTGACCAATTACAGCCGATTTTGATAGACACGTATTGGATATAGAGAGTCTGCTAACCACACATCTTTTCTTCCTTGACCAATCACGGCCGATTTTGATAGACATATCGGGTGAAAGAGGTCTGCACCGGAGGTTGTGATTGGTTAGGACATAAAGAAGGCGTGGCCTCTTTCGCCTGAGGTCACCACATCGATCTTTGTGTTTTATTAACCCTCTTACCTACGATGACGTCATTTAGAAATTTTGTTTTGGCTGACGCCAGACGATTTTAACCATTCGAGGATAAGATCTCGTACAAAAGGGGTTAGGTTACGTTAGGTTAGGTAAGGGTTATTATTAATTCACTTATCTATTACATGCACGAAGCCGCAAGGGAGGTTCAAGTGTCTGAACACTATGTACATCATATCAAACGGTGTTCGAACCAGAGACCTTCTACTCAGCTGTTAAGAGGGTATCACACTGGGCTATTTATCTCCAACTCCATAACTAGAATATGACTTTCCTTACAGAATCTACACTTCTCTAAGGACATTTCAACAGTATGTCTAACATTCATATAGGCTTGCAATCTCTTAATTCATCATTCAGCTTTGCTATATATGACGGAAAGGTAATCTGATATAAGGAGATTTGAAAAATAGAATATTATAACCGAAGTCGTTTTTACTCAAACCGCTTAATAAGCTCTTCCGACTCAGGTATTACGTCCCAACACTAAATCTTCTCGTTAAAACGGTGCACTTTACATACTTTGTTAAGGAAAAAATGTCTCAACCATTCACCTCCTGCCGGATGTAAGATCCAATACGTCTCTACTAACGAAGGTAAAGATCAATGCTTCCCTCCTGAAGAAGGTGAGGAGCATCATCACCTTCCTGTAGAAGAGATACCCTCAACCATTTCCCTTCCGATGAAGGTGAAAGCCGAAACTCACTTTCTGTCGGAGGAAAAACCCTAGAAAATCCCTCCTGAGGAAGCTAAGGGACACTACTACTCTTCTCCAGAAGAGAAAGTCCCCCAACGTTCCCCTCCTCATGAAGGTAGGTAAGAGGCACCACTACCCTCCTGCAGAAGAAACCCTCTCCGAACTCCCCCCGAACTCGTTCTTCCTGAAGAAGGTACACGTACGACACTACTTACCCTGACGAAGATGAGGACCTTGGTGTCACCAATGCGGTATTTCCCTTCGGACTGCTTGATCATGGGGAACTGCGATGGGCAAGTGCATCGCTCGACCAGGTCGCGCACCTGAAGAAGGAGAGAACGAGAAACAAATTAATTCACGGGTTCTCACGAAGTAGGGCACCTGTGAGCATACATGTTGGGGGTAAAAGGTAAAAGAAGGGGAGGAGGGGGTGTGGATGGGGAGGTGGAGATGGAAATGGAAGAGGAGGAAGAGGAGGAGGAGGAGGAAGCGTTAGAAAAGGTAGAGAAGGAATGAGGTGGAACAGTAGAAGGAGGAGAAAGAAGAGGATAATTATGCGGATGGGAAAAAAGAGAACAGGAGGACGACAAATGGTAGGAGGTAGAGATGGAAGAGGAGGAAGAAGCTGGAAGAGTAGAAAGGGGAGGAGGAGGAAGAGGAAGAGGAAGAAGATGATAAATATGAGGGTGGGGAGAAAGAGAACTGGAGGAAGACAAACGGCTGGAGAAAGTGCATGAAGAGGAGGAGGAGGAAATGGAAGAGAAAGAGCAAAGGGACGAGGTGAAAGAGAATAGGAGGAAGACGAACAGCAACAGGAAGAAAAAGTAGAGGAGAGGAGGAGGAGGAGGAGGAGAAAACAATAGAGGGAGATATATTGAAAAATCCAGTTATTGCGCCTTGCAGGGCAAGAAACTGGGGGTGGGGGGGACTTGGGGAGTAAAGGGGGGGCTGCTGACCCCTCAGACGAATATATATTCATGACTGCCTGTGCGCCAGATGGCAGACCTAATAAAACACAGAAAACCAGTTAATGAAATAACAAATGAGGCAAAATTTACGTATTTTGTTTTGGGTAACGTCAGGCGGTTCTGTCCACCCAGGATCAGTTCTCCGACTACCAAAATCGCTCTAGAAATGCTCTAGAACCATTTAGAGATTAGGACTACATATTGACCGACTAATATCGTCCTGTGTGAATCGAGGCAAGATCTGGAATAAGTATGCTAATGTGGAGGAGTTAATCAAGAGATTCTAACCTTCTTAGTATAAAAGTTTTTAAGTCTTTGCCTTACTTGAACAGAATCGTCTGGAGAGGGTAAGGTATATATATATATATATATATATATATATATATATATATATATATATATATGTATATATATATATATATATATATATATATATATATATATATGTATCTTACCCTCTCTGGACAAGAGTGACGTATCCATGGCCTCTCTCTTGATGGCGCAATCGGTTAAGTCACTATCACTTGTCACGTGCTAGCGGAGGTTCGACTTGTGGTTGATAAATGTATATGTGTATATATATATATATATATATATATATATATATATATATATATATACATACAGTATATACATATATATATATATATATATATATATATATATACATATGCACTCCATAATGTATGAAGTAACTAGATGGGAGACTGGATATTGTTAAGTTAGGTCAGCGGCACTTTGTTTAATAACTACGATTAACACCTTTTGTAATTGCAGCCAAGAGTGACGTATCCAAGGCCCCGCTAAAAGGAGTGACGTCATCGGGATCTTGCAATTATGAACGACGTCATTACCAAGGAATTGTACCTAAGAGTGACGTCCTCAAGGCTCTGGAGTGACGTCATCAAGGCTCTGGGGTGACGTCACTTCCGAGTCATGCAAGACAAGAGTCTTCGTCGTCGCATTTGCAGCAAAGGGTCGGTGACGGGGAGACAAGAAGGGTTTATGGGGGGCGTGGGAGAGATAGAAAGGGAGGATTTGATGGGAAATGGGGGAAGGGAGTGGGGGGAGATGAGGAGATGGGGTAGATGTTGAGGAGATGGGGAGGGTGAGGGTGAGGGGAGGGGTGAGGGGAAGAATGGGAGGAAGGGGAAGAGATGAGGAGGAAGGGAAAGGAAGGAGGAGGAGGAGGAGATAGAGGGAAGAGATAGGGAGGTAAGAAAAGGGAAGTGGATGAGAGGGGAGGGAGGAAAAAGAAGGGGCAGGAGACGGGGGGAGGAGATGGGGGGGTCTAGTAGATGTACAAAGGGGAGATAGGAGTATCTGCAGGTGTGGGAGGGAGGGAAGGAGGGGAGGGAGTGGAGGGACGGGAAAGGAGTGCAAAGGGAGAGGAGTGTGGAGGGAGTGGAGGGAAGGGAGAGGAAGTGGGGAGTGAGGGAAGGTCACAGAAGTGGTAAAGGGGAAGGAAGACAGGATAGGAAGGGATGGGAGGAGGGGGATAGGATGAGGGGACAGGATGAGAGGGGAGGGGGGAAGGGGGTAGATAAGGGATGTGGAGGGAAGCGGGAAATGGGAGGTAATGGGGGATTTGTAGGAGGGAGTGGAGGGAAGGAAGATGAGGGGGAAGGAGGGGGGAAGGGGGGAGGGGGAACCGGCTCGCCCACAAGAGATTGGAGTGACAGTGTGAGCATGGTACAAACCCCCCACCCCCTCCTCCCCCGCGGGGGACGGGGGGAGAAGGAGAAGGGGGGGAAGGGAGGTCGGATAAATATGGATGTAGGAGGGGAAAGGCAAGACGGTGTGGGAGGGAAAGAGGGGGAGGGAGTGGGGGAGAGGGGGAAGGAGGAAGGGGGAGTAAGGAGAGGATAGGAGGAGGGAGAGAAGGAAGGAGTGAAGACGAAAGGTGTATAGGAAGAAACAGGGAGGAGACGAGGGAGGAAGGAGCAGGAAGGGAGGGAGGGAAGAAAGAAATGAAAGAAGAAAAGGAAGAAGTAGAAGGAGAAACATATAATAGGGAAGGAAGGGGAGGGGGAAGAGAGAGCGGGAAGAGGGAAAGAAGGACGGCAGGGAATGAGAAGGGAAGGAAGGGAGAAAGGACGGAGGGAAAGAGGGAAGGCAGGGAAGGAAGAAGGGAAGGGAAGGGAAGGGAAGGGAAGGGAAGGGAAGGAGGGACCGAAGGACAGAAGGAAGGAAGGAAGGAAGGAAGGAAGGAAGAGGGGAAGACAGGAGAGAGGGAATGAAGGAGGAAAGGCAGAGGAGGAAGAAGAGGAGGAGGTAAGGCAGGGAAAGGAGGAGGGAAGGAGGATGCATCCGGGCCCCCCGGTGCGATCCATTTGCGGAAGAGAAGAATGCAGCGCGGAAAAGGTCCTTTACGACCAAAATTAAGAAAAAAAAAAAAAAAAAAAAAAAGCGGCCAAAAGGAGGAGGAGGAGGGCGAAGAGGAGGAGGAGGAGGAGGAGGAGGGTGAAGAGTAGGAGGAGGGGGAGGAGGAGGAATGATAATAGTAGTTATAGTCGTAGTAGTGGTAGGAGGGGGAGGAGTGGAAGTAGTAGAAATAGGAGGAGGTGGAAGAGTAGGAGGAGGAGGAGAATGAAGAGGAGAATGAAGAGTGAAGGCGAGGTGAAAGAAACACGAAGCTGGGAGAGGAAATGAAAGAAGTGGAAATGAGAGAGAGAGAGAGAGAGAGAGAGAGAGAGAGAGAGAGAGAGAGAGAGAGAGAGAGAGAGAGAGGGAGAGAGAGAATGTTACAAATATTGAAGATTACCGAATTTCCCAATAACACAGATGTATTACAAAATGTTCTGCCAGGTGTTCATCTCTTTTACAGGTGTGTCTTACACCTGCACAGGTGCTCAGAGTCGCGAGAAAGATACGAGAAGGTCGTCATTAGGTTCCGATCCACGATGACGTCACATCGCCTGCTCATTTAATGACGTCATATCGCTCAACATGATGACGTCATTTGGCTATTTCATGACGTTATGTCGTTTACTCACTTTATGACGTCATATCGCTTAGCCAGTTGATGACGTCATATCATTCAGTCAATTGATGACGTGATGTTGTTTGACCATGTTTAACCTAATGACCCTAATCCGAAGGAAAATGTCTGTTATCAAAACAAACAAACAAACAAATAAATAAAATAAATAGAACGGAACAAATAAGATAACATTAGATCAACAAAATCGGCATTTCGATCAAGTAATGTCACTGAATAGCTTAGAAGCAGCTAGAATACAAAAGACTACCACATCAGAATAGAATAGTTGAGGCAACTCATAGTGAGCGTTGAAGTTCTAGAAATTTCAAGTACGCACGCAGAAGTTCTCAGAACTACTAACTTTGAGTCCCAGCGTCGCTTGGGAATACCAGGGAATACCAGGGAATATCAACGCTGTTTAACCCTTCAATTGTATTTATTAAAAAAAAAAGAAGTAAAAATCCCAGTCAATAATGCTTATCTTATTCTATTCTAATTCAACTTTACTTAGACCTGACCTCACGCAAACACCTCAAAAACTTTGTAAATGAGCGAATAGAACCCACACTGGACTTTGAGAGGAGACCATAGGGCCTTGGCAGAAAGTGCAAGGGAGGCCTTACGCTTAAAAGGTGAGAGAAAAAGAGATAGAGAGAAATAGAGAGAGAGAGAGAGAGAGAGAGAGAGAGAGAGAGAGAGAGAGAGAGAGAGAGAGAGAGAGAGAGAGAGAGAGAGAGAGAGAGAGAGAGAGAAAGAGAGAAAGGGAGAGAGGGGACTTGTAGAAGCCCTTGGCGAAGACCCGCGTAGGAGGAGCAGGTGTGCCAGGAGGTCACGGCGGGTCAGAGCGGCCCTGCAGGGGCGAGGTCGCGTCCCTCATCCAGGCAGGTCTGTCGTCACCAATAACCAGCGCTTCTATCCTCGGGGACAATACCGCACCCGAGTGGATCAATTGAGGGGTCATGAAAATATAGATGTAATATATATCTATTTTTAGGGGAGCCTCAAATCCCAAAGGAATGGTGCGTGACTGGTCCAAAGGGGTGTCATTGAAATAATTAAAATGTTGAGTGCATAAAACTTATAGCCAATATCCCCATACGGAAAGAGAGAGAGACAGAGAGAGAGAGAGAGAGAGAGAGAGAGAGAGAGAGAGAGAGAGAGAGAGAGAGAAAGAGTTAGATAGACGGGTAGGTAGATAGATAGAGAGAGAGACACTCTGGAAGGCGCTGTGACCAACCAACCCTCAAAAGAAACAAAAGACGATCAAGGAAGGAACCCGCAGATAAGGTGACGTCAGATGGCGTGACGTCAGTGACCGCTGCACTGTGTGTGACGGGGTACCGTGACGTGTGACGCTAGCGTGACGCATTCCGCATGTGAATAAAATCACGCACAGCTGTAATACTTAGAAATGACGTGAATTGTGTGTGTGTGTGTGTGTGTGTAATCATAGGAATACTTAAGACATTTCTAGATAAAGTTCACTTTGAAAAAAAGTGTATTATATCCGAAAGTTATCTAAAAATATGTATGTAATAACTCACCCATTATATATATGAACAAGTAATGTGATGGTCATCAGTGAGGAGAAGCTTATATATATTTATCTATCTATTTAGATTTCAGCAATAAAAATCCTTTCAGAGAGAGAAAGAGAGAGAGGGAGAGAGTGAGAGAGAGAGAGAGATACATAGAGAGAGAGAGAGAGAGAAAGAGAGAGAGTGTCAACGAGTGGATGGATTGATCCACATGGTCAATTAAAAAAGAAATGATCCACCAAGTGTGTAATCCACAGCCAGCCGGTGGAATGTATTTGGGGAGCGATGGAATGCGTGGAATGGTCGACTTTGACAAGTGGAATGCGTGAAGGGAGTTCTGGGCGACCTTTCGTGGGCGGCCGGGCGTGTAATCGGGCGCAGGTGCGCGGGCGTGATTCGGGGTGACATGGGCGTGTTTGTGTGTGGCGCGGCGTGGCATGCAATGTGACGTGCCGTGTCGCGTGGTGTGGGCTTGTAGCGTGATGTACTATCACTCAATACTCGCGCGCGCGCATACATACACACACACAATTTATATATATATATATATATATATATATATATATATATATATAACTACACACATGTACAGTCACACACACACACACACACACACACACACACACACACACACACACAACTCGACAGTGAAGTGGTACCGTTCTCGACCGCTAATTCAGCGATCCGAGTTCGAGTCCCACGAGGGCTGAAAAAAATAATTCAGCATCGCTGCACTGCGACCCGGCACTCCAACTCTGGTGGGCAAGGAGTTGTGTGTGTGTGTGTGTGTGTGTGTGTGTGTGTGTGTGTGTGTGTGTGAGTGTGTGTGTGTGTAAGGTTACAGCATTACCCATAGATAGGGCCACATAAGCTCTGAGCTTTCATCGGGAAGGGTAATAGCTGTAATGAATCACACATGCACGACAGTAGCACTCGTGGCCCACAAGGACAGAAGCGCTGGTAAACTAGTCCATAACAACAACAACAACAACAACAGCAACAACAACACACAGGGAAGGAAATGCCTCCAACGTTTTTGTTTTGAAATATAATATATTCTATCTGGAGGTAAAAGGGGGTTTCCGTCGGAAAAAAGAAGAGAAAAAATAGCAAATTGGGCTCAAAGTTCTTGTCTATCTGGCAACATACACAGGAAAAAGGGGCGGAGTTACAACCTACCAATCACAGCCAAGAATTCCTTGATCTGGGCATCTTTCCAAAAATAATCTTACTAGCACTTTTAACACACGTAAATTCTAATATATATATAAATATATATATATATATATATATATTTATATATATAAATATATATACAGTATAACGTATATATATATATATATATAAATATATATATATATATATATATGTGTGTGTGTGTGTGTGTGTGTGTGTGTGTGTATGTATGTATATTGTTTTTGTGACAATTTGTTTCAGTGAAATTTTGTCCTCCTGTGACGCAATACGTTGATTCTGTGACGCAATGAATCGCCTTTTTATCGACATAAGGACTGTTTTCTCAGGTCGTAATGAGTCGTTAGCGACTTATTAGCAAGAGGTTCTTGGTCGTTTGTCACGTGACGAAGCATAATGAGCTCTCTCTCTTCTTGTCCTTAGTCCTTCCAAGGATAAGACAAAGGAGGTCTCTCCCTCCTCTCCCCCTCCCTCCACTTCCTTTTCCTCTCCCCCTCTTTCCCACTCCTATTCTCCACACATTACAATGCCCCACAGTGTGTCTTCTCTCTTTCCCCACACACCTCCTATTTCCTCCTCCACTTCCTTCCCTCCACACATTCTCATTTTGTTTTATTTCCTTCCTCCTGTTCTTTATCACGTTCCCTCTATTTCCCATTTTTTTTTATTTCTATGTATCTCCACACACTTCCCATTTTCTTTATTTCTATGTACCTCCACACACTTCCCATTTTCTTTTACATTTCACCCCCTTTTCCCTCTCTTCACATTCCTCTTATCACCTGTGTGTTTTGACTCTACCACTACCCTTTCCACCCCTCCTCCCTCCCTCCCTTCCTCTTCAGTCCTCTCTTCCTTCCTCTCTCATCCCAATTTGCACTCTTATGTCACTTGTCTTCTTACTTACCATTTCCCTCCCCCCATTCCTCCATTTACCTCCCACCTTCTCCCCTCCCTCATTTCACCCTCCCTCCTCTGTCCTCACATCTCTCTCACGTCACATCTCACTTTGGCTTCTCTCTCATCTTCTCTCATCTCCAACATCTTCTCGTTTCTCTATCACCTACTCGGTTCGTCTCCATCACTTTTATTTTTTTTTCTCCATCATTGTCTCTCCTTCACAGCCGCCATGAAAATAGCCTTTCAGTTATCGTACACCTTGAGGATCGAACTGGAGATGAACTGTGTGTGTGTGTGTGTGTGTGTGTGTGTGTGTGTGTGTGTGTGTGTATGTATGTGTGTGTGTGTGTGTGCGTGTGTGTGTGTGTGCATGCGCGCGTAAGTACATAACCCCATGAGTCACAATCCTCAGTCACACCACCCCTTCCCCAACCACCACCACCACCACCACCACCACCACCACCACCACCACCACCACCACCACCACTACCAACTAACCAACCTCCACCACTTAACCTCTCGCCACCAACTAACTGACCACCAGCACCGCCTGACCACCACTTTCACCTTCGGGCACTCCTTGTGTCCGCCCATGGGCTAAGCACCGACACCACGCTCATTTGGCATGAAGAAACCCCAGAGCGAATCCTCTATATGGGATTCAATCCCCTTCGTCTCCTCCGAAAGGACCCCGTATTTGGACCCCTGAAGCCCCGAGGCTGCCCCCGCTTCACCGTGGGGGCTAAATATGGGCCCCGGACTCCCCATGGGGAAGACTAGCCTGGGCCTCAAGTTCGTGTGTTGTGTTCCATCCTTCTACATGCACTATCCGAAGAAGGGGACCACCTATCTTCGAGTGTGTGTGTACAGTGGCGGATTTGTTCTTTAGTTGAATAAAGTCGTTTGGGGGTCTATTGTTGTCAACATTATCATCTCAACCGTTCCCAATATCGTTGCCACTACCACCATCGACACCACCACCACCATAACTGCCACCACCACAATCACCGTCACCATCAATATGAACAGTACCCCATAAGCCGCGGGTAGTCTCGCCTTAATGAAATCCTTCAATTCCACAACCTCCTCCTTCTCCTCCTCCTCCTCCTTCTCCACTTCGACCATGCAGCTTACACTCGAGCGATCCAGGTAATCCTCTTATTTCGCTGCAATAGCCGCACACACCCTTCTCCTCTCTCCTTCCTCCTCCTCCTCCTCCCCCTCCACTTTCTGATTCTCCTCTTCTTCCTCCTCCTGATCTTTCCTCGAACTTCCTGCTTCCCTCCACTTCTACCTGACTCCTCCTCCCACTCCTCCATTCCTTCCATAGGGAGTAAGGAGCCTCAAAATTGGAGGTTTTTGTACTCCATCCTTCACCTCCACTTCCTGCTTCTACTCTTGCATCCTCCTCCTACTCCTCCTCCTCCTCCTCCCTGACATCCTTCAGTATTCCTTGACCTCTCCCTCCTCTCCACCACTCCCTCCATAAAGGAGTAAGGACCCTAAACAAAAAACTCCTTCACTTCCATTTCCTTCTCCTCTTCCTCTCCACTCCACACCTCATTCCCTTCGTCCATATGGAGTATCATTGGAGGGTCTTAACATTTAATCGTCTGCTCCACCTTCCTCCTACTCCACTCCTTACACTCCACAAAGAGCAGAGAGAGCCTTTGAAAATGAATTTTTATTATCGATTTTCATTTACTTTTACGTCTCCTCCTCCTCTTCCTCCCCTTTTGCGTCCGCCTTCTCTTCCTCCTCTTCCCCACCATCATCCACTCCTCTCTGGCACATCCCTGCACTCCACCTCCACTCTTCCCTCCACACAGACTCTTTACCTCCAGTTCCTCCTCCCTGACATCCTCCTTATCTTCTTGTTGACTCTTCCTTCCCTCCTTCCACCTCCTCCTTCTCTCCCTTCACTCCACGGACCCTACGCCGAAGCTAAGAACACTTGTTAACATTTGTCTCTCAGTCCGGCCCATCCAAATTAGGCGTGACATCCATTGCTCGCGTCGACCCCGGGGGGATTCTGAACCAAGACCCTACATAGCCAAGGTCCGTCGCTACGCGTTATGAATCCTCAGAACCCCATTTGTTGCCGAAGTCTTGGACAACAACAACGAGAGAGACTGAGAGATCTGGGCGGCTGGCCAGCATAGCAACACTGGCGTGGGTTTTTTTTTTTTTTTTTTTTTTTTTTTTTTTTTTTTTTGGGGTGTGTGTGTCTGTGTGTGTGAGTGCCTGTGTGTCTTTTGCGTGTGTGAGTTAATCAACACGGTCTTCGATCACGTACAAGGACTCGTGAATGACAGTTATCAACCTACTAAATGAGAGCTCCATAGATGATATATGCCCCGATCTGTGGGAAATGCTGTGACCTCACACACACACACACACACACACACACACACACACACACACACACACACAAACTCCTTGGCCAAGGCGGGGGACCGATCACAGGGCTACTAAGTTAGAAGTCCAAAGCGTTACCACTACAAAGCGTCTGTGTGTGTGTGTGTGTGTGTGTGTGTGTGTATGTGTGCACAAACTTAAAGAAGAGAGCGCAGGCACACACACACACATACATACACTATACCAATATTGTCTCGGCTTTCAATTCTTCTGTGTCATGGTGGCGTCTAGCATTCGCTTAGTTGTGGGTTCGAGTCCCGCACTCACTCCTTTTCCCAGCGGTGATTGTTACATGGACCAACAGTCCTTAAAGCACATAATAGGGCAAAGGTGGCGGGTCCGGGTGCAGCTACTCAGCGCCTCAAGGCGTAGGCTCCTCACCATCACATTAGTACTCCAACTGTAATAATATAGATGACTGATTGGTGCTGGTGGACCCAGCTGCCTTCTCAAGACAACGAAATGTGTGTGTGTGTGTGTGTGTGTGTGTGTGTGTGTGTGTGTGTGTGTGTGTGTGTGTGTGCGCGCGCGCGTTCGTAATGTGTGATAAAGAGATTGAGTAGCTGGCGGAGACAGGAAGAGGGGAGGAGGGAGGAGGAGGAGGGAGGAGGAGGAGGAGGAGGAGGAGGAGGAGGAGGAGGAAGAGGAGGTGGAGGAGGAGAAAGAGGTGGAGGGAGGAGGATTTGAAAGCAATCTGGCGAGGAAGGAAATCTTTATGAGTGTGGGACGGGCAGGGAAACGAGAGGGGAGAAGCAAACGGAAGAGGAAGAGAAGGAGGATGAGGAAGAGAAGGAGGAGGTGGAGGGGAAGTGGGAGAAGAAGAAGAAGGTGGAGGAGAAGCAGGAGGAAGAGGAAGAGGAACAGAAGGATGAGGATGATGATGAGGAGGAGGTGGAGAAGAAGGAGGAGAAAGAGGAGGAGGTAGAGGAAGAGGAGGAGGAAGAGGAAAGAAAGAGGAGAAGAAAAAGGAGAAGGAGGAGGAGGAGAATGAACGGATGAAATGAAATGAAAAAGGCAGAGAAAAGAAATATGAAGAAAGAAAAACGATTATAATAATGAAAAGAGGGAGAAAAGGCCCCAAAACAGGAGAGGAAGAAGAAGAAGAAGAAGAAAGGAAAAAGAAACAGGAAGAACTGGAAAATCTATAATAAATGCGGACAAAAATGAAAGAGGAGGAAGAGGGCAAAGAAAAGGTCAGAGAACAGTAAAGCAAAACTAGAATGTAAAAATAAATAAATCGATAAATAAATAAACGGATATAAAAAGTAAAGAATTATTGAATAAAAAAGGTGAACAAGAAATACAGAGATAAAAAAGAAGCGCGCATTCCCTGGAGGTGAAAATGAAAAAGAGGAAGAGAACGAAAAAAGGAGAAAAAAAGGGAGAGAGAGAAAAAAGAATAAAACTAAAATGACGAAAATCAAAATAAAGAAGACCTTCAAAAAAAAAAAAAAAAAAAAAAAAAAATCCAAGAGAGAAAGAAGAAATTATGAACAGGAATCAACATATATACCATTCTATTTTGTGTACCAAGGGCTTTTTCATCCTTCTATGGAAGGTAGCCAAGTCAAAGTCATTTCCATTGCCATCCATTCCACTCCCATGCACTACCCTTGTCCCCCACTTCTCTTAGCTCCCCGTGGATGAAGGGTCATCCCCGACTCCTGCCCACTGTCCGTGTTGGAAGCAATGCAGCCAGTCACAGCAGATCCACAACAGGGCTGCTTTATAGCTACGGTTATACTACTTCACGGATTGGTTGGATTCCAACGATTCGTTTGGATTTTATCCAAGGTTGGGATGTAACTGTAGATAAAGGCTATGGTTACATTCCAACCTTGTACTCCTGACCACTGTCCGGGTCGGAAGGAATGCATCCAAGCACAGCAGATCCACAACAGGGCTGCCTTATTTAAGGTACGGTTATACTACTCAACGGAATGGTTGGATTCCAACGATTCGTTTGGATTTTATCCAATGTTGGAATGTAACTGTAGTTTAAGGCTATGGTTACATTCCAACCTTGGACTAATTCCAAACGAATCGTTGGAATCCAACCATTCCGATGACTAGTATGACCGTAACTTTACAAAGCGACTCCCTCTCCTTCCCCGTCCTCTCATGCAGAAAATAAAGAAAACGGGAGAAATGAAAAAACGAAATAAATAAACAAATAAATAAGTGCTTTGCAATCAACTCTTTCAACAGAGCGAAACTATTCATATACTTTATTCTGGTTAGGGATACAGGCAACTTTATTCAGTTGAGACGTCAAATTCTGGCGGTCCCCGGCGTGAAGGGGTTCTTGATCGACCGTGACCCCGTCTTAGACCGTGGGGCGCCCCCATAGCTAAAAAAAATCAGCTTTCTCCTTTGAAATGAATAGGTAAATGAATTAAATAGACAAATACGAATAAACAAAAACATAACATTTCAGGCCATGCTCCTTTTTTCGTCACTGACCAATAACGGAGAGAGAGAGAGAGAGAGAGAGAGAGAGAGAGAGAGAGAGAGAGAGAGAGAGAGAGAGAGAGAGAGAGAGAGGACAGATGTGTGTGTATTAGGGGATAAGGAGTCAGAGAGAAGGGGGAGGAGAGGAAAGGGAGACGAGCAGTTGGGGTTAGTATGTGTTTGTATTTGTGTTTGTGTGTGTGTGTATGTGTGTGTGTATGAGATTCACCATTAACTTGGATCACGTGCTTGACTCGTGATCAGGATGAGAACTCAAAACTTATATAGTCCTATCTATGGGCAATGCTATGGCCTTACACACATACACCCATGCACACACCAAGGTGCACACACACACACACACACACACACACACACACACACACACACACACAAACGCGCGCGCGCGTGTACGCAGACATGGTACCCACATGCAACAAATGACAATTTGCAATTTCTGAAAAGAATCTTTACTATCTTTTGAAAAAAAAAAAAAAAAACTCAACGAAAAGAAATGTCGAGATAAAGGGCCCGTATGATGGCGTTCCGCCGAATACAAAGAGAAGAATAGCCCAAATCAAAAGAAATTGCCTTAACACTCCACGTATCTCGTTTCGCGTTTTCGTAAATTGTTTGGTAATTATGTATGACTAAGTTGTGATTCACTATGGTCTTGGGTCACGTGCTGCCCTCGTGATTGACATTTATTATCCTT
>NC_134811.1:28538472-28540972 GCF_046742065.1 Oratosquilla oratoria | reverse complement strand
TACACACACACGCACATACACATACGCGCGCACACACACACACACACTCACGAACACACGCACACTAACAACTACACCAGCATGCCATGTAAAAGTTTGTTTGTGTATGTGTGTGTGTGTGTATGTGTGTGTGTGTGTGTGTTATAGTTTTAATTCATTATTAATATGATTTTTTTTTTTTTTTTTTTTTTTTTTTTGTTCATCCGACCTAGATATGGATCAAAAGGTCTCCTGTCGGCATGCTTTGCCTTTGTAATCCTTTGTGTGTGTATGTGTGTGTGTGTGTGTGTGTGTGTGTGTGTGTTTGTGTGTTTAATTACACGAACATCCTTCTGAACATATGTCCATACAGCTGAGCGTTATGAGTCCCTGACCATATAAGTCGAAGCTGGTCTTAGCCGGCCGGGCTGATAGACCGTCAAGGAATCACAACAAGTATCAGATTCAACCCGATGACGTCACCATGAGTGGGGGGGGGGGGCGGGGGTGAGCTATCTTCAGTAAGGCAACCCTTTCACCATAGTGTATGTGTGATTATTTGGTTCATTTTAGGGGTTCTGCGCACGATTCTCAGGGGATACTACGCCATATAAATGAATCATGAATATTTTAATTAATGTTGATTTTTCTTATCTTATTCCTAACGAGTGATGTACCTTTGTTCACTATAATACACCACAATAATTACAAATACATTTGTCATACATACATACATACATCCATATATATATATATATATATATATATATATATATATATATATATATATATAAATCTTTAAGCCCTGTTATTTAGAGAAATTTGACATGAAATACATGCAGTAAGTCATCATCAACATATATATATATATATATATATATATTTTATATATATGTATATATATAAATATATATATATATATATATATATACATATATATATACATATATATATATATATATATATATATATATATATATATAAATCTTTAAGCCCTGTTATTTAGAGAAATTTGACATGAAATACATACAGTAAGTCATCATCAACAATTAAAAAAATGGAATTTTAAGACAGCCTCTATAGTATATCTTTCTCTCCCTCTCCCTGTTTCTCACTCTTATCTAATTTCAAGGATGACTAATTCAGAGATACGTAGTATCAACACATCGCACTATGAGTCACTGTTTAATCATATCATGATATTCATTTCTGGCTCCAGCTGAATCGACTGCAACTCATGACATGACGTCACAGCTACGTGACGTCACGAGAAGCAGCCCACCATTCAGGAAGCGACGTTGCCTCGACCCGCGACATGACGTCACAGGGCACTATGACCTTACGCGCAACATCTCACCAATCAGGAAAGGACATTGCTTCGACCAGCGACGTGACGTCAGGTGCAACAACCCACCAATCAGACAGTTATGATACACACACGCACGCGCACACATACACATACGCACACATACATACACACCCACCCACCCACACACACACACACGTGATAAGACACACACACACACACACATATGAGAATCCAGGGTGGAGGGGTTGATATACACAATACATGAAAAAAAAAAAAAAAAAAAAAAAAAAAGTAACCAAACATTTCCGGTTAACTTTTAAATCTGAACATGTTTATATTTTTATTTTCTATTTCATTTTCACGTAAATTGTTTCAACATACGAACCGGACGTGAACTATTTCCGGTAGCATTTGGTGTTTAGTGTCACACAATATTACGGTATGATGAAAATATCATTACTTTTACTTTTTCTAATACCTGACAACCAATATCAACCTCACATCAAAAGACGCTTAGCTGTGGCCCTGAATGCCACCTTAGCCCTAAGTGTTCGGGCAGCTCTTTAATCCATCAATTGAATATCAGGAACAAATTGTATAAAATATAAGAAATAAAAAAGAATTTATAATTGTATCATATAACTCATACTAGTTGATGTTATGTGATTTAATTCAATGGAGAGCGGTGGGAGGCTTCTTCCACTTCGGAAAGGTTGTCATGGAGATGAATAAAATCACCTGGCGGCAGTGAGAAGCACAAAAGAGTGGCACCCGCTACGGAAGGAGGGCAGAGGGCCGTCCCACAGATATCTATAACAACATTTCCTGACATAACTACAACCCAGGTACCCCCTTCCCCCTCCCTCCTCCTCCCCCTCCCCTCCCTCCCTCTCACCTCCCCCTCTCCCTCCCCCTCACCTCCCTCCCTCTCCCTCCCACCCGAATTCAATGCTGCTACGTCACACCATACTCGTCATTTCACCCCAGCCTCGAATAACCGCACCGATTCCCCCATGTGTCCTCAAGCAAGACGGTCTGCAGGGGCCGTCACTTGAACCAAGTCACTCCTGCCGGTGTCTTTTTTTTTTTTTTGGGTGAAGTACGTGGCGCTCGGGATGGAGGGGAACGGGCTCAAAGAGGTGCTGGAAAGGGTGTCGGGGTGTGGGTGGGGGTGGGGGCTCAAGGAGTACCTGGTAGAGTGGAGGACGGGTT
>NC_134811.1:28528472-28533472 GCF_046742065.1 Oratosquilla oratoria | reverse complement strand
ACTCTCCGTAACATCAGATTACCTACTTTCTCCCTCGTGCTAATTATGTTCTCATTCATATCCTCTCTTCTCTCTCCACTCCAATCCCTCTTTTTACTCTTTCTCCCTCATGACCATTCGCCATCTCCACCACTTCATTTCTACGGCTTCATCATGTCTCCTCCTCCTCCTCCTCCTCCTGCTTCTCCTCCTCCTTCTTCTTCTTCCGTTATTGAGTTATCAATGTCCGTGGTGAACCCTTGTTTGGGGCCTTTCCGTACCGGTGGGTAGCACTTTTCTTTTTATTATTATTATGAATATTTTTCTATTTTTATTTTATTCCATTTCTTTTTCTTATTTTACTTTAGATGTTATAAGGTGATCCTATCCACCTGTTTGGCATACTCAGTAACCATTTTTATTTCAATCAGTTGATTAACTGATTAATTTGTTTATCTATATTTCCATTTATCTATTGACCTGTTTATTTTCATTATTATATAAGTTTATTCATTCATTTATTTATACATTATTCATGTACCTATTTATTTTATACATTATTTATCTATTTACTTTTACATGATTTATTCACGTATCTTTACACGCTTATTAACTTATTTCTATATTCATTTATTTGTTTGTTCAATTACTTAATTATTCATTATATAATTTACCTGTTTTTCGTTCAAGACCCTACCCCATGCTTTCATTAATAATTTGGAACACAGGAAGGATTTTAGTTACTTTTTCTGGCTGGCGGCAGGTGATTTTATTCATGTTAGAGGACCCGAAGAACCTCAGAGGTTCCAGGAAACGCGACCGGAGTTCCAAAGCTGGTGAGCCACACTGGCAACATAGTAACAAGCAGACGCCAAGTGCATCCTATACCATGACGCTGCCGTCGCATTTTGAACTTTATTTTTCCAAGTGTGGGAATCACCAACAGTGTCACCACCGTTGTGGATACTATCACCACCAGTTTGTACTAACACGTCACCACAACCATCCTCATCACCGCCACGACCACCATGAACACGACCACTATCACCACCAGTTTGTACTAACACGTCACCACGACCATCCTCATCACCTCCACGACCACCATGAACACCATCACCATCATGATCCAGTAATACCTCTACCTCCACCACCACTATTATTACTACCGCCACCACTACCAATTCTACCACTACCACTACCACTATCACCACTTCCACCACCACCGTCATGACCCCTACTACCACCACCACCACCATCACTCATCATCCAGAAGAGTCCCCCTTGAGAATCCATCAGGAGGAGGAGGAGGTGGAAGACTTAAGATGCGGGTCCTCCTCTCGGGGGGAGGGGGGAGGGGGAGGTCGAGAGGGAAAGGTAACGCGTGCTCAGGCAACTTAGCAGTAACCACCCCTCAACCCAAGTACAAAAACAACTGAACATCACTTATTCAGAGCGATCGTGAGGGGAGAACATTGGCACAACAAACAACGTATAACAACAACAATAACAAGAACACTGCAACAATGGACAGTGACGCCCATGGCGGAATTGTTCTTGCATCAGGTAGAGCGGCTACTGTTGCAAAATCATCAATTATTACATCAGAACCTTTGTCAGTGGTTGCCGTGTGTGTGTGTGTGTGTGTGTGTGTGTGTGTGTGTGTGTGTGTGCGCGCGCGCGTGTATGTGTATGCTCGTGTGTGCTTCAACTAAGACCAATCTCGGGAAACACATTAAACTTTGCCAGATAGAAACACACCCTCCACGTTATTCAGCCATTTAATTATCCGTTAATTTGCACTGCAAACCAGTAACGGTTTTCCCATATTCAAATATTTGAATACTTAATGGTTTCCGCGTGGATATTTACTGTGGCGCAACGGGCCGTGATATTTAATTGTTTTCAGTATCATTGCGCTATTATACAATCATCTAATCACAACAGTTTCCTGTGGCTCTGAATCACGTGCTAGATATGTGGTCGTCATATATTACCCTCCCGGAAGAAAACTCGAGAGCTCATATAAAGACCAGTCTGGGAGCGATTCTGTGGCCTTACACACACACACACACACACACACACACACACACACACACACACACACACACACACACACACACACACACACACACACACCACTTCCTCTTCACGTCCATTTGCTTTTCCTCCTCCTCCTCCTCCTCCTCCTCCTCCTCCTCTTTTATCACAGCTTCCGGTTCCTTCAACTATATCTCTTACTTTCTTTTCGCTTCCTCTTCCTCCTACTCCTCTACCTCCATGCCCTCCTCCTCTTCCTTCTTCTCCTCCATCCCTATGCCCTCCTTCTCCTCCTCCTCTTCCTCCACCTCCATGCCCTCTTCCTTCTCTTCCTCCTTCTCCTCCACTTCCATGACCTCCTCCTCCTCTTCTTTCTCCTCTATAAGTTCCTCCACTGTTCGTCCTTGCTGCCACTCGTTCTCCAAGTGTCTCTCGTACTCAGGTCGTCCTCCACTTGGCCCTCCAACGCCGGACCCCTCCCTCCTCCTCCCCCTCCCCTCCTCTTCCTCCACTACTCTTCATCTCCAACTATCCCCCTTTCATTCCTTCTTCTGCTATTTCCCTTCCGTGTATTCTTTGTTACTTTTTTCCTCTTTCTTCCTTATCTCTTCTTCCTCCTCCTCCTCCTCCTCTTCCTCCACCACTCTTCATCTTCTCTCTCCCACTTTCATTCCTTCTTCTACTCTTGTTCTTCCTTTTCTTCCATCTACTCTATTTCTCCTTTTCCTTTTCCTTTTTTTTACCTTCTCGTTTGTTTCCTCCTCTCCTTCCTCTGTCCCCTATCTCTTCCTCCTCTTATTTTTCCTCCTTGTCACTTCTTCCTCCTCCTCCTCCTCCTCCCACCTTGTGTCACAAAATCTCATTTTGTGTTTCTGTCTACCAATTTGTTACTCCACATGACGATGGAGCCCATTCTGTGGTCTTAGACACCCTCCACTCCACAATCTGTGGAGGGGTTATCCTTCCTCCACGTCATCTAATCCCCGCCAGTGGTCCCTTGACTTTGGCTGAATAAAATCGTCTTCCGATAACAAAAATAAAATAAAGTGGAGATAAAGTTAATCGAGACTCATTAATATGGCAACAGCCAACCAGCTGGAAATGTTACCAGATGAGTGAGCATCGCTTTTTTCAGACTTGATTCCTTCCGAGGTGAAAGAGAGAGAGAGAGAGAGAGAGAGAGAGAGAGAGAGAGAGAGAGAGAGAGAGAGAGAGAGAGAGAGAGATGATAATAATGAACTGCGGGGAGAAAGAAGACAAAAGACAAGAAGCTGGCAGACACTGGGGATCATCTGTGAGTATAATTATCAAGGGTGACATATCTCTTTGTCTGTCCGTTACTTAAGAGGAAATGACACTCTTGACGGAGTGACACAAAGGAAGTGACACTTGGGAGGCGACACGCACCAGTTGATACTCTGAAACTCCTCCTCCACCCGAATCACATGTATTAAAAGGAACAGTTTTCGAGTAATACTCGAACGTCAACGCTCGAAATCAGGGCCTGACCCTCTAGAGAGTCACACTTGAAAGTTCATCCTCGAGTACTGACAACCAAGAAGTGACACTGAAGAGGTGAGCCTCGGGAAACAGCTCTTAAGCACTCGACAAGTCACCCTTGGAAGTTGATCCTTGGCAGGTCACCCTTGAGCAGCGACAACCCACAAGAAACAACTCGGTAAGTCACCCTTGGAAGGTGGTCCTTGGCAGGTCACCCTTGAGTAGTGATAACCTTCAAGAAACAACTCGGTAAGTCACCCTTAGAAGGTGACCTTCAGCTGGTCACACACGTGAGGTGATACTTGGAATAAAGTACTCAGGACTTGGAACTTGGAGACACTTGAATGAGGAGACTCTTCGTCGTTGGCACTCCCGTCCTCAAGTGGGAGATCGGACCTCATACTTGAAACGTGGCAATCATAACATTGGAGTTAGAAGGTTGTCTTTCGATATACAAGGTTGTATTTGCAAATTAATAACTGGTGATAATATTAATAAAAACAAAAGTAATATCTAATGATAACTACAATAATAACAATAATAACACTGACAATGATGATAATGATAATAGTAATAATAATAATACCAATAACAATAATAATAATAATAAAATAACAATAAAAATAATAATAAAAATAATAATAACAATAATAATATAATAATAATGATGATAATAATAATAACAATAGTAATAATAATAATAATAATAATATTAATAATAATGATAATAACAATAATAATGATAACAAAAAAAATAATGATGTCAATAATAATAACAAAAATAGAAATAACACTAAAGATATAGGTCATACATAGAAAGTTCCACTAAACGTCAATCAGACTCCATTTTCACACATTCTTTTATCTGTATTTACCAATGTATGTTCACGGGTTATAAAGCTAACGTAGCAAAACACAGGTCCCACAAAACACCGCTCCAGAGAGGAGCGAAAACGCGAAGAATAAAAGTCGTGTTGGAAAATGAAGACTGGTCAAAAAGAGAGGAAAATGAAAAAAAAGAAGAAAAAGAAGAAAAAAAAGGGCGGCCCACATCCTTAAGTGCTCCACGTGATGTGGATCATTTCCACTGCCATCTGGCGATTTTATTCATCCGAGGGAAACGGAACTCAAAAAAAAAAAACTCGCCATCACGTCATTACTTTCTGATTGGATAATATGGCACCACCACATTATCCATTTATACCGATGGAGCCAATCGTGCGACAGGACAGCTGCCAGAGGGGGGGGGTCACTTTGGCATCATAAAGATAAACACCCGTAAGTAGAGGTCACGGTCTTGGACCACATGTCGGACTCGCGATCGACAGCTATTAGCTTTCCAGATAAGAGCTCAAAGGTAATAGATGACGCGATCTATGGGAAATACGGTGTGCGTATGTATGTGTGTGTGTGTGTGTGTGTGTGTGTGTGTGTGTGTGTGTGTGTGTGTATGTAAGCTTATGTGTGTGTGTGTGTGTGTGTGT
>NC_134811.1:28495972-28520972 GCF_046742065.1 Oratosquilla oratoria | reverse complement strand
TTATATATATATATGTATATATAACTTGAATTAATATCTCATGGTGGGGCACAAAGGCTGCATTGCGTCCCATGGGGTAGACTGGTAATCTTGCAGTGGTTCATTAAGACTGACCATATGGTCAGCAAAACTTAATTAATTTGAGTACTCTGTTATTTGACACCCTTAAGACTGGGTGTGGTAAGAGGGTAGGGGACAATAAATGAAAAACACATGTTATTATGGAAATCAGCACGCATTTGTAAAAAAAAAAAAGTCATATTTTTATTTTTTTTTACATTCTCATTTAAGTATTTATTAATCAAATAATTGATTTATTTGTTTATTTTCGTATCCACAGAAAAGTGGCTAGTCCTTGGGAAACGAAACACTTCCTTGTTATCAGCGATAGGGAGGCATCAACAACACCCCCTCTTCCAATCTCCCGTTTCCTTATTATCTGTTTTTACCGATTCTAATTACCCCTCATTGTTTTTATTATCACCCGCCGGCGCCATTGTTTTCATTACCATTGTTGTCTTGCCTGCTTTTATTGGCGGCTGCCTGACCTTTCTGTTGTACCGTGGCACTGGCTTCTTACACTAACCCCACCAACCCCCTTTCCCTGCAAGAATGAACATAAGAACATAACTGAAGTGAATCGCTAGTAACAGCGTACATCATACAAATAACTTCCGACAGTCGCCCCGGGGTTCGAACCGAGGCCTTGCTTGACACCACGGCAGTACCTTACCGACTGAGCTAAAGGTGCTTCGAAAGTCGGAGATTATTTATAAGAATATAAGGCCATAAGAATGAAGGAGACTGCAAGAGACCATAAGGCCTACACTCGTTAGTACCAAGTACATTACCACCTGTCATCCCCATCCACAAAGTTATCTAACCTTCTCTTAGCACTATTGATAACTAGTTCCAGCGCTCACTACATGGTTACTAAGTCTATTCGTTGACCACTCTATTGGCAAAGCAGTTTTTATTTCTCTTCCACTTTCTTTCAGCTGATTAAAATCACCTGGCGTCAACCTTAAAGGTATTTATTGACTTGGTCTACATCACAGCTGATCACCAAGAGGAATGACGTCACAACTGTTCTTTTTCCTTCCTGATACCTGTGACGTCATCTCCGAACTTAAAAATTCCCAGTATAAAGATGAAAATTTTCTGAAATTTAGAAGAAAAAAAAATTGTTTACCAGGAATATTTTCTAATATCATGATATATCATAGGGGAAAGAAAAATTTCGTTTCTAGTACTGGAGAGTTCCGAATTTTAAAGATTCCCAATAATGGAGAAAACTAATCTGTATTTTCTTTACAAACATTGGGCAGTAGCTGTCTTTATTTCTTATGACGTAA
The DNA here is from genome assembly GCF_046742065.1 of Oratosquilla oratoria. NCBI lineage: Eukaryota > Metazoa > Arthropoda > Malacostraca > Stomatopoda > Squillidae > Oratosquilla > Oratosquilla oratoria. The sequence continues at coordinate 28,519,617 of NC_134811.1, read as the reverse complement.
CGAACAGATCACTGTTGTCTTCACGGTAACAATGTTGTCTGTTGCGAAGTCGTATGTTGCGGTCTCGTAAGCTGCGATGTCGGTCGTAGCAATGTCGTAAGCTGCGATGTCGGTAGTTGCGAGGTCGTTGGTAGTAATGTCGTAAATTGCGACGTCATCATTTACGATGTAAGTTGACGTCGGTAGTCTCTGTCCCTAATAACACTCATGTTATTGTTCGGGCGACACCGATGGCCCAATTATCTGTGACGTCACACGTAATAACCTGCTGGCATTGTTGTTAGTCTGTCTGTCGGTGTGGTGTTGCTACAACATCCGGTGTCGAAGTGAAATGTGGTGAATTGTGCATCTCGCTGCTGTGAGGCCACTTTTATGTGTTTGTGTTGTAATTCATCGTCGCCACTTTGTTGTTATTCTTGCAGTGTTTTCTCTCAGTATCGGATACTGCAGAACCCAACACACTTCTCCCACTACTGTATATCTGTCTCTCTTGTGACTATTCTTGTGACATTTATTTATTTATTTTTTTAGGGAAACATTCCATTGATAAAAAGATGAAAAACACCTTTCTCCGCAATGATGTTGCATAGTTTAGGATGTGTTTCGAAAGGTTTTGATTCAAAAAGAAGTTCCTTCAACGAGTTCAGTAGCAGGACGACTTTGTGTCGTTTCTCCGGCACATGACGTCACCGAGGTCTTGGCTCGTGATGATGACCGACACACAGACGCTAGCACCGCGCACTTTGAATATATATATATATATATATATATATATATATACATATATATATATATATATACTATATATCCATATATATGTATTCATGTATATATTCCTACAATAGTTTTCTTGTCATCGTAACCTTCCTTATATATTTTACTTTTATTCATTTACCTATTTTGTTCTATTTATCAATCTATTTGATAATATTATATTTACTAGTTTATCTGTTTCCTCCTATTCAGGTTAGCAGAAAGTCTTGTTAAATAATCTGTTTACTCAATTGTACGCGCAAACACCTCACCCTACCCAACCCAAACAGCACCCCCCCCCCTCCAACTCTTCCTTGATAGCTACCCGCTAGTTTTTCTTGAATGGCGAGGAACCTAAAGACTCAAACTCGCGACCCTGTATCCTGGTCTGATCACTTGCGCCACTCTTGTCCCCTACCAGTTCCCTTGCCCACAACAGCCCCCAAATGCACCCTACATCCACGACCACCATACCCTCCATACCCGACCCAGACACTCCGACCTACTAAAGGTGTCTCTTTTCTATTCTGCTGCGTACACATTTCTCTCTCTCATTAAGAATCTCCAACGTTCGGAAATGTCCGATATTTGTTACGAAATCCCACTATATATTGTACACCATTAATAGAGTTAGTTAGGGCATCCTTACCCCCTTCCCTCGCCCCGCCCATCACCGCAGAGACAAAGTCCACTGTGATTGGGTATCTTGAATTCTGTAGCCAATCACAGCAGTTTTTGTTGATACGTCATCATAGGGGGCGGAGTGTAACTGACCGACTAAATTGATTCATGTAAAAAAATTATTATAGATCTGTCATTCCATGAGAAAATGAAAGGGGAGAAGGGATTGGTGAGTGGGGGAAGAGCAATGCCCATCACATAGCCGCTCTTACCCTTCATATGTGTTTAATGACGTTCATATTCCACTAATCTAATGATATGCCAAATTAACATATTTACATTAAACAATTAAACCTTTTACATCCAATCATACCCAGTTCTCGTGTTACATTAAAAACAATCGTTCAGATCACTTAGTGCACTATATATATCAAAACGCTGATAACACTAACAAGACTTACCATCTTCGTTAGATAACGTCGACACCAGCAAAGCCACTGAATGCATCGGCGCAACACTACAAGGACCATTTATTTCGCAGTCACTAACATGAGCACCACTAACACTGAAGTGCATCACTAAAAGGAATGTCGATACTAGAACGAACGGGAGCTTAGGAAATTTAGTTACCACTAACTTGAGGTGTATCAAGGAGGTACATCAGTATCACTAAATTGTGATCACTAAAATATGTCGTATATGAGGAGGAACACCACTGACATAATAAATTTCTAGTGAAGATCTTTGCCTACAACAACCACCAGGTTATCAGTCACTAAGCCGAGGATCACTAAGACCATGCAAGATCACTAAAGTCCCCCGTCATACATTCAAGATTCTCGTCAAATGTTGTGAAGTTGAAAAGCTAGAAGACGACTTCGCTTATGGAATTCTAGAGTTTCCTAAATCTACAATTCAGCAATGTATCTAACATTCGTATTCTAGGTTTAACTTCTCTTACTTCATCATTCAACTTCTCAATATATGACGCAAAGGTGATTTGACATTTGGAGATTCAAAAAATAAAAGATTGTAACCTAAATCGTCTCCACTTAAGCGAACTCACTTGAGTCGCGTATGTGTGACAGAAGAGGCTTATGACCCTGCAAGATCACTAACAGATCATTCACTAAAATCACTAATTTCTGAGACACTACTTCACTTAGTGTTTTGTTTTGCGACGTCAGCGTCACGACCGTTCCCGTGAAGGGTTTGAAATGACTTTAACAAGAAAGGGGCCACCAGTTAAGAAAGGGGGAGGGGTTCCGAGGTCAACGACGTCGACTATGATCATCTCCACATGAACCTTTTCTCTTCGGTTCGAGTCAAACGGCCACTTCGTCCTATCTGCCGTCAGGCGATTTTATCCACGAAAGGTGAAGTTCCTCGAACACAACTGGACCACGACTGACAGAGCTGACAGTGGGCTGACAGAGAGGGACGACAAAGAGCCACGCCCCTCCTGATATCTTTATCATCGCCCGGCTTATACTGGGTGACGGTGGTCCTTCAACGTTATCGTATATGCACCATCAGACTGTATGTGTGTGTGCATTTGTGCATGTGTGTGTGCATTTGTGTGTGTGTTTGTGTGTGTGTGTGTGTGTGTGTGTGTGTGTGTGTGTGTGTGTGTGTGTGTGAAATACACCATGGTCCTGGATCATATGCAAGACTTATGATCGACAGTTTTCACCCTCCCGGAGGAGAGCTGAAAGGTCATATGCCTCGACTTTTGGGTACCGCTGTAACCTTACTCTCTCTCTCTCTTTCTCTCCCCCCCCCACACACAAACACACTCAGTTTATCCACTTTCCCCGGGAGGACAGTAACGGCTTATAGTATAAATGAAAGCTTTTCACTCCGGGACCTCACGTGGAAGAGGTCACGACGCTATCCACCGCACCAGCAAGCTGTGTGCATGTATGTGTATATTTCTACGTGGGTGGTATGATTTCTCCGGAGGAGTTTACGTCCACGTGTGCGTATGTCTTCACATACACGTGCACATCACTGTGCACCTGTGTACGTGAGATCTTCAGGGCTATCTTCGTCGCCTATAAACATGACGGGAGCCTCATGCTGTGAGCTTCCAATGGAAGACGTGTATCAATTTCTAAAGATTTAATTCCTTGACATCGTCGAACCGGCCTATGAAGTGATACACACACGTTTCAAAAGTTTTCGATCAGGAGATAGGGGAAATAGATGTTCCTGGACGATTCGTTCTAGGAAGAGTGGCAACACTTATCATCGTCATTTATCTTAATCCTTTGACGATGTTACATTGCACGCTCTGCGACAAATGCAGCTACACGTGCATCACGGATTTCCTTGTACAACAATATGTTTACTCGTAAAAAAAAAAAAAACAACGCGCGAGCGAATATAAAACGTCAATGGATAGCGTACAGTCACTACTAAAAGTCCTTCTTACATCTCGAACTTATGTAAATCAAGTAACCATGTTTCTTTTTACAGTATACAAATAAGAAGTACTTAAAAATTATGGTGATTGTTTCTGTGAATGAAAAGTGGTCAGTATAGATTCTAAGCATTGTGTCTTGGAGGTTCAATCCAAAAGGTGACAAAACTTTTGGTATTGACTGTACACATATCCTCATAGTTATCGGACCTTGAAGTTTTAATTCTTATCAAAAAGCAAAGAAGTCTTCAACGTGGCTACCGATAAATGGACAAAAATATGAATAGATGAATAAATTGACGCATAAAAAAAAAAAAAAAATCATGAAATAAATCACATGCCGCTTACCACGAAATAAGCAGGACAATGCGCCACTGCATCAAAGGAGTTGGCGGTAAATGCGCAGCGGAGGAGTGGTGGCGGCACACTAGGCATTTCTCGCTAGCATGCTACTTGCTTTTGCTACTTCGTTTGAGTAGAAACGACTTCGATTACGATTTTTTTTTCAATTTTCCAAATGTCAATTTACTCTTCCATCATTTAGTGAAAAGTTGAATGACGAACTAAAAGAAGTTAAACCTAAAATACGAATGTTAGACACATTGTTGAGATGTTCTCACGCAAATCTAGAATATTGTAACCGAAGTCGTTTCTACTCAAACGAAGTAGCAAAAACGAGTAGCATGCTAGTCTAGTGTGCCGCCATCTTAAATGTAAACAATGGGACCACAGTAATGAATTGCCAACTAAACACAGTTAACGAGGTTTCATTAGCAGTCACTGTTAACAACACATTGTTAACGACCACCTCAAATGAATCTTTTTTTCCATCATGATCGTCTCATGTTGGCTTGCATCCGTGTAGAACTACATGTTAGAAGGGATAATGGGGCTCAATGAAGCCCAACTGTATAAAAATGTATATTATACACTTTTACTTATGTTACAATCTATTATTTTTCGATTCTCTAAATGTCAAATCCCCTTTGCTTCATATGTTGATAAACTGAAAAGCGAACTAAGAGTAATTACACCTAGGCAAATATTAGACTCAGTATTGAAATGTCCTTAGGGAAGTCTAGAATACTGAAAGCGAAGTCGTTTTTACTCAAACGAAGTCCCAAAAGCAAGTAGCATGTTAGCCTAGTGTGCCACTACCTTTATTCAGGTAGTGCCCAGGTAGTAGTGAGGCCTCTTTCGACACTGGAATGTCCTGTCCGAGCGTGGGAAAGGCAGTCACGAGCCCCATGATGGGGATATGGAATGCAAGATCCACGGATACAGGCTGTCGCCAAATGATTTTATTCAGTTAAAAGAAAACCTACGTATCCAAGTAGACAATCTTAACAGAACACCTCACTGCATCTATCGTATTGAGCACTCCGTTCTGGCTGTCGTCAAGTGATTTTATTCATCTGTGAAAAGTTCACACTATCAGGGTAAACCCTGATATCGCAGCAAGGATTCTTTATTGTCTTGGTTCTAGCTAACGCCAGGTGATTTCATTCAGCTGTGCGGTATCCACTTCCGTACGGGGTGGCACTTTACCTCTTACTTTGATTGCCGTCAGGGGATTTTATTCATCTACGTGGCACGTCCTCGGTACCAACGGGGTTAGAGTCCATCACGATGAACCCGTTCCATAGCGGGTGACACTTTTCCTTTTATTCTGACTGTCGCCAGACGATTTTATTCACCTCCGTGCTCCTTGAGAACTAAGGGATGACTCTGTATTTTATCATAAGAAAACGAATAAATAAACAATCAATAAATAGATGAAACACTCACTAGAGTAAAATCGCCGAAAACAAGTCGAGTAGTAGAGTAAAATGTCATGTAAACAACAGTGTAATGTTAATTTGGGTTATTCCACCACTGGCAGACGATGTCATTCGTGTGGAAGGGACACTGCCTCCTACGCCAAAATCCACTTACTCCTTCCCCCTCCCACTCCCCCTCCCCTCCCTTCCCCAAAAAAGAAAAAAATTCCTCTGGCGCGAAGTCAAGAAGGATAAAACTCTAATGGCCACATCAGTTCTGCAGTTTCGAGCACGCAAAGCGATATGTGGACCAGTTTCTTGGCTGTCAGTGATAAAGGTGGCGGGGGAAGGTGGTGGGTGTGGGGGTGAAGGATGTGGGAGGGGTTTAGGCTCTAGAAACACAAAGAAAAGGTGAGGGAGGCTTCTGATGGACAGTGTAGTTTCTGTCCCAGGGACAGGTTCCTGGAGATGAGTCTTTGGGGAGACGGGGACCGTTGACAGTTCTTGAAAATGAATGAAAAATTTTCTTTGACGGATTTCGAAAGACATTTTTTTTTTTTTTTTTTTTTTTTTTTTTTTTTTTAAGACGGTTCTCCAAAGAGACGGTTTCCACTGCCGAGTCTTTGAAGATGCTGTTACTGAAGAAGGGGTCTTCGAGGAGAAAGTTCTTGCAGAGGAGTCTCCCTTTCGCCAAAGGGTGTCCGCTCATTACCAGAAAAAAAAAAAAAAATCAGAATGGAGCGATAGACGGGGAGGAGTGAGGGCAGGAAGGAAGAGAGAAAGGGATGAAGGAAGAAAGAAGGAAAGAAGAATTGAAGGAAGAAAGGATGATGTCCATTTTGGCTGTCTGCCAGCCAGACGACGCCCATATTTCCAAACTCTTCTGACAGAGCGCGGGGGGAGCTACGCTCCACTCAAGTCTTTCTGGTTATGATTTGGACAAATTACCCCAATCCCCATAAAAAAGGAAGAGTCCATAGTAACTTGAGGCATATGGGCGGTCACACACTGGGCCATCTCACAATACGAACTCACCATCCCAATCCCACGAAGAGGGAAGTGAAAAACCCCTGGTAGGGCAAGTCCCGTCAGTTGCGGCAAGCCGCTCTGTTTTTTTTTTCTGTTTTTTTTTGTTTTTTTTTTTCTTTTTTCGCCAGAAGGCACAGCGATCTGAATCATGGGTGCGCCTCCAGAGAAAATTCACTTAAAAATAATTATCATATTTGACGCATTTCGTCGACAATAACCAGCGCTTCTATGCTTGGGAACAATATCACACGGAAGAGGTAGAATCATAAAAGTTGTGAAGGGCACCTATGTTACAGTGATAATCTTTATGGACTTCTGTTCAGGCCGAGACTTAGGGGGGCGATTTTATTGACCCGAGGTTTGACCTCGGGACAAAAGGGGGTCCCGATCGATCAAGATCTTTCTCCTCCAGAGACCACCAGTCCAGATAGCGGCACACTAGTCATTTCTCGCTAGCATGCTACTTGCTTTTGCTACTTCAAGTACAAACGACTTCGGTGACGACTTTTTGTTTTTCAAATATCCAAATGTCAAAATATTCTTGCGTCATATAGTGAGAAGCTGAGAGGCTAAGCCTAAAATACGAATGTTAGACACATTGTTGAGATGTTCTTACGGAAGTCTAGACTATTGTAACCGAAGTAATTTTTACTCAAATGAAATAGCAAAACCAAGTAGCATGCTAGCCTAGTGTGCCACCACCTTCAGCTGAATAAATAGATAAGGTAGATGGCCAAGGGACCGAAGGTCTTCTTGCTTCGTCGCCTTCTGCGTCGCCTCCACCAGGAAGAAGAAAAAGAATAAAAATAAAAATAAAAATAAAAAGAAGAAGAAGAAGAATAAGGACCAAGTAATCGTGCTCCGCCATCGAACGAACAGCGACGTTCTCTGCTCGTTCTTGAATGTAAACACGTTCATGAACGTGCGTTTGCATGCGCTTAAACACGAAGGACAGGCTTTCGTCATATTTTACAAACAGGTTCGGGCTGTCGCCAGACGATTTTATTTAACTGGAGAGGAAACCAGTGACTGAAGGGATTATTATTATTATTATTATGATTATGATTATGATTATTATTATTATTATCATCATTATTATTATTATCATTATTATTATTATTATCATTATTATTATTATCAATTATCATTATCAAATATTATTATCATTATCATTGTTATTATTATTATTATTATTATTACTATCTTTAATTATTACTATTATTGATAATGATAATAATAATGATAATAATAATAATAATAATAATAATAATAATAACAATAATAATAATAACAATAATAATAATAATGATTGTAGCGAAAATGGTTCAATAAATCTTTACGAGAGCTTTTGTTCTAGTTACAGACACTGTTCTATTTAGCTAAAGAAAGGGAGGGAGGAATAAAAGAAGAGGAGGAAAGTAAAGAGGGAGGAATAAGGAAAGAGGAGGAAGGTAAAGAGGGAGGAATAAGGGAATAGGAGGAAGAGGAGGAAAGTTAGAAGGGAGTAATAAAGGAAGAAGAGGAAGGTAAAGAGGGAGGTATAAGGGATGAAGAAGAAGGTAAGAAAGGAGGAATAAGGAAAGAGGAGGAAGAGGAGGTGGAAGGTAAGAAGGGAGGAAGAAGGGAAAAGGAGGAAGAGAAGGAGGAAGGTAAGGAGGGAGGAATAATGAAAGAAGAGAATGAGGAGGAGGAAGGTAAGAAGGAAGGAATGAGGGAAGAGGAGGAAGGTAAGAAGGGAGGAATAAGGGAAGAGGAGGAAGAGAAGAAGGAAGGTAAGAAGGGAGGAATAAGAAAAGAAGAGGAAGAAGAGGAGGAAGGTAAGAAGGGAGGAATAATGTATAAGGGAAGGAGAAGAAGAGGAGGAGGAAGGTAAGAAGGGAGGAACAAGGAAAGAGGAGGAAGGTAAGAAGGGATGAATAAGGGAAGAGGAGGAAGAGGAGGAAGAGGAGGAGGAAGGTAAGAGGGGAGGAACAAGGAAAGAGGAGGAAGGTAAGAAGGGATGAACAAGGAAAGAGGAGGAAGGTAAGAAGGGAGGAATAAGGGAAGAGGAGGAAGAGGAGGAGGAAGGTAAGAAGGGAGAAACAAGGAAAGAGGAGGAAGGTAAGAAGGGATGAACAAGGAAAGAGGAGGAAGGTAAGAAGGGAGGAATAAGGGAAGAGGAGGAAGAGGAGGAGGAAGGTAAGAAGGGAGGAACAAGGAAAGAGGAGGAAGGTAAGAAGGGAGGAATAAGGGAAGAGGAGGAAAAGGAAGAGGAAGGTAAGAAGGGAGGAACGAGGAAAGAGGAGGAAGGTAAGAAGGCAGGAACAAGGAAAGAGGAGGAAGGTAAGAAGGGAGGGATAAGGGAAGAGGAGGAAGAGGAGGAGGAAGGTAAGAAAGGAGGAACAAGGAAAGAGGAGGAAGGTAAGAAGGGAGGAATAAGGGAAGAGGAGGAAGAGGAGGAGGAAGGTAAGAAGGGAGGAATAAGTGAAGAGGAGGAAGAGGAGGAGGAAGGTAAGAAGGGAGGAATAAGGGAAGAAGGTATCCATTGTGTCTGTCTTTGGAGATAATGTCGCGCCGAAGGAGTGTTTGATAAAGGAGGGAGACTTAATAAGGCAGTAGCAGAACAGAGGGATTATGTAAATATAAGAGAGATAATTTTTTTTGGGGGAGAGGGGAGAAAGGTGGAGGATTAGAAAAGGAAGAAAGACGAAAAAAGAGAGGAGAACGGAGGAAGAAGGGAGAGAAAATGGAGGAAGGGGAGAGGGAAAGGGGAGGAAGGAGAGAGGGAAGAAAGAAGGAAGGAAGTGAAGAAGAAAGAAAGGAAGAAGGAAGGAAGGAAGGAAGGAAGGAAGGAAGGAAGGAAGAAAGGGAGGAGGAAGGAAGGAAGAGAGGAGGAAGGAAGGAAGGAAGAAATGAAGGAAGGAGGAAGAAAAAAGAAAGAAGAAAGAAAGGAGGAAGGAAGGAGGAAGGAAGGAAAGAGGAAGGAGGAAGGAAAGAGGAAGGAAAGAGGGAGGGAAGAGGATGGAAAGCGGGAGGAGGAAAGAGGAATGAGGAAGGAAGAAGGAAGGAGAAATAAGGAAGACAAGAATTAAAAGAAGAAAGGCAGAAAAGAAGAAAAGGAAGATGCAAAGAGGAAGGATGAGGGTGAGGAGGGGAGGGTGAAGAGTGAAGGAGGCGGGGTGAAGGGTGAGGAGTGGCTTACTTTATACATTCTATTCTGGCCAATGCTACGAGATTCTATGAGCTGGCAAGGGTCCTAGGCAAGGTTATTGATTCTCTCGTTTAATCCTTCAGATGTTAACTCAGGTTAATCCTATGTGATTAACGAGGTTAACTATATGGAACTGATCACCCTTTCATCATGGTTAAGTTAATTATCGCTTTGTCGCCACGTGACCTTTTTCATCTGTGTAAAGTGTGAAAAATGTGTGTGTGTGTGTGTGTGAGTGGGCGTCGGGGGATTTGGGATTTCAATGGTCCGTTCGGTTCCGACTTGGTCCTTCACCTGAATAAAACCGCCTGGCCGAAGCATATTCGATGAAGACTTCAGTATACTAAAAAAAAAAAAAAAAAAAAAAAAAAAAACGGGGGGGGGGAATCAGTTTTAGGATCCCCTCCAACCCCGCGGGGGGACAATTTTTGTCTTCCTGCATCCAAGGGCACCCGGCTTCTTCGACCATCCTCCTCCATCCCCCCCTCCGCCCCCCGCAGGACACAAACATCTCGCAGGAGGCGGCGGGAGATGGGGAGATAAACATGCACTCATAAGACTTTTGTTACCGGAGCGGGGGTGGGGAGGCAGGAGGGAGGGGAAGAGGAAGGGGAGAGGGGGAAGAGGGAATAGGAAGGGGAAGAGGAGGAGGGGGAGGAAGAGGAGGTGGGGAGAGGAAGGGGAAAGGGGGAAGAGGAGGAGGGAAGGAAGAGGAGGTGGGTAGAGGAAGAGGAGAGGGGGAAAAGGAGGTGGGGAGAGGAAGGGGAGAGGGGGAAGAGGAGGAGGGAAAGAAGAGAAGGTGGGGAGAGAGGAAGGGGAGAGGGGGAAGAGGAGGAGGGGGAGGAAGAGGAGGTGGGATGAGAGAGGAAGGGGAGAGGGGGAAGAGGAGGGGGAGGAAGAGGAGGTGGGGAGAGAGGGAAGGGGAGGAGGGGGAGGAAGAGGAGGTGGGGAGAGAGGAAGGGGAGAGGGGGAAGAGGAGGGGGGAGGAAGAGGAGGTGGGGGGAGAGAGGAAGGGGAGAGGGGACCTGGGGAGAATAAATTTCATAGTTGGTGCACATAAGGAATGACACACGACGAAGCAACTGCTGTATCCGGAATAGGCGCTCCATCAAGAGCAAGTATTAGGTGTCCAGGTGCTGTTCTGGAGGTTGAGGAAGGTGTCTAGGTGAAGTCAGGTGCGTAGACGAGTAGGTGTTCTCAGGTGAATTTAGAGTAGGTGGCACTAGGTTAGTAGGTGTTCTGGTGCACGAGAGCGAGGACAGGTGACTGGAAAAGATGGAGCAGGTGATAGGTATGTCAGGTGGTGAGCAGGTAGACGGGGAAGGTAGTTCAGGTGGTCAATGTGTGTGAGACAGGCGGTTCTGGGAGTAGATGGTGTCCTTGGGTGTTGGTAGTGATAGTGCTGGTAGAAGTGGTAGTGACGGTGGTAGTAATAGTGTTGGTAGTAGTGGTAGTGGTGGTAGAAGTGGTAGTGACGGTAGTAGTGATAGTGTTGGTAGTAGTGGTATTACTGGTGGTAGTGGTAGTAGAAGTGGTGGTGACAGTGGTAGTGATGGTGTTGGTAGTAGCGGTATTACTGGTGGTAGTGGTAGTAGAAGTGGTAGTCACGGTGGTATTGATAGTGTTGGTAGTAGTGATAGTACTGGTGGTGGTTGTAGTGACGTAGAAGAAGTGATGGAGGTAATATTGATTGCAGAATTGGTGGTGATTGGCGGTGGTGATGGTAATGACAGTGGTGGTAGTGTTAGAGGCAGTGATGGTGGTGGTAGAGGTAGTAAAGGATGTAGTGGTTGAGACAGCGAAAGAGGACAGGACAGGTATCAAGCGTCTCCGGCCTGTGAAGAAGGACGACGATCCGCGTCGGGGCCTCCTACGGGATACAACGAGGCACCTGAGAGGGTCCTCTGCTTCCGTCAGGGTCGCAGAGGAACCTCGAGGACGACTTCCAGGACAACCTCGAGGGCGACGTCGCCATCCGCACCCGTCCATTCCTTCAGGAAGAGTTGGTGGCGGATTTCCAGGTGGCAAGATTTGATGCCAACGACAAAGGCATCGTTACCTCCTCCTCTTGAAGACGATAGAGATAGAGGAGTTGTAGGAGGAGGTGGAGGTGGAGGTGTAAAGTATACCATAGGGCATCACCCCCATGGGACACCAATCAGTCTCAAAATTTTCACTCCGACCCCCCCCCCCACAAAAAAAGTAAATAAAATAAATGAAAAAATGAAAAATGAAAAATAAAATTCACCCGCTATTATTACTATGTCCGTATTTTCAACAGCCATATAAAAAAGTCATACACGGACATAAGGACACACGTGGACATATACACACACAAGACTATGAAGAACATATACCTATACACAAGAAAACACTTACACGAACATACACAGATCCACACCCACCCATCCACAACCACACACCCTACTTATGCGCTCAGCACATATAAGACCATGACTGCGTTCTTGTGTGTACACGCGTACATGTATACACATGTACACGCACACATGTGTATACATGTGTACTTGAGATGACGAAAACCATACTGCAATCACGTCAGTCAGGTGACGATGAACAGAGACCCATTTTCTCGCCCCGACCTCGCTCGGGACGGACGGGCTGGGCATTAGTGAGCTTATTAGGTCACACTTGGGCCTCAGACTCTGCTCAAATGATGCTTAGTTATCTCGGTATAGAGGTTAACCCCCATGTAACCCCGCGTGAATAAGTCGAAGGTTCTCGCTCGGCCCTTCACCTGAATAAAATAGCTTAGTCCTTGAAAAAATATGTAAAGTACGCCACAAGTCACTCCCTGGACTGACAGATACCTCATCAACCGAATAGAATCGCCTGGCGGCATTGAGAACAAAACATACGGTTTAATTTTGATAGTTAAAGGTAGTTCATCAGGGTAGTTTGACTTGAGTGTACGTGTGTGTGTGATTCAGCATAGGCTTGGATCATATGCTGGACTTGAGATCGATATATTTCACTCTTCCGGATGAGAGCTCATAGCTCATACATGGCCCGATCTATGGATAATGCTTTGAGCTTACACACCCACACACCCACACCCACACACACCCACACTCACACCCACCCACACCCACATACACGTACATACAGTTATGTAATGGGTATCTTACATAAGAGGGGACTTTATTCGGGCGAGAAATACCTTCATGGTGATTTCTTCGTTTATTAAGAATATGATCTGCTTATTTACAACTTGGGATGCCAGGTACTTGACCTGAACAGCCATATGCCGGGCCCCTGACCTCGGCAGTCCTCCTGCCAGGTACTTGACCTAGGCAGTCCTATGCCGGGTGGGCACACGTACACACACACACACACACACACACACACACACACACACACACACACATACACGCACACACACCAACTCCTTGCCCACCAGAGTTTGAGGGCATGGTTGCAGTTAAGCGATGCTAAAATTTTCAGCCCTGGACGGTGTTCTAACTCGGATCGCTGAATTAGCGGTCGAGAGTTAGAACCTCTCCACCGTTGAGCCGTGTGTGTGTGTGTGCGATTCACCTTGGTCTTTGGATCACGTGTTGGACTCGTGATCGACAGCTATTTCCCTCCCGGAAGAGAGCTCAGAGCTCGTATGGCCGATCTATGGGTAATGCTATGACCTTACACGCACACACACACCCAAGTCCCCGCCCACGAGAGTTGGAGTAACGACTCGAAGTGCAGCGATACTGAAATAATTTCAGCCCTGGGCAGGATTCGATCCAGGTACTGCCGGTACCGCCGTACTGACAGTCTGGGACTCTATCAACCGACTCTATCAACCGAGTCGTGTGTGTGTGTGTGTGTGTGTGTGTGTGTGTGTGTGTGTGTGTGTGTGCGTGCGCCCTATGATGACCCATCGCCCGGATAAATAAACAAATAAGTAAATAAATGAATAAATTAATAAAGAAATAAATTCACAATAGTGAACCTTCCATCTACCCCTTCCATACTGATTGACATCTTTTCTTATTTAATTCCAGTTGACGTCAGGCGAGTTTATTAATCTCTGTGGCATCCCATCCGGTCGTTCATTTTAGTTAACCCCTTACGTACCTGGTGGTACTCATTCTCCTTACTTTGGTTACAACAAAGCGATTTTATTCATTTCCATGGCACCCCGTGGGGTGCGGAAGATGTAACAGAATTAATACCACAGAAGATTCCGACTGTACTTTATTATATGCAAAAATAGTCTCATGAACAGCGTTATGGTTTCGTTGATGAAACTGCACTGAAAAAAAAGAAAGCCACGGCGTGTCTAGACGCCAGACACACGCAGACAAAGGCACCCCGCCAAGCCACGCCGAGCTTGGTAAGCACTCAACTTGCCTTCGGAGAGACAACAAAAGGCGGCCGACAAGCGCAATGGCCTGTGTCCTTAGGGACGCAATCAACACACATAGGTACTCCGCCACGTCACCTTCAGGAACTATCACAGGAACTCTCGGGGGACCACAGGTGAGTTCCCGGGGGGCTTAGTCATCGATCTGGGAACCCGTTCTTGGTCCCCCAGGGACCAGGGCACACCCCTCCTGACGACGTCATACCTGAAAGTCCGGGTCTTCAGTGTTACGTCACGACTGGAGACTGGGGTCCTGCCCTTCCAAGCACATCTCGACGTGCGAGGCAGAGAGCACGTAGCATGGATCAGGTAAAACCAACACTACCACAATACATGAGAGGCCAACCGCTCACATACAGACACACACATAAGACCCCAGAACATCACTACAGTACAATTGACCAAAGAAAATTTATATAATACATCAAAACATAATCCAACAAAATACCATACAGACTACATCACCCATCTCTCCTTCCCCCACGTACATGACAACACCTCGATGCGATAGTGTCCCCAAGGATTGAACCGCTGGTTGTCGCTGATAAGACACTAAGACCTACCTAACACGAAAGACCACTCACATAGACACATCCATCAAACCTCAGAAAACTACAACACAGTACACCGGGACCATCCCACCACTTTTACCAAACCACACTAACAACACTTCCATTAATAATAGTGATTTAATCTAGTGACATCAGCGTCGCACTCCTTATACAATCGTCACAACTTGTCAGTGTGACATTACTCAATTAAGAGAGATCTATTGCAAGTGTGAATCAAGACAAACACAGGTAAGGGTTCTGTGAGACAACCAAGGGGGTTTCAGCTCCTTATAAGTGATACTCCCTTTAGATGGAGCCCTAAAGGGTCAATTGACTACATGTTTTGTGTTGTCTATATCTTAGGACTATTGACACCCCTATGGACAGACCAAGTCGCTCATCATCCTTGGGACTGGAGACCAATCAAAAGAAAGAAAGAAAGAAAAAATATCCCTCTATTCTGCTATTCTTCTTAAATCTTCCCTTGATCACTTCCATGGCAATACCTTTACAGTACGATGTTATCTCTATGGATAGAAGCGCTTGTTATTGTTGATAAAACACTCTTGGAAGGAGATGAACCCACGATGGCTTTCAGAACATGTGCTGAGTTCTCAGACAACTGAACCATCACAAGTCACTTACAGGTTAGCATTTTTCATTTTATTCTGGATGCCGCCAAGGTATTTCATTCATCTCCGTGGCACTTTCACGGCAGTGAAGGAGACAGAATGGAATGCCTTAAAGGAAGTCTACAAACCCACAATTTTTCAACATGTGAGCTGGTATTCTAACTCCTGGACCATCACAACTCCGTTAAGAATCGGGCAAAAGCGGTCATGACTACTATACTGCAGAACTGATCATAAATCTTACTTCCGGAAGAGGAAGAAGCGAGGACTACCTTGGTGCCCTTTCGTGCAAAAAGGTTCTCCCGCATATGGAGAAAATAAGGGGGCCTAACCGGGATGGGTAATTATTGGACAATAACTCCTATGCACGCACACGCATAGACACACACACGCACACACATACACAAATCACGGCTCAATGGTGCGGTGGTACCGTGTTCGACCGCTAATTCAGCAACCCGAGCTCGAGTACCGCCCAGGACTGAAAATTGCAGCATCGCTGCGTTGCGAGCCGGCACTCCAACGCTGTTGCGCAAAGAGTTGGATACGTTTGTGTGTTCGTGTGCAAGGTCTCAGCACAACCCATAGATCGGGCCATATAATATGAGCTTTAAGCTCTCATCCGGGAGGGTAATAACTTTCGATTATCAGTCCATCACGCAATCTAAGACCGTGGTGAGTCATAAACACACACACACACACACACACACACACACACATACATACATACACACACACACACACACACACACACACACACAAATCACCTTTATAGGCTGCCCGAATACTTTATAAATTTTATTCAATCTGACACCACCTAATCAGCAAAGAACGCCTCCTGACATCTTCAGCGATGAGACAGATTTGATTTCAATTTAGTTACAGGGCACCGCCCCCCTCCCCCGATGTGACGGGAATAACTATTGCGCTTTAAATACAACGTATACCTTTATTCTGCCTGCCGTCGGGCGATTTTATTCAGGAGAGTGAAGACTTTGTAGCGAAAGGGATAAATCACTTCGTTTTAAGAATTTTATCATCAATTTTGCTGCTGCCCGGCAATTTTATTTAATTGAAAAATAATAAACTCCTGTGGTGAAAGTTAAACACGGTGGCGTGGTGGGATGGTGAAGTTAAAGAAAAGAGAGAGAGAGAGAGAGAGAGAGAGAGAGAGAGAGAGAGAGAGAGAGAGAGAGAGAGAGAGAGAGAGAGGGGGGAGACTTTAAACATTTGTTCTGGCTAAAGACGTGATTTTTACCTATTCATTTATCTCTCTCTCTCTCTCTCTTTCTCTCTCTCTCTTTGTGGAACGCTTTGTTCAGTAAAGAGTTGAAGACTATTTTGTTTAAGATGGAGCTATTCCTCTCCTTTTAAAGAGACTCCTGCGCATTAAGATATTAAGAAACTCTGAAAACAACATGGACATCAAGGCGTTGCATACACAAGGACTCATCAAAACCGCACTAACGGATGGTCACTGACAGACTAACAGACGACAAGACACGCACAGGAGAGAAATTTGGGGAAAAGGGGAAGATTGGAACAAACCACTATCTACAGCGGTGCAATTCAAACATATATATATGAGAAGGAAGAAAAGAAGAGGAGTAGCAGAAGAGAGTGGAGAAGAGAGGTACTGTAAGAGAAGGAGAGGAGAAAGAAGAGAGAAGGAATAGGAAAGGGGGAAGAGGAGTCGGAGAGCAAAAGTGAGGAGATCGCCCAGCAGTCATGGAGACTCCCGCTCTATACCATCGTGCCACGCAGAACGTCTAAAAGAATGGAAACTAGATACGAAGTCTTGTATTCCGGATGGGGACGGCTGAGATCTACAGTACCAATTCCCGTTTTCTACGATCCCCAACGTCACAAGCTCGGCATAGCAGCAATTTGAACGAAGTTTTCATTCGCTTTGCCGTTGCAGCTATTATGGAACAAATCACTCATTGCATCGATGTAATCCAAACAAGTCTGGCAATATATATAAACATGTGTATACTGTATATATATATATATATATATATATATATATATATATGTATGTGTGTGTGTGTGTGTGTGTGTGTACATGTGTGTGTGTGTACATGTGTGTATGCGTGTGTGTGTGTGTGTGTACACTGTTACAGTCTCGGAGAAGCTGCGCACACGAGCAAAGGCGCCTTGCTCCTGCCAGGGTCCGAAACACAAAGCAGAGGTTAGTTCAGGAATGCGTGCGAGGCTTCAGGGCTTCAGGGGCTTCTTCAGGGCTTCAGGACTCCAGACGCCCCCCCCCAACCACCACTACCATCACCGCGCAACCAAACTTGGCCGCAGACTGTGTGCGCAAACACATTATCTGATTGCGCAGTGTCTCCGCGGACCCATACAAGTGGAGACTCAAGGCTAGGGTGGAGATCGAAGAAAATGGGCGGAGGGCCCAAAAGGGGGGAGGGGGGAAGAGAGAGAGAGAGAGAGAGAGAGAGAGAGAGAGAGAGAGAGAGAGAGAGAGAGAGAGAGAGAGAGAGAGAGAGAGAGAGAGAGAGAGAGAGAGAGAGAGAGGGGGTAAAGAGAGAGAGAGAGAGAGAGAGAGAGAGAGAGAGAGAGAGAGAGAGAGAGAGAGAGAGAGAGGGTAGAGAGAGAGAGAGAGAGAGAGAGAGAGAGAGAGAGAGAGAGAGAGAGAGAGAGAGAGAGAGAGAGAGAGAGAGAGAGAGAGAGGGGGTAGAGAGAGAGAGAGGGGGGTAGAGAGAGAGAGATAGAGAGAGAGGGTAGAGAGAGACAGAGAGAGAGAGAGAGAGAGAGAGAGAGAGAGAGAGAGAGAGAGAGAGAGAGAGAGAGAGAGAGAGAGAGGGGGGGGGAGAAGAAGAAGGAGAAAAGGAGGAAGAAAAGAAAAGTAGAAGGTGAAGAGGGGAAAGAACAGAGGAGTAGGAAAGGGAGAAGTGGAAGAAGAGAGAAGGGAGGAGAAAGGGGGAAGAGGAAGAGGAAAAGCGAAGAGATTAGAATTGGAGGAAAAAGAGGAGGAAGAGGAGAAGAATGACGAGTGCAGAGAAGAGGAGGAAGAGGAAGAGGAGGAGGAGGAGGAGGAGGAGGAGTGGTTCAAGAGTGGAGTGGTAGCAAGCATCCTGCAGAGAACCCCCCATCCCCCCTTCCTCGCTCTCCTCTCCTGACCCCCCCCCCCAAAAAAAAAAAAAAACAGTCGTTTTGCATAATCATTTTTTTTTCACTTTCCGAGATTCATTTGCTTTAGAGGTTCCCAAGAGACAGGAGTGGGTATATGTGTGTGTGGGCGATGAGCGCCTAGGGGCGAGGGATGCAGTCCTAGGGTGATTTGTGCCCCCTGGGGGCGATAGGGCGCGGCAAGATGAGAAAGGACGCTGGGAGCGGGCGCCGGGCGAGTCTCGAATCAAGGGGCGCTGGGCGATGTTAAAAGAGGAGAGGAAGTTGTGGGGGGTGGTTAGAGACTGGTCACGGATCGATGGAGCTGGAGGGCGAGGGGGCGAGGGGGCGAGTGGGATCATATGCGCCAGGAAGCTGCAGGAGGTTGCTCGGCGGGAGGTACCGCAAATGCGGCGGCAAGGACACGCGACGCCGCAGCCGCAGAGAGGGAGAGCTCCCCGCGGGAACAAGGAAGTCAAAAAAAAAAAAAAAAAAAAAAAAAAAAAGCACTCCGTACACACACTATTTCTTCCCGCCTCCAGTTTTTTTTTTTCTTCCTTCCTTCGTCTCGTTCAAACTCCCTCGGTCCTCCTCATCCTATTGCTCCGCCTTTCTTCTTTAAGAAAAAAAAAAAAAAAAAAAACGGGGCAAGAAGAATTTCCAAAAATCCTGAGATGGACGTCATGAGGGATGACACATATTGTCCCATACTCCTCTTTCCTCCTCCTCCTCCCCTTCCTCTTCTTTTTGCTTTTCTAACTTTCTCCCTCTCCTTCCCCACTTTACTTAAAAAAAAAAAAAAAAAAAAAAAATCACAATTCTTTCGAGGTATCGCCTGAGGGACCCCAGGCGAGGTCACGCGTCCTCTGGGTTCTCGGTGGTGGTGGGGGTCCTAATTTCTGGTCCTAGTTTCCGGTCCTAATTAATGGAGGTGTGGGGATGGAGCGTCTGTGGCCGCACGGCCCGAAAAAGTAAGTAGGAGGTGGAAAAGTAGGCCAGCGGAGGAGGAGATGGTCTGGAGAAGGAGGTAGACTCTGAGGGTAAGAACGAAGAGCAAGCGGAGGAGGAAGAGGAGGAGGAGGAGGAGGAGGGAATCGAGGCCGAGATCAAAGACGAGGAGGAAAACGACATCGAGAACAAGGGCAAGGATAACGTCGAGGACGAAGTCGAGGACGAGGTAGTAACATTCAAAGGCGAACAACGAGGAGGAAGATCACAAGTGCGAGGTGGTTTCAAGGGGCACGAGACACTGGAGGAGGTAATGAGGTGCTCCAGAGAAAGTCGTTAAAGGACAAAAGCAAAGGAGAATTTTGAGAAAATGAGATGAAACCAAACAAGAGAAGAGAAAATGAGCTTTTGGATTGTTTTCATAGTTGGCCTACATCATGGGGGTGTAGTTGTCCTTTACAGTGTACATGCACACATGTATAACACTACAAGCCGGCGCTCCGGCCCTGGTGGGCAAAAATTTGTGTGTGTGTGTGTGTGTGTGTGTGTGTGTGTGTGTGTGTGTGTGTGTATCTGTGTGTGTGTGTCTGTGTGTGTGTGTGTGTGTGTGTGTGTGTGTGTGTGTGTGTGTGTGTGTGTATGTGTGTGTGTGTGTATGTGTATGTGTGTCTATGTGTGTGTGCATGTGTGTGTGTGTGAATGTGTGTGTGTGTGTGTGTGTGTGTGTGTGTGTGTGTGTGTGTGTGTGTGTGTGTGTGTGTGTGTGTGTATGTGTGTGTGTGTGTGTATGTGTGTCTATGTGTGTGTGCATGTGTGTGTGTGTGCATGTGTGTGTGTGTGAATGTGTGTGTGTGTGTGTGTGTGTGTGCATGTGTGTATGTGTGTGTGTGTGTGTGTATGTGTGTGTGTGTGTAAGGTCACACCATTACCCATAGATCGGGTCATATATGAGCTCTGAGTTCTCACCCGGTAGGCTGATAGCTGTTGATCACGAGTCCAAGACGTGATCCAAGAACCTTGATGAATCACAAACACAACTTGCTGGTGTACAGGTGCAATACCAGCGTCTTGGTCTGTCATCTCAGCTGAACCGAGATTAAGCTTCTCCCAGAGTGGAAAAACATCACAGTACTACAATCCGTTACTGTCTCCCTTGAGCAAGAGAAAGATGTGTTTGTGTGTAGTATGTGTAAGGTACTAGCACAACCTATAGATCCATGACCATGATGGATCTTGCCATTCCTTGTAACTTCATTAACATGAATGTACAATCGCCTGCACTCATAAGTACAACAATAACCGTGTTTATTTACATCGTAGAATTACAATATGGCCTCTGACTCAGTCATATCGTAAATATACAATATATCGTAAGTCTTCTAAGATTTATTTACATTGTGAAGTTACGATGCGAATGAGTATCAAGCCATACCTGACTTATGCATATCGTACATACATAATATAAACAATCGTACATTGACATCGTAACCTTCCGATGTAAACAATCGTTAATATACGACATAAACATTCGGAGAAGGCACACCGAGTCACTGACATAATAATAAATCTACGATATAAACAAACATTGCACATCGGAAATGTACGATGTTTATAATGCATATCCTACAAGCTACAACACGGTAGTAGTAAGTGCAGCAAAGGAACATTATCTTATACAACGTGGACATAATGTTCGCCTCCCGTCTCTGGAAGGTTGCGAAAAAGCCTTTGTTTTCACTAATAGAGAATGAAGATCGAGAGATACCACGGATCCGTCCCTCAGCTGAATAAAATCACCTGCCGACTGCACGAACAGTTTCGTACAAGGCGTCACCGAGATGAAAGTGGAGGGAGAACAGGAGGAGGAGGAGCAGGAGAAGCAGGAGGAGGAGGAGGAGAAGGAATAAGAGAAAAAATAGGAGAAAGAGAAGGAAGAGAAGGAGGTGGAGGAGAAGAAGGAGGAAGAGAAGGAGAAAAAGGAGGAAGGGAAGAAAGAGGAAGAGGTGGAGAAGAAGGAGAAAGAGAAAGAGGAGGAGGAGGAGGAGGAGGCGGAGGAAGCGTAGAAGGAAGAGGAAAAGAAGAGAGAGAAGGTGGATGAGGAGGAGGTGGAGTAAAAGGAGGAAGAGGAGAAGGGGGAGGGGGAGGAGGAGGTGGCGGAGGAGGAGGAGGAAGCGTAGGAGAGGGAAGAGGAAGTGGAGAAAGAAAAAGAAGAGGAGGAGGAAGACGAGGAGGAGGAGGAGGAGAAGACAAGGAGGAGGAGGAAGAAGACGAAGAGGAGGAGGAGGAAGAGGAGGAGAAAAGAGAGGAGGAGTAGGAGGATTGATTCAATTCGAGATTTCAAAGGTGACCGATGGCGGGGACCTGAGGTTAGGGACATGTCCATCAGTCACTTCGAGTGTCGCCTCTTCCTCCTCCTCCTCCTCCTCCTCTACCGCGACATCAACGTCGCCACCATTCCTGTGACGGGTGCACCTGTGCTTTGATTCGGCTACCCCCTATGTATGGGGTGGAGAAACCAAGACAAGGTGAGTGAGGAACCCACAGACGTTCAGAATATTTGGAGCCGATTGTACAACAGGGACAGGATCTTGATGTAAAGAAAAGTGAACACTGAACAAGAACAAGTCATTGAGTGAACACAGAACACCGACAACCTTCGTGCAGAACACGTAGCACCTACGACAGGTGTAAAGAACACCTGTGACGTTATCAAGGATCACCTATGACGTAAATGAACAACTATGATGCAGTGCTATAACGTCAACAAAGTTTGACGTCAGCAAATAACATCTATAACGTAAGTACTACATACTTATGACGTCAACAATGACGTCATATAACATATACGTCAACAAATAGCACCTATGACGTCAACATATGAAGTCTCAAACACAAGTAACATCACAAAACAGCTATGACGTCATTAAATATGTGGGACATCACTAAACCCACTTACGATGTCAGCAAAGAACATCTATGAAGTAAAGGAAGTTGTCTAATTAAAGTTAATGTTGACAGATAACAAGACATGGGATGCGGGTAGGTTACGCTGTTGATTGGGACAATGGGACCAGAAGCTGGGGGCTGGGGGGCTAGGGGCTGGGGGGGGGGGGCTGGGGGGCTGGTGGCTGGGGGGGGCTGGTGGCTGGGGGGGCTGGTGGCTGGGGGCTGAGGAAACCAACACGCACATGCGCACCAAATGGGCCGCAAAGAAAAACCTTAGCGTAACCATAAGAGGGGTGACCGCTGGGATCTTGTCAAACCAATAACAACAACACCCATCAACCTCAACCACCATCAGAGAAATAGTCACACTCAGGAGAGTAATTATTCTCTGAAAGAGGAAGATTGCAAACAGACCAAAAGAGCAATAACGAAAATAACAAGGAAAATAAACACAAACAACGTGGTAATAGAAAGAACTATTAATAACCATAACCACGGCTAGAATAACAAGAACAATTATATCTTTATGGAACGAATTACGTGAAACAACGCAAATAAATACAGCTACAATAACCGTGAACAATGATATAATCAATAACAACTAGAATAAACGTCACATAAATAACCGAAATCATAATCCCAACCACAAAAATAACCTTAATGAAAAAACACGAAAATAACTTCAACCACACACATAGGCCAAAAAACGACAATGAATCCATCCATGATAATAACCGCGACCACGAAAATAACGGTTATGTTTTTGTTAATGTGAACTACATCAACAAAACCAATCAAAATGACCACAGCATATCACAGAACCCACAACAGCATTCACAAGGACACACAATATAATATTCATGTCAATAACCATGCCATTATCACGTCAATAAATCACGACTACAACAACAACAACAACAACAACAATAACAACAACAAGGAAGAGAACCGAGTCGACGTATATATCTGCAATCACAATTTTGACAATAACAAATAGACTTCTTAGTTGATTGTTGTTTTATGCAGTCGGGCCTTGCAGGGGATTGTATACACACACACACACACACATACACACACACACACATACACACACACACACAAACACACACATACACACACACACAGAAACACACACATACACACACACACAAACACACACACACACAAACACACACACACACAAACACACACACATAATAACGTACACACAAAATAACACACACACACAATAACACACACACACACACACACACACACACACATGAACACATATACACACACAC
>NC_134811.1:28488472-28490972 GCF_046742065.1 Oratosquilla oratoria | reverse complement strand
GTAGGAGGATCAGGAAAGAAAGAAGGAAGAGATGGTGGAAAAAAAGAAAGATGAGGAGGAGGAGGAGAAGGGGGAAGAGGAGGAAGCGGATTAGGAGAAACAAGAGGAAAAGGAAGAGGAGAAAGAAGAGGAGGAGAAAGAGGAGAAGAAAGAAAAGGAAGGGGCTAGGTGAAAGAGAGAGGAGGAGGAAAAACAAAAGGAAAGGAGGAAGAGAAAAATTAGAAGGAGAGGGCGAGAAGGAGAAGGAGAAGGAGAAGGAGGTGGAGAAGGAGAAGGAGGAGGTTTAATGGGAGAAAAAGGGAGAGGAGGAAGAAAAAAAGAAGGGGAGGACAAGAAGGAGGAGGAGGAGGAGGACGAAGAGATGGAAGAAGAGGAAGAAGAGGAGAAGAAAGAAGAGGGGGAGGAAGAGGAGGAGGAGGAAGAGGAGGAGGAGGAGGAGGAGGAGGAGGAGGAGGAGGAGGAGTCGGAGTTGGAGTCGGAGTCGGCATGAGAAGGACAAAGCCTCCCAAGGGAAACGTTAACCAAAGAAGGTGCGGCCTCAACCTCCTCCTCCTCCTCCTCTTCCTCCTCCTCTAGATTCTTCTCCCCCATTTCGTTCTTCTCTTCCTCTTCGGTTTTTCTTTTAATAATCTTTTTTTTTGCGAATATTTTTTTTCATTGCTTTTTGAAGGAGATTCTTCTGTGAAAGAAAGAAAAAGAAATATTCGAAATGATATGAACAATAATCACCATCATTTCCTTCATTCTCTCGGAAACAACCATAATTCCATCTCATTCGTTTGTTTGCAAAGATGAAAATGCACAAGGAAATACCCCTCCATGACCACCATTCATGTCAACTTCATCATCATTTCCATTTACGAGTAGGAGACGGGACGCTACGAGCGTTGCTCCTTTCTTGTATACTACAATTAGGTAAACACACACACACACACACACACACACACACACACACACACACACAAGTGGAGGGAATGAACATAAAGGGGCGACCAAGGATGAGATGGATGGATGGGGTAAAAAGGGCATTAGGAAAGAGAGGAATGTCTGTTGAGGAAGGAAAGGAGAAGACAGAAGATAGGGATGATTGGAGAATGGTTGTGTATGGGTGATGCTGTGATACATGGAAGGAAGTGGATGGGGATGGGGGGTGAGGGAGTATGTGTGAATATTTTGACGCAGCCCGAAGGGATTCCTCCCTTGCTGTGGATGTGCTGTGTCTTGCTGCATTGTTTCTGACCCAGGGCAGTGGGCGAGATGCAGGGATGACACGTCATCCAGGAGGAGCCAAGAAAAGAGGGTGGGTGGGGTGGTGAAGGGGAGTGGAGTATATGGGGATAAAATGGGTGGAAGTGGATTTATGTCTTTGACTTTGGATACCTCCCTTATAAGGTGAAAAAGCCCTCGGTATATGTATATGTATATATATATATATATATATATATATATATTATATATATATATATATATATATTACAAAGGATTACAAAGCGGAGCATGCCGACAGGAGACCTTTTGGTCCATATCTAGGTCGGATGCGAAAAAAGTCATAATAATGATAAATAAATGAATAAATAAAAACTATAATAATGTAAATAACAAATAAAATACATAAATAAATGCATAGGTATAGTTAAATAATAAAGAAACAGGTAAATAGTAAATAATAATAAATCCACATATAACTAATAATAAATGAGAATCAAGCAAATAATAACAAACAGACAAATTATAACAAAACAAATAAACAAATAATATAAAATAAATGATAGTCATTACAGCAACTGAACTACATTGCACTGCCTCTGCACATATAACTAATAATAAATGAGAATCAAGCAAATAATAATAAACAAACAGACGAATAACAAAACAAATAAACAAATAATATAAAATAAATGATAGTCATTACAGCATCTTGCTTAGTTGTTTATCTAAATGATTCTTAAAGCTTCGAACTGAACTACATTGCATTACCTCTGCAGAAAATGTATTCCATTCATTAACTACACGGTTGGCGAAGTTGTTTCTACCCACCTCCGAATTAAATCTATTTTCGGACAGTTTAAGACCATTGTTTCTTGTCTGATTCTCATTCAGTGTGAAAAAAATTTCACTATTGATGTTGTCAATTCCCTGTATCAAGTCACCTCTGAGTCTACGCGTTTTTATGGAAAACGGATTCATACGTTTTACTCGATTTTCGTATGATTTATTTTTGATATTTGTAATCAGTTTTGTAGATCGCCGTTGTACTTTTTCCAATATATATATATATATATATATATATATATATATATATATATATATATATATATATATATGTATATATCAGTGTGTGTGTGTGTGTGTGTGTGTGTGTGTGTGTGCGCGCGCGTGTGTATGGTGGGTTATAACTATGTCGTGTGGATATTGTCTATATATATGCAGTGTACAGATAAGAGATACCATGTATCTTTCCATTGCATAGTTGTTAATGGCCTTCCTCCAATCTGAGGTA
>NC_134811.1:28478472-28483472 GCF_046742065.1 Oratosquilla oratoria | reverse complement strand
CAAAATATACTATCTGATGAAAATTTCACAGTGGAAGTGATGATGCAAGGAGGGGGGAGGGGGAGGAAGGGGGGAGGAAGAGGGAAAGGGGGAGGAAGGGGGGAGGAAGAGGGAGAGGGGGAGGGGGGAGGGGGGAGACAAGGGCGAGGCAAGGTGTAGCTTATTTGTAAACAAAATGACGGATACGGACAAATGGATGACAGTGGGTGGAGGGCAAGGAAGAGGAAGAGGAGGAAAAGAGGAAAACATGATAAAGGTGGAAGAAGGGGAAAGGGAAATAGAAGAGGAGAAGGAAAAGAAGAACAGGAGGTATAAAGATATGATGGTATGGAGAGAGAGAGAGAGAGAGAGAGAGAGAGAGAGAGAGAGAGAGAGAGAGAGAGAGAGACAGAGAGAGAGAGAGTGTGAGCATGTGTATGCGTGTGTGCGAATGTACACGTGTGTGTGTGTGTGTGTGTGTGTGTGTGTGTGTGTGTGTGTGTGTGTGTGCGCGCGAATGTGCGTGTGTGTGAGTGTGTGTACATGTGGGTGGGTGCGTTCGTGTGTGTGATGTGTGTGCAGTGTGTGTGTGTGTGTGTGTGTGTGTGTGTGTGTGTGTGTGTGTGTGCGTGTGTGTGTGTGTGTAACATTCTCGTGGGAGCAAATTCCTTGGAGGGAGTGGAGGAGCGGTAGAAGGGTCGCCAAAGGAGAAAGGGGAGGACCTATGGCATTTATACTTGTGGGGGAGGAGGAGGAGGAGGAGGAGGAGGAGGAGGAGGAAGAAGGAGAGATGTGAAAGTTAAAAATGAAAAATGAAATGAGTTGGATTTAAAGAACAAAACAATGGAGAATAGATAAGCGTGGTGAAGAAAGAGGAGGAGGAGGAGGAGGAGGAGGAGGAGGAGGAGGAAGTAGAGGTGGGTGTTTGAATTGAGTCTTACAATGTTTGGTGGATACGAGCAGATCTTTTCCTGATTCTTCAGCCCCTCCTCCTCCCCCTCCGTACCCTCCAACTCCCAACCTGAAGCTAATATACTTTTAAGAATAAATAAGGAATTAGATGAATAATGGGTAAATAGATAGGTAAATAGAAATAGCAGATGACATTTATTGCCTTGTCCTGTCCTATAACTGCATAAAATCGTCTAGTATTGGTCTGAATAAAATCTATTAAGTTCGACTGTGTTGGTGGAAACAAGTCGGTATGTGTAATGTCGCCCTGGTTGTCACCGATTACAGATTTTTTTTTTTTCTAATATTAATTTCTTTTTACGAGTAATTCTCCACCACCCACCCACTCCTCCTCCATCTCCTTCCTCCCTGGGATCTCCACCTATCTCCTCCTATCATTCTTCCCTCCAATCCTCTCCTCTTTCTCCCTCAATCTCTTATTTTTACTTTTTTGCCTCCTATTATTTTTCCAGTGTGATATGCTCACCATCATCTTCCTCCTTCGTCTCGTTTCCTCATCTCCATCCTTGCATCCCTTAAGTTCATTTCCTCCTTCTCTTCCTCTTTCCTCTTCTTCTCTTCGTTCACCTCTTCTCCTTCCTCTTGCTCTTTCTTCTCTTTCTCGATCACCTCCTCTTTCTTCTTCTCTCTCTTCTCTTCTTCCTAGCTCATGTCCACCCTCTTCTCCTCTCCTTCGTTCATCTCTTCCTCCTCTTTCTTCTCTTCTCCCTCGTTCACCTCCTCCTCTTTCTTCTCCTCTTCCTCTTCCCTTTTCTCCTCCTCTTCTTTCCTCTCTTCCACCTCCTTCTTCTCATCTTTTTCGTTCATTTCTTCCTCTTCCTCCTTCTCTTTTTCTTCTTTCACCTCTTCCTCCTCTTGTTGCCCTTTCTTTTCTTGTTCCTCCTTCACCTCCTCCTCTTCCTCCTCCTCCCTCGGGCTCTCTTTCAATTTCCATGGCCGAATGTGGCCAACAGGTCCTTGCACTCGGCCAATTCCCGAAGTGGAATTCCTTTGTTTCCACGGGATCTGTTCCCAATAATGAATTTTGTTTTTGTTCATTCAACTTTGTTATTATTCTCCGATAGGTCTTTCGCCACCGACCCACAGCGCTCCGTTCTCTCTCTCTATCTCTGCCTATTTCTTCCTCCACCTTAAAAACTCTCTTGTGCCTTAGTACATGATTAGACTGCCGTACAAAAAAAATATGAGCATATATACATGCATACATATCATATGTATATACATATATATCATACACACACCCACACCCACACACCCACACGCACACCCACACCCACACCCACACCCACACACACACACACACACACACACACACACACATATATATATATATATATATGTATACATACATACATACATATACATATATATATATACATATATATACATATATGTATATATATACTGTATTTATGTGTATATATACACACACACACACATATATATATATATATATATACATATATATATATATATATATATATATATATATATATATATATATATATATTCCTTATCTCTTCTCTTATTGGTTTCTTCTATTTTCCGTATGTTTATATAATCATAATTTTTTTTTCTTAGTCTACCAATTCAACTCCTAGGATAAATACTCCTCTGGACAACTATTCCCCATCTATCTCCCTTTAAGTCTATAGACTCCATGACAGTCCTTTCCCACACTCCAAATCACTCCACTTTCTCCACGATTACAACCCAGTCTCAGATTGAGGCCCACGTAGAGGCTTCGAGGTTGAGACACATTACTGCAGCGTTCGTTGATTTTCCCCTCCCCATCCCTTGAACACAGTTGGTGTACTTTGTATATGTTTATATTATTGTTCCAGGAATCGTCAGGCGATTTTATTCAGGTATAGTCAGGGCAAGACCGGTCTCGGTCGATCTAGACCTCTTTCTCTACACCCTGATGAATAAAATCGTCAGCCGGCAGACAGAACAAAATATATAATGAGCGTTACAACATCGAAGCGGTTAACGCGTCTGCCGATCTCAAGAATTGGTCCACTGTTACCTTCCACTTTCATCTCGAAAATCCACTCGTTCCTTCTACTCTCCATCCGAACCTTCTTCGACTCTCAGCATCCACTCCTTACAGTCCATTCTTCACCTCCACTCTCACTCAGTGCTCTCACTCTCGGACTTCACTCTCACCCAGCTGAATCTACTCTCACCCACAACTCTCCACGTTCGCTGACTTAGCTTCTCGTAAGTCTGACTAATGAGCCTCGCCAGGCCTGCCAACCTGACTTAATGCTCTCCCAGGGGCACCAATCATCACATATAACTGAGAAGAATGCGTCAACCAACATCATTACCTCAAATCCCATTCAGGGTTGCCAATTACCAAGCGTAACTGATATTCACTCACGCGTACCAACCCTCACATATAGCTCAGGCTCACTCAGGCGTACCAACCGCAGGCACCAGAGACCTACTCACGCTTACCAATCACCACGTTCCTGAAAGTCACTCAGGCGTACCAACAGCTTCTGACTTAAGGGAAAAAATGATTTCCCACGCTCATGACGATAACACACACACACACACACACACACCTCGTGGCGCTGTGGTTAGAGTTCTCGCCTGCCACTACGGCGATCCGGGTTCGACTCCCGTCCAGGGCTGA
This sequence comes from Oratosquilla oratoria, assembly GCF_046742065.1. Classification (NCBI taxonomy): domain Eukaryota; kingdom Metazoa; phylum Arthropoda; class Malacostraca; order Stomatopoda; family Squillidae; genus Oratosquilla; species Oratosquilla oratoria. The sequence continues at coordinate 28,479,877 of NC_134811.1, read as the reverse complement.
AATAATTTCAGTATCGCTTCGCTGCGTGGTGTTACTCCAACTCTCGTGGGCAGGAAGTTGAAGGTGTGTGTGCGTGTAAGGCCACAGTATTACCCATAGATCGGTCATACAAGCTCTGAGCTCTCATCCGGGAGGTTAACAACTGTCGATCACGAGCCCAACACGTGATCCAAGACCATGGTGAATCTCACACACACACACACACACACACACACACACGCACACTCAGTTTTTCATACAAATTCATTAAAACGTGAAATAGTTTAGAAAGTGATATAGCCCAAGCTCAAACAGTACGTGAGCTCAAATCTAAATATGATAATAATTGGAAATCAAGAATATAGATTAAGCTGGAACTATACATGAATTTGACTCTAGGTATGATAAACAAAAATAGAGAATAGGAGACGGGACCCAACGAGCGTTGCTCTTTTCCTGTACATTATAATTAAGTAAACACACACACACACACACACACACACACACACACACACACACACACGCACAGTGATAGAGTTTCCGCCTGCCACTACGGCGGTCCGGGTTCGAATCCCGCCCAGGGCTGAAATAATTTCAGTATCACTGCGCTGCGAGTCGTTACTCCAACTCTCGTGGGCGGGGAGTTGTGTGTGTGTGTGCGTGTAAGGTCACAGCATTACCCACAGATCGGTCATATATGAGCTCTGAGCTCCCTTCCGGGAGGGAAATAGCTGTCGATCACGAGTCCAACACGTGATCTAAGATCATGGTGAATCATACACACACACACGCACACACACACACGCACGCACACGCACACACACGCACACACACACACACACACACACACACACACACACACACACACACACACAAGTATAACTTCTCCCCTATCAGTACAGACTTGACATAGTTCGTGGAGTAGTCACGAGATGTCGCCATTTTAGCCCAGTTCACACAGCAGACAACCACAATAGCCCCCAGCCAGGCAACACTTGGTTAGTCCAGGAAGGTGGCAGTGCCAGTGGCAGCAGAAGGGGGGAGGTTGCTGAAGAAGGAGATCGGTCTCTCTGGTTTTGGGAATCTCCAATATTCGGAAGTCTCCAATATTCGGAACTCCCAATATTCGGAACGAAAAATCCAGAACATTGAGAAAATGTCGGATAAAGCAATAGGTTTCTAACATATTATTATTATCTGAGAAATGGAATTTCTAATATTCGGAAATCTCCAGTATCGGGAACTCCCAATATTCGGAGCGGGAAATCCAGAAAAGTCTATTAGACTTTGAGAAAGTAATTTTTCGTTCCGAATATTGGAAATTTCCGTGTATTAGATATTTCCAATAATAGAAGGAACTATGCGTGATTAAATGAGCCCCGTCACCATGATTAGTCATTTTATTTATTTTATTCTGGTTGACACC
>NC_134811.1:28465972-28470972 GCF_046742065.1 Oratosquilla oratoria | reverse complement strand
TATATATATATATATATATGCATATGTAAGTAATTCGGAGAGTTGCCTTCTCTGTGTGATTCAACATCGACTCATGGACAAGGTTCATTCACGTCTCACGGTTCACGTTTCATGAATCCCACGGGATTCGAACACATGATCTGATCCCTGGGACACTCCCTACCCCCACCCCAATCAATGAAAAACACCATTTGACGGGAAAAAAAAAAATCGTATTTTAGTACCACGGTTGCTGCTAGATAGGAAATCTCGTATCTCAGTTGTTGTTGTTGTGTTGTTGTTGTTGCTGTTGTTGTTGTTACTGTTGTCGTTGTTATGGGTTGTAGTTTACTAGCCTTTCTGTCCGTACAGAGAACCTAGCGCCTCTGTCGTGCGGACAATGGCTGTTAAGAGTACTAAATTTTTTTTTTTTCCGTTTTCTCTTTTCTTTTAATTAACTCGTATAGGACGATAACCTCTTTTAAATCTATTTTTTTGTGACTGCCGGAAAAATAATATTTTCAAAATGGGAAAAAAAAAACTGTGCTACTCCTTAGCCCTTGTCACACTGTCACGAATCTCGTCAAATGTTGTGAATTTGAAAAGCTGGAAGACAACTGTGCTTACGGTCTTCTTGATTACCCTAAGTTTATAATTCAACAAAGTGTCTAATATCAGTCTAGGTTTAAATTATCTCCGTTCATTCAGCTTCCCAATATATGGTGCAAAGGTGATTCGACATTTGGAGATTCGAAAAATAAAAGATTGTAACTGAAGTCGTTTCTACTCAAACGAACTCAGTTGAGTCGCGTAGGTGTGATATTGTCCCCAAGGAAAGAAGCGCTGGTTATCACCTTACAAAAGAATAGAAAAAATATACATATACTTTAGCCTAGCAGTATTAGCACTGGATTTCGTATGAATTGGTTTAATAATTATAAAAATAAATACACAATTAGATTAGATAATTTTATGGATGGGGATAATACGTGGTAATGGAAATGGAAATGCTTAGTGTAGGCCTTATGGTCTCTTACAGTCTCCTCTATTCTTATGTTCTTATATATAAATAAATAAGTACATAGACATAAAAAAAAGAATAAATAAACAATTTCATAAAGAAATAAAATAAATAAAGAAATAAGTACTCAAATAAATAAACAAACACACAAATAAATAATTAAATAAACAACTGCATGAATAAATAGATAAATAAATAAATAAATAGATAAATAAGCAAATAAACAAACAAATAATCAGACAAACGAATCAAATAACTAAATAAACAAACAAATAAATAAATAAATAAATAAATAAAAGACTTCCCCGGCTTGGAAGCCATACAGGTCCTTGGGGTCACAGGGGGAGGCTCTTAGCGAGATCTTAGCTTAGCCTCCGGTAAGGGGGCTGTGGTGGCTGTGGCGGCGGCGGTGGCTGTCTCCGACAAAGCCCCCCAAGCCCCCCCGGGTGGCTGGTGCTTAGAATCCGCTTAACATTGTTTCACAAAAGGAATCTGATGATTATTTGTGGTCACACTCTTGGCTGTTGTCTTGTTTTGGACAAGTTGAACAGCTCATCTATCATTGTGGATAATCTCGTCAATCCTAGATCATTAGCAGAAACCCTAAAAAAATTAAAAACCTGCTAAAAAAAATGCGGGTCACTTTTGTATTTCTACTACCACTTCTGTGGTGGATATGTATGACAAGATATTCAATCCTCCATTCCTGTCCATTACTGATTTTATTCTGGTTGACGCCTTGTGATTTTATTCACCTGAGAAGAATACCCGAGGCTGATGGGTTTATCAGTTATCTTCCAAAGGTGACGTAACACATGAATAAAATCGTCTGGCGGCAGCAAGAAGCAAATAGTGTGTCCTTTGGTGCGACACCTGTTACAACACCATGGCGATATACATATATATATATATATATGTATATATATATATATATAATGTATATATATATATATGTATATATATATATGTATATACACATATATTATATATATATATATATACATATATATATATATATATATATATATGTATATCGCCACCGCTCACGACTGTGCGCACGGCTAAGCGTTACCTCCGAAAATGCAAAACGAGGAAGACAGAAAAAAAAAGCAAATAGAAATAAGAAATAAAAATAGAAATAAAACTAAGGTATCTAATCAACTTCCTCCTCCTCCTCTACCACAGCCTCTTCATCCCACACCTTTCCCTCCCTCACCCCTTCCCCCTCCACCTCCTCTTCATCCCCCTCCACGTCCTTTTCATCCTCATGCACTTCCTCCTCCTCCTCCTCCTCCTCATCTCCCTTCCATCTCTTCCTCCTCGTCCTCCTCACACCACTCCATCCCCCTCCTCATTCCCGTCCACCTCCTCCTCCTCCTCCTCAGTCCTTTCCATCTCCTCCTTCTCACCCCTTTCCATTTCCTCCTCCTCTTCCTCCTAACCCCCTTCCATCTCCTCCTCCTCCTCCTCCGCACCCTTCCTTCCTTCCTCTCCCACCTCCACCGCCACCTCCACCTCCACAGAGCGAAAAGTGGAGCACCAGCAGCCCGCCACCTTGGCGGCTCAGGTTAGACCATTGATCGGTCACACAGGAACCTAGAAGATCGAAGAAGATGAAAAACGTCTTAAAGAAAAAGAAAGAAAAAAGAGAAAAAGAAAAGAAAGAAAAAAGAAAGAAAGAAAAGAAAAGAAAAAAGGAATGAACTCAACTGTAGAGAGAGAGAGAGAGAGAAAGAGAGAGAGAGAGAGAGAGAGAGAGAGAGAGAGAGAGAGAGAGAGAGAGAGAGAGAGAGAGATGATGTTAATGGAAGTGGTGATGGAGGACAATAGGATGACTGACTGGGCTAATCCGGGGGACCGACTGTCCGGGGACTAACTGTCAGGGAACTTTGAACCCTCCTCCCTCCCGTTAAGATCCGGCTCTTCTTCCTTCATTCCGGGGAAGAAGTGAAAGAAAGCAGGAAGAGGAGATGGAGGAAGGAAAGGAGAAGACTGGAGTAGGAAGGAGGAGGAAGAGGAGGAGGAGAAAGAAAAAGAAAAATATAAATGTAGGCAATGAAGAAGGAGGGGTAGGAAAAGGAAGAGGAGAAAGAGGGAAAGGAGAAAAAGGGGAAGAAGGGGAATAAAGAGAAGAAGACGAAGAAGAAGAAGAAGAAGAAGAAGAAGAAGAAGAAGAAGAAGAAGAAGAAGAAGAAGAAGAAGAAGAAGAAGAAGAAGAAGAAGAAGAAGAAGAAGAAGAAAAAGAAGAAGAAGAAGAAGAAGAAGGAGAAGAAGAGATGATGAAGGATAATGAGAAGGATAGCAAAGGGGAGTTTGTGTTTACACAGGGATTTGTAGGGCTCCAGGAGGGATCCAGAGGCTTCCTATAGTTGATGACGGACCTACAGGGTGTCCCATAAGAAAGGCCCTAAAAACTACACGGATTGATTATTAAATACATATTCTAAAAATTCTATGGAAAAACAACATCATAGGAGATCTATTAAATCTATAAAAAATTAGGGTGATCAACGGATCGTATGTATTAAATAAATTAGGTAAATAGACAAATAAACAAATAAATGAAAAATGAACGAATAAATAGATAAATAAATGAAAACCCGTACCAATATAAAAATATATTTTTGGACTTTGCAGGCGTCTATTATTGACTGAAATTAAAATTAAAAAGAATAATTTCTTTGTATACTCTTGAATACTTTGACATGGCCGAACCACAAGAACATAACGATAAGGCACCTCGCACACCAACGCAACCAGTTGCATGAAACCGATCGCACACAATTTAAAAGTGCTGTAATTGTAATGAACATTGTAGGCTTGTTTTGTATAACCTTCATGTGAAGTAGAGGCAGTCTCTATGTGAACATGTGTGACGTGGATTTGCAGAAAAACATGTGATCACTGAATATGGGGAAAGTGCAATCGGTTTCATGCAACTGGTTGCGTCAGTGTGCGAGCTGCCTAACTTACACATCTCCTCGTACAAGAACACATCTGCAACCGAGAAGGATTCAAACCTGAAAGACCCCAAGACTGAGGAACCTCAAGACACTCAGGGGCCCCTTAAGAGCATAGGGACCCATGAAGAGCTCAGGGACCCCAATACTGAGAGACCCCAAGACACTCGGGGACCCCTTCAGAGCTCAGGGACCCTAAGACTGAGGGACCCCAGGACACTCAGGTACCCCTTAAGAGCTCAGGGATCCCTTAAGAGCTTAGGTACCCCAAGACACTCAGGGACCCCTTAAGAGCTAAGGGACCCCTTAAGAACTCAGGGACCCCTTAAAAGCTCAGGGACCCCTTAAGAGCTCAGAGACCCCAAAACTGAGGAACCCCAAGATACTCAGGGGCCCCTTAAGAGCTCAGGGACACTCACAATTCAATGAAGAACCCTTCTTAGGGTTCTCGAGAACCTCCGTTCACCGAGACTTTCGAAGTCGAGGCCGTGAGTTCGTGGGATTCTTCGGGGCTTGAGCGTCGCCTTGTGGCCTCGAGAGTCGTCCTTGAACCGAGGGCGGCCTCATAAATATACATGACATTGCATATATGCATGTAATCCCACTTACGCACACAAATACATACACACACACACACTCATATATATATATATATATATATGTGTATATATATATATATATATATATATATATATATATATATATATATATATATATATACACGTACCATTAAATACGACAGAAATTTCAGTGCTGATTAATTTTTCTGAAGACCTTCAATTCTCCTAAAAAGGCGCCTCTCATTCTTACTTAAGGAGAATTGAAGACTTTCAGAAAAAGATCGTCAACGCTAAAAATTCCTTCGCATTTAATACTACATGACTCAAGAGAAAAATTGTGTGCGTGTGTGTGTGTGTGTGTGTGTGTGTGTGTGTGTGTGTGTGTGTGTGTGTGTGTGTGTGTGTGTGTGTGTGTGTGTGTGTGTGTGTACGCACAGACACGGGACAACTCGAGGTGCCCGTAAACAGACTTGAGACATA
>NC_134811.1:28448472-28450972 GCF_046742065.1 Oratosquilla oratoria | reverse complement strand
TTCCAGATCCCACTTGCTCGTCCTTTTTTTGTCCGGGCGGGCGTTGGTGTCCGCGTCCTCCGCGGGACTCGCCCGGTGCCCAGAGCCCGACCGGGAAGGCGTTCTCGGGCTCTGAGCCCGGCGAGTCCTCCTCCCAAATGGTTTTGCTCCAGCTTTTGATTAATAGTCCTCTGCTTGAAAGGTTGCCCGAAAAGAATGTCGAGGCCTGAGGGGGCGGGGCCATGTGCCGTGGCGGGGGCGGGGTTGGTCAGGGCCTACGGCGCCGAGGGGGAGGGGGGAAGGGAGGAGAGGGGAGGAGGGGGAAGAGGTAAGGGAAGAAGAGGGAGAGGGAAAAAGGGAAGGAGTGAGGGAAGGATGGGAGGAGGGGAGGGGGCAAGGGAAGAAGGAGGAGAGGGGGAAGGGAGGGGGGAAGGGAAAGAGTGATAGGGAGAGGGGGAAGGGGTAAGAGAAGAAGGGGAGAAGGGCAGGGGGAAGGGGGAGAGTGATAGGCGAGGAGGAAGAGGTAAGGGAAGAAGGGGGAGAGGGAAGATGGGGAGAGGGGGTGAGGGAGAGGGGAGAATGTTTAAAATAGGCCCAGTTTCTTGAAAATAGACATTTAGACTGGAGATCAGAATAGAACAAAAACATCCTCCTCCTCCCCCTCCTCCACCTCTTCAACCAACAACAAATAATAGAAGGTTTGGTGTTAGACTACAGCAAATAGGTAGATTTGATAATAAACAATAAATGAATGAGTAAATAAGGAAATAGATAAATAGAGAACTGAAGGAACTCGATGGCGGAAGAGGAAGAAGGCGGCCATGCCCCCACGAGCACGCGCACACACACACACACACACACACACACACACACACACACACACACACACACACACACACACACACACACCTTTCCTTCCTCTTCCCCCATGTGCACACATTTAAACGTGTGGTACTCTCAACTCTCATACACCTATTATCTCATATACACTCACCCTCACCCACACCCACCCACCCACACACACACCCACACCCACCCACACACACACACTCCTCGTTTCCCCCCGGTCTCCCCTCCTCTCCCCCCTTTGCAGCCGTTCAACTATTTACACACCCTGTCCCCCACTCACCCACACACCTCCTCCCCCTCCACCCCCACCCTCTTCCCACTCCTTCCCACCCCTTCACCCATGCTTACGTCAGCACCTGTCACTCCCCCAGCCCCGTCCCCCACCAATCCCCACCTATCATCAAGTCGAAGAAAACGGGAAAAACAAACTATCAAGAGACCTATTGTACCATAGCAAGCAGTGCATGCGTGTGTGCATGCGTGTAATAATGGATCGACTTAGCAAGGCTATGATTACACGTGTTCTTTCTTATCTTATGGTGAAACCCACGCTTTGGTCTACCTGGAGATCTCTTCTCTCCCACATCAACGTCTCCTCCCTCACTCCCTCCCTTTTCATGCTTCCCATTCGATTTTTTCTTTTTTATAAGAAAAATCTGTTTATCCAGAATCCTCTGTCAATTTGGCAATTGTAGTTAGAAATAAATGATAATTATCATAATGATAATGATAATACCAATAATAGTAATAATATTGATAATAATAATAATAATGATGATAATAACTAATAATAATGATAATAATAATGATAATAACTAATAATAATGATAATAATAATGATAATAATAGTAATAATAATAATGATAATAAATAAAATGATAAAATAAGAACTGTTATGGCTATTTTGTTTTATTTGTTATATTCACCCGTTTGGGTTTTAACCAGAATAACGTCTGTAAAGTGCGTCACCGTATTGGTGCAGTTAGTCTCTCTCTCTCTCTCTCTCTCTCTCTCTCTCTCTCTCTCTCTCTCTCTCCCTTAATTCCAAAAAACAGTCAAGGAGAATGATCCTTGGAAAGATGCAGTTGCCAGCAATTCCACTGCAGAGTGAGTGAGTGAGAAAGAAGACGAAGTTGAAGAAGATGACGAGGAAGGAAAGGAAAACGGAGAGAAAGGAGAAGGAGAAAGAAGAGGACAAGGAGGTGGGAGTTGGAAGTGGTGTGGGGGGGAGAGACGTGGGTGTGGGGGAGGGGGGAACGGGGGAGACAAACAACGACGTACTGGGTGATCCCAGATTGGGACCTGTTCCCCCACACACAGAGGAGGTGAGTTTCCACCTCCTCCTGCTCTTCCTCCTCGTCGACGTAGACCAACTTAGTACACATGCACCCAGAGAGGCAGGGAGTTTTCTAAAATTCGGAGAACTCTCCGAATATTCGGAACGAAATAAACGCCTTTCGAAAAGAATATACACTAGAATATCAGAAAGTGCTTCTTCTGGTATACAGGATTTTCTAGAATTCGTAATCTTTCCTTCCGATTATTGGGGACAGTTTAGCGAAACGACCTCTAAACTTTACTGTTCTCTCAAATATAGTAAAGCGTCTGGGAGTCCAAATCTCTTGCCACGACACAAACTTTAGGATATTTCCCTAAAAAGCGCTCAGAGACA
>NC_134811.1:28438472-28443472 GCF_046742065.1 Oratosquilla oratoria | reverse complement strand
GACAGGCAATGTGATGTTATATCCCTCCAATATCCGAACTCACTGTTTCACAGGGGGTTCATGTTTGGGGAGTATTCGGATACACGAGGTAAAGGCATCAACCCCATCTCCCTCCCTGCGGTCTCCACTCCGTCACTTTAGCGTTAATTTTCAATTCGGAAAGAATAAAAGTGGTTTACAATGTTCCACACAAATCATGTTTGGATAACAGCGAAGGTCGTACACGAGGGATTACCGTAGTTAAAGGGGCGAGTGTCAGCTCACTTCTTGTAGCCAATTTTAAGACTTAGTTATCCGGTCTGTATCCAGATAAAACTGTATGACTAGACTTCCAATACAGTTAGAAATATACACGAGAAAAATACATACAAAATAACGAAGCGACAATTTTGAGCTACAGAGGTTACTTGTAGAATCTGTTCGACTAATAAAGAACCCGCCTATGCATGTGTAAGATAGACATCTCAAGGGGAGGGCGAGGTGTCTCGATTGATCCAGTCCACTTTTAAGACTGAAAAAATATATAAAATACTTCACCTGGATGAAGTCTAAAGACTCACTGACACGGGGCTAGTTTAGTAGGCGCTAGTGCTAGCGACTTCTAAACTACCCCTCTACCTGCCCAATGTTAAGGGAAAGTAAGTTAACTTGCTTACATACTATCCTAGTGTCAACACTTACTTGTCGAGTAAATTAACTTGCAGCATCTAGCACTAATGGCCACTAAAATAGCCCCGAGGGTTTAAGGACCCTACACGGGTCCTATGCTGCCCTTACTCCTATGGTGTGGCAGTAGGGGCCCCCTACACTGTGAAGGTCCCCCTAAGGATTAATAGCGAGGGCCCCATATATCAGGGAATGGTATAGAGTTCCTTAGTTTCATGGGTTCTTAAGATGTTTATGCTACTTGTACGGTCCATTTCTCCTGAAGCTGACTTGCCGCTGGTGGATCCATTGAGCTGCACGAGATGGTAAATAAACAATGCTGAATTGTGGTGTAAGTGGTCTTTGTTGACAGAGTGATTAAATTATTATTATCATTACTGCAGTGGGCGGGAGCCAGGGATGACCTGTCATCCATGAGGAGCTAAGATGAGAGAGGAGAAAGGGTGGTAGATGGGAGTAGATTAAGTGCCTTTTGACTTGGCTACCTCCCTTATAAGGGGGAAAAAGCCCTTGGTATATAGATAGACATAGAATTATAAAAAATTATCACTATTACTATTACTATGGCTGTTATCATTCTAATTGAAACAATTTGGTGAAATTGTGCCTTCTTGTTAGTTTCTCCTTCATAATTCCGTTTCTGTACATCGTGAACAACCCTACCCTACCCCCCACCCCACCCCCACCCCCACTGCATGAAGGGCCCGCAGACTGAAGGTCCCTTAAGCGGACCCCGCCCCACCACGGGCACGCCTCCCTGGGACACCCGGAACAAGTCTTCTCAAGACTTGTAACGTGAGTAGATTCTGGTATCCGTGACGTCATCAATGGAGTGCCAGTGAAGACGTCACTTACGAAGGGTAACGTCATCATTAGAGTTCTAGTGATCTCATGCACACTTAGGAAGTGGTACAGAATATGTGCCCTCTGACGATTTAAAAGGAAAAAAATAAAAAAAATCAACGGTCTCAACGATTGTAACGGTAATTTGAAAGGCATTAGCTAGACGTGCACGTAAGGATTTTTTTTTTTTTTCTTTTTTTTGAGATCAGCGTGAACAATGTAACCTTTATTCTTGTACTGCAATATGTGGTCCCGGAAAAAAAAAGAAAAAGAAACGTGAAGCCTTTCCTTCACTTATTAGAATATTTTGAATTCATCCAGAATAACATCACGAAAGGCGGAGACCTGCACCGAAGCAAGGGTGGTTATAAGCGGCCTTGACGATTTGAACGGTTATCAACGACATTAGCGGTTTTAACAACATTAACGGTCTCCTGACAGCCTGACGTACTTCAATATATTCTCTGGATAACGTCAGAGTATCTTAATCATCTGAAGAGGAGGAGGAGGGCCGAAGGGAAGGAGGGCGCCCCTTTTTTTTTTTTTTTTTTCTTTTTGTGTGTGTGTGTGTGTGTGTGTGTGTGTGTGTGTGTGTGTGTGTGTGTGTGTGTGTGTGTGTGTGTGTGTGTGTGTGTGTGTGTGTGTGTGTGTGTGAAGTATCCCTCCCACGGGCTTTGTTTGAGCCCGTGCGGTGGTGTTTATTTAAGACACACCATGCGGAGAGGAAGTGTAATAGTGTAGCTATTCAGAGGGGGCCAGGGGGCAGTAGAAAAGAGAGGCTGCGCTCCGGGTGACCAAACTCGTCCTAAGCCCATCTCTCAAGTTAACAGATTCGCCGGCCGTCACTGGACACAAAGGCGGACGCGTCACCAGGTTGAAGAAGGTAATGGAACGTTTACTGTGTTTGAAAACGAACGTCAACAGTTTTCAACGGTTTTAACGACTTTAACGTCTTTCGAAATATAAACAGTAAGTTTTCTAATGCTGTATCAACCATCAACCAGTTCTTTTCGGGAGTACATCATTCACTTATCGATTCCTACAGTTAGGCAGACTTTACAGGTTTTATTCTGGTTACTATAAAAAATAATCTAGTTAAGTAGCATAATATGAACAAAACGAAATTTTAGACAAGTCTCCCTTTCACGTCCAATCCTTCCTCCAGCTGAATAGAATAGTTTGACGTTAGCCATTAGGGTAAATTACTGACTCAAAGGAATTCAGTATATATGGTGTAGGATGCCAACAAGAATATGCATATATTTACACACGCACAAAAAAGAGAAACTCGACCTGGCCAACCATACACACACACACACACACACACACACACACACACACACACACACACACACACACACACACACACACACACACACACACACACACACACACACACACACACACACACACACACACACACACTCTCTCTCTCAAAAAAAAAAAAAGAAAAAAAGAAGAAAAAAAAAAGTAGGCGCAACTCGACCTGGTCAACCTCACTCGATCTCTCACATTCCATTCGGGTCCAGTCTGAGAGCCTCGTCTGTGACCTCACTTCCGGCGCGAGAGAGTGGCACTTCCGGTCTCCCGCAGTACCACGTGCCAGACCCCCACCCTTCCGTGGCAACCACCGAAGTGGGAAGTGAAAAACCCCTGGCAGGGCAAGCCCTGTCAGGTTCTGCAATTTTTTTTTTTTTTTTTTTTTTTTTTTTTTTTAAGGCCAATGTTTGGGTCGCCTCTCCGCCTGGCCAGGGCTGTCGGGAACTAACACAAGATGCAAGCAACGGACCCCGGGAATCGAACTCAGGACTCCCTGCTCATGAGTTCGACACGGTATCCTTCTGCATTGAACTTCATCGTAATGACCAGTGCTTCTATCCTTGGGGACAAAATGTCTTCAAGAAAGAGCAGCCGATGTGGCCATCGAGAGGCGGAGCCTCAGAGCAGCGACCCTGGAGGGAGACATTGGTGAGTCTCGAGTTCGAGGAACCTCTTGAGTCTTGACGAAGAACTACATCTAACGACGAACTCCTTGACGGCATCAACGACGAAGTATCAAAAGTTCCCGTCACACGTACGCGACTCGAGTGAATTCGTTTGAGTTCTTTTGTTTTTCGAATCTCCAAACGTCAAATCACTTTTGCGTCACATACTGAGAAGCTGAATGACGAATTAAGAGAATTTAAATCTGTACGAACATTAGATACATTGTTGAATTATCCTTAGGGAAGTGGAGAACACATTAAGCGAAGTCGTTTTCCAGATTTTCGAATTCATAATATTTGATGAGAGTCTTGAATGTATGACAGGGGCTTTAGTGATTTTGCATGGCCGTAGTGACTCCCGGCTTAGTGGCTGATGTCATAGTGGTTACTGCAGGTGTGATCTTCACCGGATATATATTTTGTTAGTGGTGTTTTCCCTCATATACGATTTATGTCAGAGATCACAATTTAGTGATATCGATGCACCTCGTTCATATAGCTCAAATTAGTGGTAACTAAATTTCCGAAGATCCTATTCGTTCTAGTCTAGCATTCCTTTTAGTGATGCGCTTCATTGTTAGTAGTGTTCATCTTAGTGATTACAAAGTAAATAGTCCTCAGGGACCAGACGTCACTGAGGTCTGAAAAATCACTAATAATTCAGTGTTTGTTTTTCGAACATTTAATTTTCAGTTTTAAGTAAAAAGTAATGGAAGAAGAAGAAGAAGAAGAAGAAGAGGAGGAAGAAGAAGACGGAGAAGAAGATGAAGAAGAAAAGGAAGAAGGAGAAGAAAGGAAAGTAGACGGAGAAGAAAAGGAAGAAGAAAAGGAAAAAGAAAGAGAAGAAAAAGAGCAGGGGTCGGCAAAGGGGGGGAATGGAATTCTTCTTCTTTTTTGTAAAAAGACTGGATAACGACAAGGGTCCCCTTCAGCTGAATAAAATTGTCTTACGGTAGCACCAGTAAATATCAATATAGCTTTTCGGTTATCAAAAGGCTTCTCTCAGCTAAGTAAAATTGTCTGGCGAGTACGTACACACACACACACACACACACACACACACACACACACACACACATACAAATAGATCGGTCATACGAGCTCTAAGTTCTCTTCCGGGAGTGTAATAGCTGTCGATCATGAGTCCAACACGTGATCCAAAGACCAAGGTGAACACACACACACACACACACACACACACACACACACACACACATACATACACACACACACACACATACACACACACACACGCACATACACACACATTATATATATATATATATATATATATATATATATACATACATACATAACACGATGCCACTTCTCAGCGAGTTAAGGCCGTTGAGTCCATGAAGACAGTTAAATCCGTTATGACCGTTAAAACAGTAGAAAAAACAGTTACAGAAAAACATCGCTCCTCCAGGGATCCTCCGGCCCGTTTTCAAAACAGTGGCGAGCTTTACATACTGCGTTCTATCTGCTACCACACAATTCCATTCA
>NC_134811.1:28420972-28430972 GCF_046742065.1 Oratosquilla oratoria | reverse complement strand
AGAAGAAGAAGAAGAAGAAGAAGAAGAAGAAGAAGAAGAAGAAGAAGAAGAAGAAGAAGAAGAAGAAGGGGAGGCAAAGGGGGAATGGGGAATATAAGACAGAATAGGAGACAGTAGGAGGGAAGAGGAGGTGTATGTGTGGGGTGGAGGGAGGAGGCAGTGTGCTTCTATTGGAGGCATCTATCTGCCAGGGCCTCTACTCGGCAGTCACCCCCACAATTACCTGGGCAGTTACCTCTCCGGTTACCTGTTACCCCGAGGGGAAGCAACGCGGTGCCCCCCATCCCTCCAAGTACTACTTGGCGAGGTAATTCCAAGCAGAAGCTGTTCAAGGCCAACAAGGATGCAACTGGCTCTCCCTGCCGTGTGTACGTATGTGTGTGTGTGTGTGTGTGTGTGTGTGTGTGTGTGTGTGTGTGTGTGTGTGTGTGTGCGCGTGTGTGTGTGTGTGTGTGTGTGTGTGTGCGTGCGTGTGTGTGTGTGCGTGTGTGCGTGCGTGTATGTGTGTGTGTGTGCGTGTGTGCGTGCGCGCGCTTGTCTGCGTGGTTGTGTATCAGAGTATCCACCGAGAAACGTGTTTGAGTGCGTGTGTGTGTGTGTGTGTGTGTGTGTGTGTGTGTGTGTACGTGTGTGTGTGTGCGTGTGTGTGCATGCGTGCGTGTGTGCGTGTTTTTGTGTGCGTATACTTATACATACACCGTATACCCGCCAATGTACTTTACATACCTACTTTGAATGAATGGACACATTACACAGACGTTCAGAACCGCAAACCTCTCCCCCTTTCAGAGAGGATTAAATCTGGTTGTGATGAAGCACATTTTTAATCCTAACCTTACTCCATGACTGCATGACCACGCGAGCAGAGCGGCATAACCACCGGACCAACACGTACCTGGGGACAAAGGAAACACTATAAGCTTATCGTCTATTAGCATTGCTATCTTGTTGACTTGCGCACACATGAACTCATACTCATGCTGGCATGCCAATATAAGCAACAGAGAGGGACATGGGAGAGGTACACGTCAAACCAACCCCTTCCCCCTCTACAGTCGGTAACACATATACAAAACATAAGCACACATACTTATACATACATATAATAGATAATGAATTGACATCATATCTATACTGTGCATATCTAATATACATAATGCATACATACATACATATATATATTCATACAAACATATATGTATACATTTTTCTACATACAACAAATAGCAATAAAGCATTACATATGGCGGCACACTTCAAAATCTTGGCTCTGGTCAAAGCCAGACGATTTTATTTAGCTCCCAGAAGTCACGGAAGTGAAAGGGATAAAAGGTTACGGGGTGGGGGGTGGGGGAGTTGAGGGGAACAAAGAATCAAGGCAGTTCTATACATAAGATATGTACATATATATATATATATGTATATATATACATATATATATA
Source organism: Oratosquilla oratoria (assembly GCF_046742065.1). NCBI lineage: Eukaryota > Metazoa > Arthropoda > Malacostraca > Stomatopoda > Squillidae > Oratosquilla > Oratosquilla oratoria. The sequence continues at coordinate 28,429,530 of NC_134811.1, read as the reverse complement.
TACACACATATATATATACATATATATATACATATATATATGTATATGTATATATATATATATGTCTACATATATATATACATATATATATATACATATATGTATATATATGTATATACATATATATATACATATATTTCGCAATTAGATATTCTGGCCACATCTGATGCAGCCCTTGGAAGGGACCCGTGTATATTTTTTTTTTTGGGGGGGAGGAGGAGGGGAGGAGTGAAGTGGAAAAATCTTAAAATAAGGAGGGGGAGAGGACCGCTGCAGTTGGTAGTTAGTTAACTATCCGATCTATCTACCTTAGAGGCATTTAGCTGTTGTCGATTGACAGGGGGCCTGGGGGTGGAGGAAGTAATGCCAGAGTGTGGTTGGGGGGGTTATAAACAGGATTTATTTTTTATAGGCATCAAGGGCGCAAACTCCCCTTATAAGGGGGGCTGGCCGAGTCAAAGGACACACCCGCACCAGAAAGAAAGACCAACTCAACCACTCCTCCCTAACCCTTCCTAGGAAATAATCTCTTAACCCACAAAGCATATATGTATATATATATATATATATACACATATATATATATATATATATATATATATATATATATATATATATACATATACGGAGGTGAGGTGGGAAAATGAAACGTTAAGGCTACATACTCGCATACATATACGTAAACACACACACACACACACACACACACACACACACACACACACACACACACACACACATATATATATATATATATATATATATATATATATATATATATGTATATTTATGTATGTATGTATGAGGATGGAGAGGGAAACGGAAACAGGAGAAGAGCTTTGAGGTTTTATTACCGCCGTTCCGACACTCTGTTCTTTTCCACGGAAACCTCCCTTTAAAAACACCAGAGTGCCGCCACGTCGATAATAAAACTCAAAGCTCTTTTCTTTTTTGTTTTATGTCCTCAAATTTGCCACGACGAATAATCATATATATATATATATATATATATATATATATATATATATATATATATATAAATATATATATATATATATATATATATATATATATATATTAACAACCACAACGCACTTTAATTCTAAGCCATCATCAGCGGGAGACCCATTGGGGCCACATGCAATAATTGAAATACAGTACTGCCGAGGACTCGATATATATATATATATATATATATATATATATATATATATATATATATATATATATATATATATATATCAGGGAGACAGGAGTAGGGTCTGAAAGACCTGATCAGAGAACACAAGAGCTCAAAAAAAAAAAAAAAAAAAAAAATCGAAGGATACTCCCTAACTCGAGGGGCAAAAGAGCAAAATGGACAAGAGCCGTTCTACCCGACCTCCTCAGGCACTTCCTAATTATAAGATATATTACTTGTACACTAGAATCTGCTAAGAACTGATACTAGTATAGTCATTTATCTATTTTCTAAGACATGAAATGGTCTTTGCCCTTCACCTTTCCTCTTCGTGTTTCTCTGTATTAATTATTACGTATTTACTGTATTAATTACTAATTACTGTATTAACCATTAATCATTACGATACTATTCGGTGTTGGTTATATTCCTTATTTATCTGCACATTTACCCATTTACTTGTATATCTAAATTTGCTTTGTTTTATACATATTTTCTAGTTCAATCCATATGTTAGATATGTCTCGGAATAGTCACAGTTTTCTAATAACAAAATCTTATTAACATACAACCATTCTAGACGTTATATTTCCACACCTAGACCTTTCACAGAGTACTAATGATGTTTACGTATGTTCTAGGTGTCATCACGTGATCTTATTCAGCCGAGGGGGGTGGGTTCCTTCCCCCCCCCCACTGCGTTGGAAAAGAGTTCTTGGAGAAACGACAGAGAAAAAGAAATGTCGAAGCTTCCCCTTGCTATTACATGAATAAATAAAGCTTATGCTGTGCATGGGACTCGAGGAAAGAGAGAGGAGGAGGAGGAAGAGGAGGAGGGGTAGAAGGTAGGAGGAGGAGGAGGAGGAGGAGGAGGAGGAGGAGGAGGAGAAAGGGGAACAAGATAAGCAAGAGGTAGAAGGAGGATGAGGAGGAGGAGGAGGAGGAAAGGTGGTAGGAGTAAGAAGACAAAGAGTATGAGGAAGAAAATGAGCTAAAAGAGGAGGAAGGGGAGAAATGGGAGGAGGGGAGGAAAAGAAGGAAGACGAGGAGAGGAGAACGAAGACGAGGAAGAAGGGCAAGAGGAGGACCAACAAGAGAAGAAGGATGATGAAAAGGAGGAGAAGGAGGTGGAGGAGGAGGAAGAGGAGGAGGACAAGTGAGAAAAAAAAAAGAGTGGCAAAAAGAGGAGGTGGAAAAGGAAGAGAAGTAAGAGAAGGAGGAGAAAGAATAGCAGCATTAGTATAAGGAGGAGGAGGGAGAGGAGGAGGAGGGAGAGGCGGGGGTGGAAAAGGAAGAGGAGTAAGAGAAGGAGGAGGGAGAGGAAAAGGAGAGAGGAGGAGGAGGGGAGAGAGGAGGAGGAGGAGGGAGAGGAGGAGGAGGAGGGAAAGGAGGAGCAGGGAGAGGAGGAGCAGGGAGAAGAGGAGCAGGGAGAGGAGGAAAAGGGAGAGGAGGAGGAGGGAGAGGAGGAGGAGGGAAAGGAGGAGGAAGGAAAGGAGGAGGAGGGAGAGCAGGAGGAAGAGTGAGAGGGGGAGGTAAAAAAGGAAGAGGAGTAAGAGAAGTAGGAGGATGAAAAGGAGAACTATAAGGAGGAGGAGGGAGAAGAGGAGGAGGGAGAAGAGGAGAAGGGAGAGAAGGAGGAGGGAGAGAAGGAGGAGGGAGAGGAGGAGGAGGGAGATGAGGGGGAGGGAGAGAAGGAGAATGGGGACGAGGACGAAGAGAAGGACGAGGACGTTACCTAAAAAGGAAGAAAGAAAAAAGAAAAAAGGACAAAAAGACCAGGAGGCGAAGGAAGAGGGTCAAGAAGAGGACGAGGAGCAAGAAGAGAGGCAAGACGAAAATAAGGAGGAGGAGGAGGAGGAGGAGGAGGAGGAGGAGGAGGAGGAGGAGGAGGAGGAGGAGGAGGAGGAGGAGGACGAGGACGAGGAGGAAGAGGAGAGATTCCATCCACCCTGGTCAATGGGCCTGTTGTGGGGGGGCCCTATCAGACTTCTGGGCACGTGGCTCCGAGAGGGTGATGGTGTGGCCGAGGTGCTCGCACACATGATCAACGTCTTAAGGGCCTTTGAACGTGCTGGGCTTCAACAACTTCAGCCTGTTCATAACCACCACCCCTCCCCCGGCTCGGCTTTCAACATGTGTTCAATCAATAAGTAAACAGGGAGATAATGTGGTAATGGAATAAACAAGAAGTTAATTTTACCAAGTAAGGTCGATGAACCCGGGCACACACACACACACACACACACACACACACACACACACACACACACACACGCACACGCACACGGGGCATGGCAGAACCCGAGTTCGAGCCCACCTCAAGGCTGGAGAGTTCAGGTATCATATCAAGTCGTTACTGTCCACCTTGAGTAAAGGGATGTGTGTGTGTGTGTGTGTGTGTGTGTGTGTGTGTGTGTGTGTGAGTGCGTGTGTGTGTGTTTGTGTGTGTAGCGTCACAGTATTTCACAGAAAATATTCATTTGGGCTGCGTCATTTCGTCATCCATCTGCAATCACTCCATTGCTTGCTCGGCAGACATTCATCTTGCATCCAATGCCCCCTTCACCCCGTCCATTCATTTTTGTCTTGGTCTTCCCCATAAATTCCCTACATCCACTCCCATTTTCCACATTATTCTTTCTAATCTTTCCTCAATCATTCTTTCCATATGCCCGAACCGTCACAGTATTGTTTGATGAATGTTTTTGCCAGCTCTCTTTCTACCTCAACTCTCTACCCCACCTCTTCATTTCTACCATTCAAACATTTAATTTCAAACACATTTTACTTTTTTTTCCCTTAAATTCCAAGTCTCCGCCCTTATACAGCGTCGTAGGCACAATCATCGCCTCATAAAGTCTTCTTATTGCGTCCATTCGTAAATGTCTATTTCTCAAGACATTTTTTATTCCCTCGCCCAAGACATTTACTTTGCTCCTTCACTCTACTCCGATCTCTGCTACAAGAACAACATAAAAAACAGCAACAACAGCAACAACAAATGCAACAACAACAATAATGATGATAATATTAATAATAATAGCAAAGAATTTCAGTGTACTACCCTTCCATGTTGTTTTGCAATTTTTTTTGCACATTTACCGATTTTGTTTCGGGGAACGCCAGGCGATTTTATTCAGCTTAAAGGAACAGTGAGGAGGTACATGTTAACTCTGCCTTTTTCTGTGGCTTCCCCTTAGTTGAACAGAATCTCCTGGCGAAATAGTAATCTATATATACAAATGGTTACATATATCTTTTCATGAAAGTAGCAGTTGCCGACAAGGCTGACGAGTTAAACACCATATGAGGACGGAACCTTTATTTGTAGGACATTTCGCTTATTACAGCTTTTTCAAGTACCTTGAAAAAGCTGTAATAAGCGAAACGTCGTACAAATAAAGGCTCTGTCCTCATATGGTGTTTAACTCGTCAGTTACATATTTTGATTAACGCTATTGACACCATGTCGTAAGCGCTGAAACTATCAGTTGTTTTAAGAAACGATTAGACAACTTTATAAATGGGGATGACAGGTGGTGATGGATACAGAGCTGCCTAGTGTAGGCCTTATGGTCTCTTGCAGTCTCCTTCATTCTTATGTTCTTATGACACGTTACATAGATTTATATTGGGTAACGCCAGGGAATTTAATTTATCTAAAGAATAACCTCTAGGTAATTTCGGCTTGGAGGGAATGAATCAAGGGCAACGTGTCGAAAGTAAGATCTGGAAAGAAGGGGTTACGATGATTTATGCTATAACAATTCTTACAAATATCAATTACCAAAATTATATCATTTCTTTCTGAGGTTTCTTTTGCCAACAGCAATATTATAACCGAAGAAGAAGAGGAAGAAGAAGAGGAAGTTGAAGAAAAAAAGGAAGAAGAAGGAAGAAGAAGAAGAAGGAAGAAGAAGGAAGAAGAAGAAGAAGAAGAAGGAAGAAGAGGAAGGTAGTAGAAGATGAAAAATAAGAACAAGAACAAGAATAAGAAGAAGATGAAAAAGAAGGTTGAAGAAGAAGAAGAAGAAGAAGAAGAAGGTAAATGGAGAAGGTAGAAGAAGAAGAAAGAGAAGATAGAAGAAGAAGGTAGAAGAAAAAGAAGAAGAAGGACTTAGAAGTAAAGTAGAAGACGAAAAAGAAGAGAAAGAAAAAAGAAGAAATAAAAGCAGAACAGACTGAAGCAGAAGAAAAAGAAGATGAGGATGGTGTTGGTGACGAGGAGACTACGCCAGGAGGAGCTAAGCAGCTAAGGTCGAAGTCGTCACCTTTGCCCTATTCTACACTTTAAGGATTGTTGGGGCAGGTAGCCATTAGTCACTCCTGGGAATCGGAGAGGAGTGCGGCATTCGAACCCACAACGAAGGGAATGTAAGACCAGCACGATTCCGATTACGCCACTAGCGCACAGCACGAGGAAGAAGCAGAAGAATAAGCAAAAGGATCACAAGCAAGAGAATCACACGAAAAAAAAATTCTTTTTCCTTCTGGCTTATTCTGATGACACTACTAGCGCAGCACAACAAGATGAAGAAGCAGAAAAACAAGCAAAAGAATCACAAGATTTTTTCCCTTCTCCTAGCTCATTCTGATAAGCAGAAAAACAAGCAAAAGAATCAAGAAAAAAATATTATTTTTCTTATTCCTTCTCCTAGCTCATTCTGATAACGCTGCTAGCGCACAACATAAGGAAGAAGCAGAAAAAAAAACAAGCAAAAGAATGAAAAAAAAAAAAAAAAAATCTCTTTCCTTCTGATAACGCTGCTAGCGCACAGCACGAGGAAGAATCAGAAGAATAAGTAAATGCATAAGAAACAAAAGAACCAGAAGAAAAAAATATATATATTTTTTCTTTTTCCTTCTCCTGCCGCATCCTGATGACACTACTAGCGCACATCATGAGGAAGAAACAGAAGGAACAAACAAGAGAATCAGCAGCGAAAGAAAAAAAAGACAAGGAAGATTGTCTTTTTTTTTTCTTTTTCATTTTCCTGGCGCATTCCTCCAGATGCTGCGACTGGCAAGGGCGTCCCGGCCACGTGCCGCGGATGGCCGGGAATGAGCGAAAGGGAAAGTACAGCCGAGCGAGTCACAACCTTCCCCAGTTCCAAGTGTACAGTGCTTCCTTTGATCATTTTCTTCAGGTTAGCACCATACGATACAATTCAACATTAGGGAGATCATCTCTTAACTGTACATTTGTGAACCTCATAGGTGTGTGTGTGTGTATGTGTGTGTGTGTTTGTGTGTGTATGTGTGTGTGTATGTGTGTGTGTGTGTGTGTGTGTGTGTGTGTGTGTGTGTGTGTGTGTGTGTGTGTGTGTGTGTGTGTGTGTGTGTGTGTGTGTGTGTGTGTGTGTGTGTGTTGGACTCATGATCGACAGATATTAACCTCCCGGATGAGAACTCAGAGCTCGTATGACCGAGCTATGGGTAACGCTGTGACCTTACACGCACAGACACCCCCAACTCCCCGCCCACGAGAGTTGGAGTAACACCCCGCAGCGAAGCGATACTGAAATTATTTCATCCCTGGGCAGGAGTCGAACCCGGACCGCCGTAGAGTTAGGCGAGAACTCTAACCATAGAGCCACGAGGTGTGTGTGTGTGTGTGTGTGTGTGTGTGTGTGTGTGTGTGTGTGTGTGTGTGTGTGTGTGTGTGTGTGTGTGAAGGAAAGAGTGAAAAAGTGGGGTGGGTGTCGGGTTAGGGAAGTCCAGCCTGGGAAGCTGGAAACTTGTGTCGCTGGTTACTTCTCATGAAGCAGGTTTTCAATGATGATGATGATGATGATGATGAGGTCATTGCTTTTCATGCCAGTAATTTTTTTTTATTTGACTACTTATTTAGTAGTTTATTTATTACTTTATTCAATTATTGATTTTCTTATTTTAGCTTATATATGGTGCACGTGATCCCTCCTCTTCATATATATATATATATATATATATATATATATATATATATATATATATATATATATATATACATATATATATATATACATACGTAGATATATGTATATATATGTATATATATATATATATATATATATATGCATATGTATATACACATACACATATGTATATATATATACATATATATATATATATATATATATATGTATATATATGTATATGTATGTATAATAGTTTTCCTTCCTCTCCAAGTAATTTTTTTTTTACTTCTTCTTTTACATATCCACAGACAAACTCGAGGCCTCAGGTCAACCTGTTGACCTTGGGCCCGTGACCTTGTGCGCCTTGGAACCGAGGGCCATTTCGGTGCCACATGTGACCTCGCGCCAGTCGGCCGCGGCTGGAGCCAGCGCTTTGACATTTTCACTGCCCTTGGGTGACCTCGAACGAGAAGACGGTCCTTATGGTATCACTGCGGACGGACACATGACGACGTGTCCGAAGTAGGCAGGTCTAGCTTTCGGTGTTGTTGTTCTTGTTGTTGCGGACAGACTCTTTTGAATATTATTTTTTTCTTTCTTTAATTTTTTCTTTTACGTCTTGAGAGGGAGTGAGGGAGAGAGAGAGAGAGAGAGAGAGAGAGAGAGAGAGAGAGAGAGAGAGAGAGAGAGAGAGAGAGAGAGAGAGAGAGAGAGAGAGAGAGAGAGAGAGAGAGAGAGAGAGAGAGAGAGAGAGAGAGAGAGAGAGAGAGAGAGAGGGGGGGGCAGAGGCTGCGGCGACCTAACTTCTTCCCTTCTTCCTTTGTTTAAGGAGGAGAAGAAGGAGGAGGAGGAGGACAAGGAGAAGAAAGGTAGGTAAAGGAGGATGAGGAGGAGGAGAAGGAAGAGAAGTAGGAGGAAGAGGAGGAGAAGGAGAAGGAAGGGAGGTAAAGTAGAATTTGGAGGAGGAGAAAGAAGAGAAGTAGGAGGAGGAGGAGCCGGAGAAAGAGGAGGAGAAGAGGAAGGGAGATAAAGGAGAAGGAAGAGAAAGAAAGGGAGGTCAAGGAGAATAAGGAGGAAGAGGAGGAGGAATAGGATGAGGAAGGGAGGAGGTGGAGGAGAAGGAGGAGGAGGACTAGGAGGATGTACCCAGAGACTCTCCCTTGTCCTCCTCCTCCTCCTCCTCCTCCTTAGTGGAACATCTATTCTTTTCCATTGTGACATTAGAGTCAGGTATGTTCTTGTGAAGGGTGCAACTGGCTTGGGAGTAGGACTACCTTTTTAAAACCCTTCTCTACAGGGTGATCCTTTACCTTTTACTCTGTATGCCGTCAGGTGATTTTATTTGTCTCAGTGACATTGCTAATTCTCTCCTCGTAATGGAATAGACTTAGTAATCATGTGGTGAGCGCTTAAACTATCGATTGCTTTAAGAGAAGGTTAGACAACATTTTGGATGGGGATGACAGGTGGTCATGGAC
>NC_134811.1:28405972-28413472 GCF_046742065.1 Oratosquilla oratoria | reverse complement strand
TACTAATTAGAACCTAAATGTAAAGTGATAGCGATAGTTGATAGCTGGATTGTCGCGACGGTACGAAAGAGAGACAGAAAAAAAGAATCATCCTTTTAATTATATACTGTTACACCTGGCATGACAAGTACACCCATCACAGGATCAGTTGTGAAACGTGTGTGTGTGTGTGTGTGTGTGTGTGTGTGTGTGTGTGTGTGTGTGTGTGTGTGTGTGTGTATCTTTATGTGTATGTGTGTGTGTGTGTGTGCGCGTTTGACAATTCTTCCCTAAGCGAAGCCAGCCCCCCTCTTTATTAGATTGAGAAAACAAATGCCCTATTCTCTCTCTCTCTCTCTCTCTCTCTCTCTCTCTCTCTCTCCTGTCAGCCCTGACAAACGTGCCGTCAGCCGGGTTGTTAGTGTGTAGCGGAGTCCCACTGGGCTCACTGTTGTCAGTCATCAGTCATGTAGGAACTCCATCAACAAGCTTCTGCTTGTTCAACCCCTTCCGTAGCGGGTGACACTGTCCCGCTACTAACAGTCCATTTCATTCATTTCCTTGACAAGCGCACTTCACTCCCCCCCTCCCTCTCCCCCCTCTCCGATGGCCAAGTGGACATAAAGTTAATTTAGGATGTCGCCAGGAGATTTTATTCACTCGAAGGAGATCTTCATTATTTTGGCGGTAGCCTATAGTTTCCCATGGACTTTCTTATGATAATCATACAATTAGGTCTACTATTACTACAACTAATACTACACACAAACACACACTCACACACACACACACACACACACACACACACACACACACACACACACACACACACACACACATTCTTGGTACTAGAAACTTACACTGTGAGGCTCTGAGCCCTATATGCACAAGTAGCCAGACTGAAGGTGGTGGCACACTAGTCATTTCTCACTAGCATGCTATTTGCTTTTGCTTCTTCATTTGATCCGAAACGAGTTCGGTGACGATCTTTTGTTTTTCAGTTTTTCAAATGTCAAATAACTCTTGCGTCATATTGTGAGAAGCTGAATGACGAACTAAGAGAGGTCAAACCTAAAGTACGAATGTTAGACACGTTGTTGAGATGTTCTCACAGAAGTCTAGGATATTGTAACCGAAGTCGTTTCTACTCAAACGAAGTAGCAAAAGCGAGTAGCATGCTTGCCTTGTGTGCCTTCACCTTTTGAAGTTACAATTGACTGTGGGGACTAAGGTTTGAATTCGTCCTGATTATGAATAAAATTGCTTGGCGGTAGATACACACACACTCACTCACACACACACACACACACACACATATATATATATATATATATATATATATATATATATATATATATATATATAATTGGTCCTTCATTCTTTCCCTTCCTGGGGACCTCTTATGTGGCAATACCCCCCTTCCCACTCCCTTCACCTCTTACCCTTCCCTTCCCTCCTTCCCTCCCTCTTTCCTCCCACATTTTCTTCTTTTCCGTCTTCAACAACAACCCGTTTTCTTCTCCGATCTACGCCAGGAAGTCATATAAACACAGAACATACGCACGTACATAAATAAACGAGGACACACACACACACACACACAGACGCACACACTTTCCTTATACACATAAACATATGAACACGTAGACAGTGTCAGACGCTATATACAAAGATGACTCACGCCCGTGTATGCACACACACACACACACACACACACACACACACACACACACACACACACACACACAACACACACACACACATGATACAGAATCAGTGACGTGGTCTATTCTAGTATTAATTTGTATATTAGAAATTGATTGTTAATAATAATCAATATTTCATGCAAATTAGATATAACTCATAGAAGTACAAACAATAGATGAGGATCTTTGGTATAAAGCTTCCTGACGGCAGCCACCTACGGTTTAATCACAGTTAGATTAACCCCTTTTGTTCCGGGTGACACAGGTGGCACAGGTAACACAGGTGACACAGGGGGGGTGAGGATGGTCACTTTGGGGAGTCTTCTCAATTGAATAAAACCGTCTAACGTTAGCCAGAATAAAATCATCGAACGCGTCTGTCCCCGGGATTGAACAGGTGAAGGAGGTAGCACTGAATCAGCCCCATTAGAAACGGTCACTAGAAAATCTATTTGGAAGGTCCACCAAATCAGGGGTATCTAGTATCGCGTCTAGTTATTTAGTTTTTATGACCTCTGGAAAAGAGACAGGGACACGACCTATACACAGAGCTAGTTAGGGTTTGAATATATCAACAGCCGAGTCTGAAGTGTTGTAAATGTGCACGCTCGCACACACAAAGACACACACACACACACACACACACACACACACACACACACATGCACACACACACACACACACACACACACACACACACACACACACATTATATATATATATATATATATATATATATATATATATATATATATGCGTGTGTGTGTGTGTGTGTGTGTGTGTGTGTGTGTGTGTGTGTGTGTGCGTGCGTGTGTGTGTGTGTGTCTAAGAGACACAGAGAGAGAGAGAGAGAGAGAGAGATTGTGTGTGTATCGTTGCGAAAGCCCAAAGCTCAATGTGACTTAAATATCAACTAACGTTGGTATAGTTCACACGACCATAACCTCGACACAACACTTCCTACCTCACATCACCGTTGGTATATCACGATATATCCTGGAATATGACGCAGCAACCCGAGCCTCATTCCTTCCAAACATACCAGGAAAAGGGGTGAAATATGTCCGGTGGTATATCCTGAAGAGTATACTCTATCTACCCGGAGCATACCCCGTGACGTGGGTCCCTTTGGTAATATATCAACAAGCACATCATTGGCGATCTTGTGTCGAGGAAGCGAATCAACCATGCGTTTCCTCCCTCCATCCCTCCCTCCTCCTCCTCCTCCTCCAATCTCTCCTCCTCTTCCTCGTCTCTCCTCCTCCTCCTCCTTCCTCCTCCACCCTCTTTTCTTCCTCCTCCATCTCCACTCTCTCCTCTTCCTTTTCCTTCCTCCTCTTCCTCTTTATTCTCCTCCAACCTCTCCTCTTACTTGTCCCTCTTCCTCCACCTCTCCTCTTCTTTCTCCCTCCTCCTCCACCCACTCTTGTTCTTCCTCCATCTCCACTCTCTCCTCTTCCTTGCCCTTTCTCCTCTTCCTCTTTCTCTTCCTCCAACCTCTCCACTTCCTCGTCCCTCCTTCTCCACCATCTCTTCTTTCTACCTCCTCCACCCTTCTTCATCCTCCATCTCCACTTTCTCCTCTTCCTCGTCCTTCCTCCTCTTCCTCTTCTCCGCCATCTCTTCTTCATTCTTTTCCATCTCCTCCTCTTCCTTATTTTTCTCCTCTTTCTCCACCTTCTCTTCTTCCTTATTCTTTTCCTTCTTTTCCTCCTCCACCTTTACTTCTTCATTCTTTTCCACTTTTTCTTCTTCCTCATTCTTTTCCTTCTTTCACTTCGTCTCCTTCCTGTCTTCCCCACTCCTCCTTATTCATCTCTTCTTTTGGCTCATTTTCTTCTTCCTCTTCCTCTTCCACAACTGACACCTCCATTACGTCAGGGAGTAATGGATGCAAAATTGTATTCAAACGATTTCAAACAAGCGTGGCAAAATACTCTTTCTTCAATCGCGTTGTTAATATATAGAATGGTCTACGATCCAATATCCTCGATTGTTCCACTGTAGAGGTATTCAAAAATCGTCTCGATATTTAGTTCGCTACAAATCCCCGGCTAGAATTATTTACTGTTGTATAGATTAAGGGAAAAATAGATTAGGTAACGAAACAACCATGTAAGGACGATTAGGTCTGTTGCTGTTCGTTTGTCCTCCATATCTGGTGTCCTCCATGTAACATCTTCCTAATTCCTTCCCCTCCTTAACCCAAATTTCCTCCTTTGAAATTTTATTCTGGCTAACGCCGGACGATCTTATTCAACTCAGGTCCGTCTCGGCTGACTCCTTCCATGCCGGGTGGCACATTTTCTGTGATTAAATTTGCCGTCTGAAGATTTTATTCGTCTCCTTGGTACACCCGGGAATGAAGGACACGATGCCTGCCCCAATAGGAAAATGGGTGTGTTGTGGTTAGACCACTTTGCCAGTTCTCTTGAGTTCGGATCCTTCCTTGTTTATGTGTATTACCACTTCGGAGAGTGACTGAGTCTACCTTCAAGCATCTCCCTTCCCTTCCCCTTCTTCCCACCCCCTTCCCTTCCCTTCTTCCCTCTCTCTTCCTTTCCCTTTCTCCCTTCCCTCCCTTTTTCTGTCTCTTTCTCTGCTTCTACCTTTCTCTCCTTTACTTTTTTTCCTTCCTTCATTTTTCAGTCACCATCTCCTCCTCTTCTTCTGCTCCTTCCTCTTCATCTACTTACTTCTTCATTTATCATGTCTCTTCCTCTTATCATTCTTTCTTCCTCCTCACGTATTCCTCCTCCTTCTTCTCTGTATCATTTTCCTTTACATCATCCATTCTTCTTCTCCTAGGGGAGACAGATAGACAAATAGATAGATAGATAGAGAGAGAGAGAGGGAAAGAGAGAGGGAGAGCGAGCCACGAAAACATACCAGTGCGTTAGCACTACGTACACCACTATCTCCAGAACAAAAAAAAAACACGGAAAACACGTAACACACATCAGTGCATGTAGCACTATTTACACCATCACCGCTATCTTTGTCTTTGTATATATAAAAAGAAGTAAACGAAGGAGGAGTGTGCGCCAGGGACGGAGCCGCACCTCAGAGGTGGAGTGCCACAAGGTTGTGGGTTGGAGCCTTCGCGGTTTGTGCGTTCATCAAATAATATAATGTATACAGAAATATATACAATATAAAATATATGAAATATATAAACTGTAAAAAAACAACTAAAATATAGAAAATATATAAAATCTAAAAATAGACAAAATATAGAAAATGAAGAATATAATAAAAAGCATACAAACTACATAGATTAAATAAAATATATATATGTATCATTATGGAAAACGATAGGTCAGATTCTGATGTCCGAAAGAGAATCTGAAATTTGATTCAAAGCAAAAGAACGAAGCCAAGAAATTCTGTTGGATAATCGAATGCACCTAAAGTCATTAAAGAGAAGCAATAAACAGCAGGAATCTCGGGCATGTCATCAGTAAGGGCCAAAATCCGATGCTAACCGGAGGGTAACTGACCCCAAAGAACAACACCCAGACGAGTGCAAGGAACTCCTTAAGTCCAAAATAATAATATATAAAATATTGCGTTACTAAATTAATTTCAACAACAATGAGCAAGTTAAGGTGATGCCAAGTAATGTAGAAAGAAGACGATAGGGAAAAATGTCAATGAATATTGAACAGGGGTGAACCCCATCCACAACACAAAGGAAATAGAGGACCTAACTTCCTCATGTATTATAAGGTGGCTCCCAAAGCTTCTGGAAGGTTCTGGAAGGTTCTGGTCCGCTGATTCAAGTCTTTGTCTTCATTTATTTTTTATTTCTTATTTTTTCATTTTAGCGATCGTAATATTTACTCTAAAATATAGGAATCTCATCTTTCATATTTCTTCACTACAACAGACGAAACACATTTCCCTATCACTTGAAAAAAATAAGACAAATGGGCAGAGTCGAACTGTATTGGAAATCAATATGATCATTGCAATGGTATATTGAAGGGAAAAAAATCCTGACTCCTTCAAGGCGAGGTTCTGGGAGGGATGTGGAGGGTAATGGAGGTGGCTTGTGGAGGCCGGAAATGGAGTGGAGGTGTTTGGATGTTGGATGTGGATAGTAAATAAGGTTTCTATCTTTTGTTCAATATTGGAATCTAGAATCGCAAGCCCGCATTTGAACAACACACGACTGAACTTCATGATACCTGTTTTTGGTACTTCGTTTGGGTAAAAACGACTTCGGTTACAATATTCTAGACTTCCGTAAAAGCATCTCAATAATGTTTTTAACATTCGTATAGGTTTAACTACTCTTAGTTCGTCATCCATCGTCTCACTACATGACGCAAGAGTAATTTGACATTTAGAAATTTGAAAAACAAGAGATCGTGTCCGAAATTGTTTCTGCTCAAATGAAGTAGCAAAAGCAAGTAGCATGTTAGCGAGAAATGCCTAGTGTGCCGCCACGTTTAGTTTGAACAAAATTATTGAAGTGTGTACCGTGGGTTAGTCTATTGATCCATTATCACTGCCGTCTGGTGATTTTATTTAATTTTGGGAATACAACAGAATTCAATAACAGAAGAACAAAAGTGAACAAAAGAACATATCATCTAGTCCATTATGAAGCAGGTTAATGTCTTTGTACTACTTTTCGTTTCTGTCTGTGAGTGTGTGTGTGTGTGTATGTGTGTGTGTGCATGTGTGTGTGTGTGTGTGTGTGTGTGTGTGTGTGTGTGTGTGTGTGTGTGTGTGTGTGTGTGTGTATGCGCGCGCGCATGTATTTACCTAATTTCCCTAACTTTCATGAGCCATGTTCATGTGGTCCCGTCTCTGTTCTCCAAAGGTCATATTCTGCTTTAAGTTGTTGTTTTGTGTTGTACTTTACCAGCGTTTCTATTCTTCATGATCATTTTGCGTCTCTGTTATGCCTGGTGCTTTATATTATCTACCTGGCATCTTTTAGTTTCACCAATGTCCATTATATACTATTTCATTCTTTTACAAAAAACTAATTTTCCATTTCTTTTTTATCCATATATCCTATTCAGATATTTCTGAAATAAATTGGAATCCTTCTCACCCTTTCAGGATCTTGAAAATAAGAACAAAGACTAGTATAATTACTTGTTCCATCTACAAAGGGTTTAATGTGTCTCAAAACCATTACTGGTACCGACACTGAGTCCTGTGGGACTCCACGAGTGACTTCATTCCAATCTTACATCCTATCACAATCCCAATCTTCATAACTTCTCATCCACCTGTCCTTCAAGAAGTCCTTCATTCACTCCAAGACACTTCCTCTAAGTCTTACATAGTCCAGTTCCTATATAGTGGTGCTCTGTGAGATACCTTATCAAAACCTTTCTCCGGAGCCAAATAATCCTGTAGATAATCAACCCAGCCATGTCTTCTTTTTTTCTTTTTTTAACACCTTCATTCGAGTTAGTTTGAGTAAAAACTTAACATTTCTAAGACATATATATATATATACATATATATATATATATATATATATATATATATATATATATATATATATATATATATATATATTCTGAATCGAAACGCTGCCTGAATCTTCAAATTGTTAAAATGTTTTGTCCCTGCGTGCGTGTGCGCTCACGCGTGTCGCTAATGTATGCATTTGTTCTGACTGCTGTAACACAATCTTATTCATTTTAAGGAAAGGGCGGTCCCTGATCTAGATGGTTACAGACATCCACTGCTACCTCAAGTGTCCATCATAAACCGAGCGAGCTCAGACCGACAGAAAAAAGAAAAAAGGAAAAAAACAATAATGGCTGACTTATCTCCCTGATTATAT
>NC_134811.1:28398472-28403472 GCF_046742065.1 Oratosquilla oratoria | reverse complement strand
AAGGGTGTTCAGTGGGTGACCAATACTTGGTGCCTGTAGAGCAGGTCTTTCAGTTCCCTGTCTACGTTCACAGGATCATTCCTTACCCCAGTAACAATAGCGTGGAATACCATTGACACTATAGGGATAAAAAGGCTAATACTATCGAGTTGATATATTGTGTAGGTGGTAGGTGTAGGTCTATAGCACTTATGAAACACTGTCATCATGCATTGAATATTGCGCAGCACTAGTAAGTTCAGTGACGTGGAGAGGTATGGTAATGTCCCAAAGATTCAAGTAAAAGGCCCCATAGTACTGATCTCAAACATCATGAGAAAGGAAGATATTTTGTGTATGTAAACATACCGTAGGATGGGGTAATCGAGCCATCACTTGGGGGTAAATGGGCCCCATAAAATTACTTTTTTTTTTAATTAAATTTGGTTTTAAAATATTTCACTTTTACCCTGAATAAATACCTACCTCCATTTTACCAGATTTTTATTTACCAGTAGTAACATAATTTTTAATACATGAATAACTTTTATATGGCCCATTTACCCCAGTGATGGCCCAATTACCCCATCCTACGGTACATGAAACAAATATAAATCAACCAAATCTGTTTAGTGGTTTTCCCCAAATTATCTGAGTGGATGACCCTAGCCCCCCCGTTTGGATGCTGGGGGACACCACCCCCTCAAAACCCCATTTCCTCCTCTGTACTTCACTGAAAGAGTTACATTATAGACTCAAAACTATCGACCGTGTCTGAGCCTATCCTAAAACCACGGAAAGGGTTCTAAGGAAGACCCAAGAGAAAATCAAATCTTTTACAGATTCAATGATCCAACTGAATACGATTCGATCGACAGCAACCCAGAACACAGAAGAAACACGCTAACCACTATCTTAATCCTACTTCATGTTTTAACGTGTGTTTTAGTGCCATAAGAATGAAGGAGACTGCATGAGACCATAATGCCTACACTAGGCAGTTCCATGTCCATTTCCACCTATCATCCCCATCCATAAAGTCATCTAACCTTCTCTTAAAACAACCAATAGTTTGTGAGCTCACTGCATGGTTACTCAGTCTATTCCATTCGTTAAACACTGTCGGTAAACCAGTTCTTGCCTATATCCTTCTTATATCTAAAATTGCCCAATTTAAATCCATTACTGCGAGTCTTGCCCTGCTATGATGACCCTGTGTGCATCGCCCATGCTAACTATGACTGTTCATTTCAAATCTGTAACAATTCTGATCACCTCGACATGGTCAGAGTGAATTCTTTTTTAACATTTATCTACGATAAGTCGCAGGGAGATATACATAAAAATAAATAAATAAATATAAAGAAAAATATTAATAGATGGTTTGTTTTTCCAATTGTACTGCCCATTACCAAAGCTGAATAAAACCAAGCGACTCTATTCATCTGGAGGAGGACCTTGCCCCATAACCCTCTGAAGCTTTTCAAAACGTCTCGAAACGTTCAGAAATGTTTCGATGCAACACGTCACGTTTCGAAGCGCATTCGAATCGTTTCAAAACTTAAAGACGTATTTCAAATCCTTCCGAAGCGTCCAGAAGAGTATCGAAACGTCTTGAAGAGCTTCAATGTGTCTCTAAGCGCTTCGAAGCATCTCGAAAGGTTTCGAACCGCCTTCAAAGTGTCTGGGAGCGTTTCGAACCGGTCTCCGCACATTATCTTCGCAATGAGGCAGTATGGAATTCCGGAACGATACGCGTTGTCTCATTGCGCTTTGTAAAAGGTGCGATGCTTACGAACATAAAGCCTCCGTGAGGTCACTTGAAGGTCTTGTAAGCTTCTCAGACATCGACGAGGAGGAAGAGGATGAGGTGGAGGAGAAGGAAGATGAGGACGAGAAGGAGAAAGAGGAAGAGGTGGGGAGAAAGAGGATGAGGAGAAAGAGGAAAAGGAGGAGGAAGAGGAGAAGGAAGAGGATGAGGAGGAGAAAGAGGAGGATGAGGAAGAAAAATAGGAAGATTATGAGGAGGAAGAGTTAGAGAAGAGGAGAAGGAAGAGGAAGATGAGGAGGAGAAAGAGGAAGAGGAGGAAGAAAAGGAGGAATAGGAGAAAAAAGAAGTGGAGGAGAAAGAGGAAGAAGAGAAGGAAGAGGTGAGGAGGAGGTAAAGGAAGAATAGGAGAAAGAGGAAGAGGTAGAGGAAGAGGAGAGGAAATAGGAGGAGAAGGAAGAGGAGAAAGAGGAAGAAGAGAAGGAAGAGGGGAGGATGATGTAAAGGAAGAGGAAGAGGAGAAAGATGAAGAGGTTGAGGAAGAGGAGAAGAAATAGGAGGAGAAAGAGGAAGAGGAGGAGGAGGAGGATATTTCGTCACCATTAACCAGGGCTTCTATCCTTGAGGGCAATCTCGCACCGAAGAAGAGGTAAAGTCTGAAGGAGACATCAGTACTCTCGTCTGAATGGAGAAGTTTCCAAGTACTATATTGAGAATACTGCGCGACTCGGCGCCGTTGGGGTGTCTTTAAAATCCTAAAGGAATCGACTGCATGAAACGTGCAGGCTATACTCCATACATGGATAAATGGAGTATGGATACTGGTGGAGGGAGGGGGTAGGGAGTAGGGGTAGATGACGAAGCAGGGAGTGGAAGTGAGGATGGAGTGAAGGACGGGAGGTGGAAGTAGGGGTGGAGTATGGGGGGAGGGGGGAAAGGTGGGGAGGGAAGAGAAGGGGATTATTGGAGGGGAGGGAAGGAAGTGTGTGGGGGGATATGGGTCAAGTAGATGGGAGCGTGGGAGGAAGGGAGGAGAGGTGGGAGAGAGTGAATGAGGAGAAACGGAGGCGGGGGGAGAGGGGGAGTGTGGATGGAGGAAAGGGGGAGGTGTAAGGGAGGAATGGGGGAAGAACGAAGTAGAAAAAACAGAGAGAGAGAGAGAGAGAGAGAGAGAGAGAGAGAGAGAGAGAGAGAGAGAGAGAGAGAGAGAGAGAGAGAGAGAAAGAGAGAGAGAGAGAGGGAGCGTGAGAGATATATAGAGATAGATAGATAGATAGATAGATAGATAGAGAGAGAGAGAGAGAGAGAGAGAGAGAGAGTATCATTAATTAACCTTTTTTACATCGGTGTCCCTAAACCTTCCCTTGACGTCGGCACCTATCACAGGATCATACCCTTGTTGTCACCAGATCGATTTTCCCTAAATGAGCATTCTGACCCAACGAAGCATATCTGACCGTACCTAAGATGAATGAGAAGACAATTTCCCAAAAAGAAATGTTCACTGTATCAAATGTACCAAAAGTATTAAAATACAAAAATAAATCCCGCTGAAAATGTCGTAGAGCTTTAACATATGCTACATGGCACGTTAAAATGTCAGGCAATGTAAGAAAAGAAATACGCTATTAATCCGGAGAAACGATCATAAACGTTGATCAAATTGATGTGACGTACACAACGTTTGACGTGTTTGAGCTTCGAATGAAAAATCACATTTTACGTCATTGTGACCTTGACCTCTGACCTTTTAGTAAGAGATTTGATACACTTCATCCTTGTAATCGATCTTTATAAAGTAGCACAGTATGTTTATGATTAAAGCAAATCAAAAGGCTAAATTGTGCGTGATAACGTTACATGCATACATACATACATACATAAATACATACATACATACTTACATACATACATACATGCATACACACATACATACATACATACATAAAACATACATACATATATACATACATACACACATACATATAGAGACAGACAGACAGACAGACAGACGTCTAACTGAACAAAGTAACATAGTTGTACTTTCGACAACTCAGGACTCGAACTCTGTACCCTTACAGGACCACACGATCGATCGCTCACGGGTGGGGTGGGGTGGGGTTGGGGGGGGGATAAGGATAAGTGTTCGTGTTCCATGACACCTCACCAGCGGTTCTAGCTTTAGGGACAATGTCGAGCTGAAAAGACGAATTCGGAGAAAGGGAGGGGTTTAGTTCCCAGAGGCTGCGTGCCTCTGGTCCGTAGGGGTGGCACCAAAAGTCCCAAAAATATTGATCCCACTGGCGGTGGTGGTAGGGAGGGAGGGAGGGAAGGGGAGCCTGTTAGTGGAGGGAGGGTAACGAAGACGTGTATGTGGAGGGGTTGGGTGAGGAGTGGAATGGACTGGAGGAGGAGGAGGAGGAGGAGGAGGAGGAGGAGGAGGAGGAGAAGGAGGAGAAAGATGTGGAGGAGATGGAGGAGGGAGGTGTTAGAGGAGGGGAGGAAGAAGGTGGTGGAGGAAGTGAAAGATAAGGCGAAGTCATTTACCTCCTCCTCCTCCTCCTCCTCTTCCTCCCTCTCACCCCACTCCCTCCAACCCGCTGATCTTCTCTCTCCGTCAGGTGAACCAAAACCGTCGGACAGTGGCATGGGGACGATCGTCGCTCTTCACGAGTGAACTTGCCCTCCTCCCCCCCCACCAACCTCCATCCTTCCTCCTTCCTCCTTCCCCATTTCCTCCACCATCTTCCCCCCCACCGCCCTAGCGTCCCTTCATCTTGCGAAATATCTTCGATAGATTTTTCCTTGTTTTTCTACACACAACCCTCTTCCTCTTCCTCCTTCTGTTCCTCTTCTTAATTCTCTTTCTTCTTCTCTTCTTCCATCTTTTCGTCCTCCACTTCATCCTCCTCCTCCTCTTTCTCTTCTTACTTTTCCTCCTCCTCCTCCTCTTCTTACTCTTCCTTACAGTCTTCCTTTTCGTACTTTTCTCATCTCCTCCTCCCCCTCCTCTTTCTCTTCTTACTTTTCCTCCTCCTCCTCCTTTTCTTACTCTTCCTTACAGTCTTCTTTTTCGTACTTTCCTCATCTTCACCTCCTTTTCCTCCTCCTCCCCCTCCTTCTTCCTCTTTCTCTTCTTACTTTTCCTCTCTCTCCTTCTCCTTTTCCTCCTCTCATTCCATCTCCATCTCCTGATATTCCTGCTTTTTTATACTCTCATCCTCTTCCTCTTACTTTTCCTCCCTCTCCTCCT
>NC_134811.1:28375972-28380972 GCF_046742065.1 Oratosquilla oratoria | reverse complement strand
GGAAGAAAAGGGAGAGGTTCGAGAAGAGAAGGAAGAAAAGGAGGAAGAAAAGGAGGAGGAGGAGAGAAGGAAAAGGGGAAAGAGGAGGAGGAGGGAGAGGGGGAGGAGGAGGAGGAAGAGGAGGAGGAAGAGGAGGAGGAGGAAGAGGCGGAGGAAGAGGAGGAAGAGGAGGAAGAGGAGGAGGAGGAAGAGGAGGAGGAAGAATAGGAGGAGGAGGAGGAGGAGGAATAGGAGGAGGGAGAGGAAGTGGAAGAGAAGGAATGGAGGAAAAGGAAGAACAAGAGGAAAAGAGGGAAAAATTGGGAGAGGACGAGAAGAGAGAGCTGAGGACGTGATAAAGGAGGTGGGCAAGCGCTAAGGACATACAAAGCCCAGAGGGCAGGTCAGGCAGAGGATGTACAGGGTAAGAGGGCAGTCCAGTGCTAAAGATATGTAGGTTAGGACCGGTGGGCAGGACAAAAGCTATGCAAGGTTGAGAAGTCAGACTAGGACAAAATATTACGAAGAGTAAGAGTACAATGATCATGTACAGTAAGTATGAAGATTTGGACATGGCTTGTAAAGCTTGCTTTTATAAAGATTTTTTTTTTTCGTAAAGATTGGGCAGGTAGCAGCCATGGCACCTGGTGGCTTGCAGGTAAGCTCAAGGAGGGGCTGGCGGTGGCTGTGGACCAGCCCCGTCGCAAAAAGCCACAGTTTGCAAACCGAACACGCCCCAACTACAAGCCCTGGGGCGCGTCGCCCGGGCCAGCATCACTGGGACGCCCTTGCTCTCACCTACTCACACGCTTACTCATCCCTTGTCCCTAACTCACTCACTAACCCACTCACTCACTCACTCATATTTTTGTTCCCTCTTCACCTTTGTGGTTTATTTACTCACTCGCTTACTCATCCTTCGTCTTGTCCCTCACTCACTCACTCACTCACTCACCTTTGTTTCTTCCTTACTCATTTCTGTTCTTGTGATTGACTTTAGTCACTCATTCACCTCTCACTCACCTTGATCCCATTCATCAGTTCCTTCTATATTCATTCCCTAATTCTTTTCTCTGAATCTCTGATTCATTTCCTTACCTATACCTTTACCTCTTTTTCTCTTTTCTCACTCTTTCTTTGCACCCTTTTTTAGTTCTCCCTCTCTCTTTTTCTCCTCTCTCATGCTCTCCCTCTTTAACCATCGCTTCTTTTTTGTCTTTTTCCAGTCTCCCTCTCTTTCGCTCTCTATTTCCCATTTTCTTGTGCATCTTTTTCCTTCCCTCCTTCCTCATTACCTCTTTTTTCCTCCCTCCTCATCTTCTCCCTCAACTCACTTCTTCCCTTCTCCCTCCCACCCCCTTGCCTCTTCTCTTCCTCTTCCTACTCCTACTTCCCATCTTCTGTCCCCTTCTTTTCACTCCCCATTCCATCATCTTCTTCAATTTCCCTCCTTCCATCCTCCCCCCTCCCTCGCCTCCTTTATCCTCCCCCAACTCCCTCACTCTCTTCCTCCTCCAAGATCTCCTCGTGGCATCCCACGCTCGCTCGCCCATCTTCTCCCACTTCCCCTCCCTCCCCCACTCACCTATTGGTCCTCCTTAACCCTGTCCCCGGTCCCTGTCTCCGGTCCCCTGTCTTCTGTCGGTCCCGCGTCCAATGAATCCACACGTACGTCGGGGCTCTTGGCCATAAAGGTGACCAATGCGTGTCCCAAGCGAACGTCGGTCTTGGTTACCCATGTTCGAATCCCGAGAGCCTGCTTCTGCACTCTCCTGGCGGTACATGGGAAGTTGGTGCTATGGTTGATATTACCGTGCAAGGATTTCTAGATGAGCTAAAACTAATAAACACGTTTGAATGCGGAATGTGTCTCGCTATTACCCTTTTTCTAGGTTCGGTATCCTAGATGATTTATATTTTCTTAAAACTCCATTATAACATTTTCTCCTCATCCTTTTTTGTTTTAAAAATCAGGGCTGGTCTTGGTATACAAATGTTTTTAAAATTTTGTTGCGAATTTGATTTTCACAATCGCGACACCCAATCTCATTAGCATATTTGGGCTCAACACGCTAATGTAGCGCTGAATTATAACCCGCAAAATAAATGAATAAATGAATAAATGAATAAATAAACAAATGAACAAACAAATGAATAAGCAAGTAAACAAATTAATCAATGGATGGATAAACAAACTGAAGAGGGCGGACAAAGAGGACACAGGTCTTTGTCCGAAGTTATTCCTGAACATTTGCGCACTGAGCTGCTTCTGCTCAGTTCCATAAAAGCAAACTAATAAATACACAAATAAATACACAAACAAACAAATAAATGAATAAGTAAATAAATAAATAAATAAATAGATAAATAGATAAATAAATAAACATATAAATAAATAAATAAATAAATAAATAAATAAATAAACTTCACACACCTACCCACTGGACACTGTGACCACATTACATTTTTCCCCAGGTTGACGTCAAGCGATTTTATTCAGGGGGAAGGGATGGCAAAACAGGAACTCGATCAACAGAAACAAACAAAGCAAAACTAACAAATACAAATAAAGAACAACATAAACAAAACAAAAAAATTGAACTCAAAATAAACAGAGATGAAAATATTCACTTTAAAACGTATATGAACAAAAAAATTCACAACCATTCATTCTTCATCCTTAAGGGACCACCTTCACCCTGAATAAACGCGTCAGGAATGAACCGACACGAGGTCTCAACTAGATGAGTCAATAAACTAGCCGAATCTATCAACTAGTT
This sequence comes from Oratosquilla oratoria, assembly GCF_046742065.1. Taxonomy (NCBI): domain Eukaryota; kingdom Metazoa; phylum Arthropoda; class Malacostraca; order Stomatopoda; family Squillidae; genus Oratosquilla; species Oratosquilla oratoria. The sequence continues at coordinate 28,378,213 of NC_134811.1, read as the reverse complement.
ACATAAAGTAACCCAATAAAAAGTAGCAATACTACACTAGATAAACCAATAAGTTTTTTAAATTAATAAACTAATTATATCTACAAACTAGATAAATCACTAAAATATCTAAGCCGATAAACTAGCCACATCTATATACTACCTATATCTATGATTTATCTAAATCTACTAAACAAGCTAAATCAATAAGTAAGTTAAGACTATAAACTAATTCAACCTATAAACTAGCTGAATTATAAAAAATATATATAATTCGAGACTAAAAAGGCTTCAGTTTATCGAATATAATTACAAAACATCTCGCTGATACCCTTTTATTAAAATCGTCTTTAAATCAAAATTCCACATTGTGCAAATCCGGTAACTGGAGATCCATAATCCCATATAGGGATAGGGAAACGCCCCTAGAGACAGCGGTGGGAGCAGAACAAGGTTGTCAGTTCCCTCAATCCCTAAAAATGTGAATGGGAACTTTATATATGTATGTATATATATAAATATATATATATATATATATATATGTATATATATATTATATATATATATATACATCATATATATATACATATATATATATATATATATATATGTATATATATATTGGAAATTGGTATGTTATAACACATTTGTAAAAGTTCACTAAAAACCCACTATAGGAGAAATATTAACGGAAGTACAGGGAAGCTGTATATTTCGACTACTATCTGTAGTCCTCTTCAGCAGAATGGTGAAGAGGACTACATATAGTAGTCGAAATATACAGTTTCCCTGTACTTCCATTATTATTTCTCCGATAGTGGGTTTTTAGTGATATATATATATATATATATATATATATATATATATATATGAATTAATAGATACTACATGAATAAGTAATACATACATATGCCTACGGCTTTTTCCCCCTTAAAAGAGAGGTAGTCAAAAAACCAAACGCATAAAATCTACTCCCACCCATTACATCCCCAAATACTCCATTTACCATTCAACCCATTCACCCCACTCAACCATTCAACCCCCTCCCTCCCTCTTATCTTGTCTCCTCCTGGATGACGGGTCATCCCTGCATCTCGCCCACTGCCCTGGGTCAAAAGCAATGTAGCAAGACACAGCACATCCACAGCAAGGCCACTTCATTTAATCGGTGACCCCTCCCCCCTCTCCATCCCCTCATGCAGAAAAAGAGAGGACGGGGAGAAATCCCTTCGGGCTGCGTCAAAATATCATTTACACACTCCCTCATCCCCCATCCCCCACCCACCCCCCTCTATGCATCATAGCATCATCCGTACACAACCATTCTCCACTCACCCCTATCTTCTGTCTTCTCCCTTCCTTCCTCAACAGACATTCCCCTCTTTCTCAATACCCCTTTTACACTCTTCCTCTCTTAATTTCCTTACAAAATATATTTTTATTACTTTCAAAAATTTCTGTCATACTCTTACCCCATTTCACATCTGCTCTCCTCTTTACATCCTTTATCTTATACTTTATTTCTCTTGTCTTTTCTTTGTACCTCTTATAAGTTTCTCTCGTCCTATTTTGTAACTAATATGTGAATGCTCGTTCCTTCTCTTCGACAACCTTCTTTGCTTCCTCATCCCACCACTCACTACCCTTCTATTTCCTCCCGTCCTCCTTGCTCCACACACCAACTTTGCACACCTTATGACTGCCTCCTTGAACCTCATTCCTCTTTCACTCCTAGTTCTACTTTATCCTTCACTCCCTCCCACTCCTCTCTCATCTTCTTGTACTCCTTCTCCTTTTCTTTCTCATTAAGCAGTTCACTCTAAGCACCTCCCTACTTTTCGTCCTTTCCCTTTTTTTCCATCTATTCTCCACTCTCAACTTACCTTCCACCAAAAAATGATCTGATACTCCCCCACTCTCTCCCCTTAGAATAAGTAATGAACACCAAAAAATAGTAAATATTAAATAATAATTATCAAATACGTAAACCACTAAATCTGCCATGGCGGCATACGAAAGGAGAGTCCTTACAGTGATTTGTGTCACAAAGGTGAAAGGGGTTCATCTCATAAGTGCCTGTCCAAGGAGGGCTCCCGGAGATTACGGGAGGAGGTCGAGACCGTTACAACCTTCGCAACGGTCGTAACGGTCGCAGACACTTCACCGACATTTCAAAAGACATTGAAGACCGTAGGCCGAAGTCTTGGGGGGGAGAGAGAGAGAAAGATAGAGAGAGAGAGAGATAGAGAATAAATGGTGAGT
>NC_134811.1:28360972-28373472 GCF_046742065.1 Oratosquilla oratoria | reverse complement strand
CTCCTTATTGACTACTGTGTCACACTTAAGTAATTTTGTTCTGGTTGATGTTAAAACGTTTTCAAGACGGAGAGAAATGATACTTATGATTAGCCGTAGTCGTAGTAGCAATATTAATGACTTAATAATCATAATGAATAACAATAATAATAATAACAACAACAACGGTAGTAACAATATTATTACTAATGATGATAACAGTAATAACAACAGGGGTAATCATAATTATTACTCATACCATTACTACTGCCACTGTCAGCATCACCTTTCATCTAACTGAACTACCACCTACTCCCAACACCCCAATATTTCACCCCGCATCCCTCCTGTTCACCCCCAATCCACACCCCATTCCCCCCCTCTACACCCCGACTGTGTACACATTGGCAACTTAGTAAATACTTCACCAAGTGTTCTTATCTAGTTATTTATTTATTTCGGTCAATAGGTCCCCATGTAACACTGTGACAACCGACCACTATCTTTTGTCCCTCCCCCCCCCAACCACCCTAACCACCCCCCAACCACCCTAACCCCCCCCCCACCACCTCCACCTCCAAATCTCATTCTTGTTTCCTAATTAAAAATGTTTGAGGACAACGAGGAACCTTACCCCGCCCTTCTCTTCCTCCTCCCTACCCTCCTCTCCCCCGTCAGTTCCTCCCCCAATCTGCTTCATTCTCCAACACTCCCCAAACTCTCTCCATCACGTTGATCCAATACACTTCCTTCAACAATTTTCCTCCAACAATGCAGAACTTTCAACGAACCTCCCAGCCTCTCTCCACCGTTTCTCACTAATACACCCCAACATTCTCAGCCTTCCTCCAACAGTCTCCAACACTCATCCATTTGTCTTTGACACAGGACACATTCTTTGGACCACATCAAGATGTAGCAGGTCTCCAAGACTCCAGCCCGTCCTTTCCCGTCCCTGTTCCGCCCCACAAGGTCTCCATGGGGCGGGGCCCATCCGGATGACCGCCGTCATGAGGGGAATTGCGAACATAGAGGAGCATAGCGATCGACTGTAATTACGTGATATTGTTTGACTGTAAGAACGCGTTTCATGTGTGATCGACTATGAAAACGTTTCAACACATGCCCATTTGTGATCGACTATAATAATATAATAACAATAATAATAATAATATCAATAATGATAACGACAATAATAAACAAAATGTAAGATCGCAGCTCAGTGTGCTCTGTAAAAACGCGATCTCATTCGTGATCGATTTCAAGAACACGGTAAGAACAAGACTTCTGTCGTGATCGACTGTAAGAACGCGTTTACAATCGTGATTGATTGTAAGAAGACAGCTTCAGCGTGATGGACTACAAAAACACCGAATCAGTCATAAGATCTTTTAAGAACGCGACTGCAACCCTGATCGATTATAAGAACAGTGATCGGAGATCGACTGTGAGTATAGAATTTCGGCCGTGATCCACCATAAGAACGCAATTCCTCATTGCTGACATTGAGATTTTTTTTTAAGTCTAGACGGATAGTGCTTGTGGCCTGCCTGCTCAACCTGCTCAACCTGTCCGGGATGGTCGAGCGACGGGTCTCTTTACCCCAGGGGCGGGCACGCACGCACGCACACACACACACACACACACACACACACACACACACACACACAAAAGGTTCAGTTCTGACCATCGACAGTGCATCAACAGCATCACAATTGAAGTCCTTCCCTCTACCTGATAACTTCAGAACAAAGATGTTCTTCCTCTTGGACCTGGTTAAAGGATGTCATTAAAATTAATAACTTCTTTTGACTGGAAAAAACGAGAGAGAAATGTAAGGAGAATATTAGAAGGTTGACTCAATCCTTCTCAACAAGGCGAAGAGCGTGGAAAGGCCTGGATCCAAAATGGCGAGTGTACGAGTAATAAAAACTAATTGCTCGCGCGGACGTCTCGGGAACAATTACTGCCCAGGGTAAAACTGTACAAGACCCTCGCCTCTTCATTCTTCCTCCTCCCCCCTCCCCTCCCCTTCCCCTACAGCCAATCCTCCCTTCCTCCCTTCCTACCCTCCTCCCTCCCTCACTCCTTCGCTTCTCTCCTTTCACTTTCTTCAGAACTATTTCCTGTGATTGTCGTAAACACATAAAAAAAGCCGACAACAAATAATAATAATGATAATAATGATAATAATAATAATAATAATAATAATAATAATAATAATTGATAATAATTAATAATAATAATGATAATAATAATAACAATAATAATAATAATAAAAATAATAATAATACCAACAATAACAATTATAATAATAACAATAATAATAATAATAATAATAATAATGATAATAACAATAATAATCTTATTGACGAATAATCGTTAATGGAGTTTGTAAACTCCATAGCAACCATTCAGTGAGAGAGAGAGAGAGAGAGAGAGAGAGAGAGAGAGAGAGAGAGAGAGAGAGAAGGAGAGAGAGAGGAGAGAGAGAGAGAAGGAGAGAGGAAGAGAGGAAGAGGGGGAGAGGAAGAGGGAGAGAGATGAGGAGGGGGCGTTGGGGAGTCCTCTGGAGTCCCATTCCAGGCCGGACAGCCCAATAATCCCGCGTTCCATTCCAACCATTCCATCTTTCCAGTGGCTGGCTGGTCTACCTCGCTATCCACATCATACTGACGTCACAAGGTTCCGAATGAAAGGGGCACGATAGTCACCTCCTCCTCTCCTCTTCTTCTTCCTCCTCCTCCTCCTCCTCCATCCTCAGTCTTCCTCGTCTTCCCATTCCGTAGCCCAAACCTCCTGTTAATGAATGCTGTTGTTATTTCTTACAACGACTGACCTCGAGTTTAACCTGAAGGGTGAGTTGAGCTGAACGAGGTTTAGTGTAAGTGGTGCCGAGTCTTGGCCTGGGAGGTTCCTCCGTCCGTCTGTCTGTCTGTCTGTCTGTCTGTGTGCATGTAGGAGTGATTCTTTTGACTATAAGGTTACATGCGTGAGAACATTTGCATCTCTCTCTCTCTCTCTCTCTCTGTGTGTGTGTGCATGTGCATGCGTGTATGTGCCTGCGCGCACGTCTACGTGTGTGTACGTAGACCGTGTTTGCAAGGTTGTGTACACGCGCATGTACGTATGACACGACTTATTTCCGCGCGCACGTTTGTAGACACTCGCCTATGTGTACATTTCTGTTGCCGCGCGCACACGTGAGCGCACATGCGCGTTATTAAGGTCACCGGCACCGCGGGATTTTCGCATGGGAATCAGGACGTGTGTGTGTGTGTGTGTGTGTGTGTGTGTGTGTGTGTGTGTGTGTGTGTGTGTGTGTGTGTGTGTGTGTGTGTGTGTGTGTGTGTGTGTGTGTGTGTGTGTGTGTGAGAGAGAGAGAGAGAGAGAGAGAGAGAGATGGAATGATATCGTATATGTCACCATTCCTAAAATCTTTTGGTCACGTTCGTCTATTTTTCAGTACTATGAACGAACTGCTCTGAAAAACAATATCAATACTTGATAGGCCTTACATTGAAACACGTACAAGAGCGCTGACGTCACAACAATGACGTCATCGAGACACCGAACAATAGCCATTCGGTCATGACTTCTTTGGTGACATGACGAACGTGACGCTTTGTCACGTGGCTTCATGTCCAGGCAGCGGCGTGATATGTGACGTGGCGGGGTGAGGTGGTCACGTGACGTCACGTGGAGGCCTTGGAGGAGGCGGGGTTGGGGGGTGGTGTTCGACTTGGTTTGATATAATTTGGTATGGTTTGTCATGGTTCCATATAGCTCGGTTCAGGCCAGTTCGGTTCGACTAGGTATTATTCGGTTCACTTAAGTTCATTGTGGTTTAGTGCGGGTTCGGTTGAGTTTCAATCGGTTTCAAATAAACGTTCGCTTAAACTGACTTGAAATTCCTTTAAGAATGTCCAAACATCTTCATTCTCTGAATGCCCTCTGGGTCCGTCTCTATGACCTTCAACACCAAGACACTTCCTCTTCCTCCTCCTCTTCCAAAATCCTCTCTCCCATCTTCTCTACCTTTCCCTTTCCCTCCTCCAACCTCCCCTTCCTCCTCCTTTTCTATCTTCCTCCTCTTTTTCTTTATCTTTCCCTCTTCCTTTACCTCCTCCTCCATCTCTTCTACCTTCCCCAACTCCACTTTACCTTATCCTCCTCCTCTTCCTCCTCCTCTTACTCTTCCTCCTCCTCCCCTCTCCCTGCCTTCGCCCTCAGTCACGCTAGGCCCGTATTCTTCCCCCTCCTGTGACCTAATATAGGTGCGGCACGCCAGGTCAGGTCATCATAGGCACTGGGTTTGTAAGGAAGCCCTCAACCCTCTCAACACGACGGCAAACTTTATTTAGCTTATTCTAACTAACACCAGACGATTTCTTTCGCAAGCTCAGGAGCAGCCCCTGGACTGAAAGGGTCACGTTCCTCCGAGGAGCGGTTTAAGAAAGGGGGTCTTCAGGTCTCTCTTTCTCTCTCTCTCTCTCTCTCACACACACACACACACACACAGACGCGCGCGCACATGCAGCTATGTCACTTCCTAGGGATCCCATGCTATTTCATTGACCCTAGGGGTGCCTACAGAATAACAAAATCCAAGTTCATATCTAACTTTTTTTTCGTGGGTTTGGCTAAAATAGACCACAAATTTGTACAACTAATCACCTTTTCAGGCTTTATCTGTATTTATGTGAGCTGCTAACAGGTGATTTTATTCAGCTGAGGGAAACCCACGTCAATGAGATGGACCCTGATGAACCTATTGAACGTTGCTCGGAGCAGCACCTGCTGCCCGTGGCCACGTTGATGCGCCGCCACTAGCAATTCCCGTCTGCCTGTTGTAGTGCCATTGGTCAATAATATTATTACTCATCTCGGACTTACTTATGATTTTAGTATTTCTTTTACCTGCCGCCATAGAATTTTATTCAGATTGGGGTGAACCACTCCATAAGAAAAGCTTTGTTTCCAGAAAGGATTTGTTTATTTATCTATTTTCGTTCTTTCTTCTTTGTTCTACTGAACGGAAATATCAGCTTCCTGAACAAAACTATCAGGTGATAAAATTAACAAAATACTGACGAACAAAGAGGGAGTGGGGGGGGGGTCAAGGCGAAGACATTCGGATAAAAGCCGGACAGAAGTTCGAGCGAAAAGCCTCTTGGTAGAACAATAGGGTCTTAATGACCTTTAAAAAAAAAAAAAAAAAAAAAAAAAAAAAAAAACTTAACCACGTAGACAGTGAAAATCTATTATTTAAGCTGATGCCAGACGATTCTATTCGTCACCCTAGGAAAGGGCGGGGGTGTCGGGGAGAAGTTAGGGAACATAATTTGGTTCTTCAATTAAGGACTAAGTCGCAAGGAGCCTTCCACTTCCTCCTCTTCTTCCTCCTACTCTTCAACCTCTTTTTCCTATTCCTCCTACTCTTCTTCCTCCTCTTCCTCCTACTCTTCTTCCTCCTCTTCCTCCTTCTCTTCCTCCTCCTCCTCCTCTTCCTCCAACTTTTTCCTCTTCCTCCTCCTTTCCTTCCTCTTCTTCTTTATCTTCTTCCCTTTATCTTTCTTCTCTTCCTCCTCCTCCTCCTCCTTCGACGACGACGACGACATTTTTGTGGAGCTTGTTTGTTTATTTGTTTGTTTGTTTGTGTGACTGCGTCGGAAATGAAAATGGAGAAGGTGGTTCGTGTCAACAGCGAGGGAGCGAAGGTTCCAGAGAAAATAAGAATAAGAAAATAAGAATGAAATAAGAACTATAGAAATGAAAATAAACAAGAAAAAGAAGAAAAGAACCAAAACATAATACTGAAACTAAGAAAATTGAAGAAAGTAAAAACAAAAAAACAAAAAAAGGAAAAAACTTGATGTATAAAAACTATGGGGTAAAAGAACGAGAAAGAATTGAAAACACAAATAAGAAAAACGAACCAAGAAGAATAAGGAATGCACGTAAAAAAAAAAAAATAAATAAATAAATAAATAAATAAATAAATAAATAAATGAGAAAGATGAGGAATCAAGTGAAGAATAACAAAACAGAAGAAGAAGAAGGAGAAGAGAAAGATAAAAAGAAGACAAAAAGATAAAAAACATGGAAATATAAGAGGAAAGACACAATAAATTTGGAAACATGGAAAGAAAAATTACATGAATCAGAAAAAATAAGAGAGCAGAAGAGTAATCAAAGTACAGAAGAAGCAGAAGAAAATATGATTAAGGTAAAAAAATAGCATGAAACCAAACGAAAAAGAGTAATGATAATAATAAAAGAGGTACAGAAGAAGCAGAAGCAAATATGACCACGATAGAACTGATAACCAGATACTAAAAAAGAAAAATACAAAACGTACAGAAGAATCAAAATAAACGATAATCTCGATAAAGAATATCACGAAACCGACTAAGAGAGAAGAAGACGAAGAACAAGAAGACTAAAAGGAGGAGAAGAAAAGATAATGATGACGGAAAAAAGAAAAGAAAAAAGAGAGAGAGAGAGAGACAAAGAGGTTCCGGCCTGGAATTCCCCGGGCCCCTACCAAGCACGTGATTGGAAGCTTCCAGCGACCGCCTCTCGGATCCCCTCTTCTTTCGCCCGCGTCGTCAACCGCGTCCCGTCGACTCACTTTCTAGCTCAAGGCTTCTAGAATCCTAAATGACTCCTAAGGTGGCGGAACACTAGGCCAACGTGATACTTGGGTTTGCTACTTCATTCGAGTAGAAACGACTTTGGTTAGAATATTCTAGACTTCCGTAAGAACATCAACAATGTGTCTAACATTCGAATTTTAGGTTTAACTTCTCTTAGTATGTCACTTAGCTTCTTACTCTATGACACAGGAGTAACATTTAGAAACTTGAAAAACAGAAGTTCATAACCGAAGCCGTTTCTACTCAAACGAAGTGGCAAAAGCAAATAGCATGCTAGCGAGGAATGTCTAGTGTGCCACCACCTTCAGACCACTAGACGTCTGTTTGGTTCCCGGGTGAGAAGATTACCACCAAGACCCTGTCTATCTCTGACAACAACCCCAACTCCCACATTTCTCTCCCTCCCCACCTTCTCTCTCTCTCTCTCTCTCTCTCTCTCTCTCTTTCTCTCTCTCTCTCTCTCTCTCCTGCTCCTGCCCAGCACCTCTCTCTCTCTATATCTTTTCTACTTTACTCCCTTCTCTCTCTTCCTATCTCCATCGTCTCTCTCTATCTATGGGTACCTGTGGTCCCTTTCTCTCTCTCTCTCTCTCTCTCTCTCTCTCTCTCTCTCTCTCTCTCTCTCTCTCTCTCTCTCTCTCTCTCTCTCTCTATCAACTCCTAAGGCCACACCACAGGTAGATTGTCGAAACCAGGGCCGAGCCCAGTACAGGAGATAGAAAGAGAAAGAGAGAGAGAGAGAGAGAGTACAATTCCAGTCTACCATTCAACATCAAAGTGTCTTGCAACATCTTTGATTTTCTTTTTCCTAGAGGCGATATTGATACACCTTATTAGAACCTCAAGTTATTTCCAAGCTACTTAAGGCACTCTAGCTGTAGTATCAAACCATTCCGAGTCACTAAAAGCACTCTACCTTAGCTAAAAGATAATTTCAACCGCTTTAGGCACTCTATCTGAGGTACAGGATAATTCCAAGTCCCTTACGGTACAGCCTGAGGCAAAAGATAATCAAAGCCACCTGAGGTACTCCACCTGAGCCAAGGCAATTTACCTGAGCCATAATATAAAACTGAGCCATGTGAGGCTCATTAAACGCAGCCCCTGGTAAATCCAAGCTAATCAAGGGTCCCAACCTGAGACCAGAGTTAAATCCAAGCCACTTGATTCGCATGATAAATCCAAGCCACCTTAGGCTCCTCGCCTGATCAAAGCCAAATCAAAGCCAAATCATGTTTCAATCCCTTCTGTGACATGTTACACTCTTCATTTTATTTCGGCTGCTTTCAGGTGATTATACTAATTCCCATGAACACAATTAAAATCGGGAATAAATTCTCTTGGTGCGAAAAATTGGTCACTGGACAGAAACAAATGAATATCGCAAACTGCTTGATGTAATCAGATTCAACCATTTTAAAGATTCAGATCGTCTATAGGACGGAAGTTCATCCTCCTGCGAATTCCGGTTCGGATAAGTGTCCCACAATTTCGTTTAGCGCAGAGTTTATTTATCTATTTATCTATTTATTTATTCATTTTTGTATATGGAACGCTCCGTTCACATGATCAAATAATTTCCATATCGCCAAAGTGCATTTTGCCAAAATGTTCAACCATACGTGATTCCTTTATTAGTAAAGGTAACATGTACATTTTGTATCACCCTTGGGATGCAAAAATTGCGTCAAATCAAAATGAAAATCAGTCATATATGGGTTTGTCTTTCTGAATGCTGCCCCATGTCTTCTCAAAATTTCGAAAGTCTTCTTCATATATCGAAAAATCTTCTTGAAATTCATGAAAAAAAAAATTCCTCGAAATTTCGAAATTCTTCTCAAAATTTGGAAAAGTGTTTTCGATATCTCGAAAAAATTTCTCGAAATTTCGAAACATCTCAAATTTTCGAATATTCTTCTAGAATTTTTTTTAATTCTTCTTTAAAAAAAAAAAAATGTTCTCCAGATTTCGAAAAAGATTTTCTCGAAATTTCGAAAATTCTTCTCAGATAAATAAATAAATAAATATATGTATATATATGTATATATTCTAGAATTTTTAAAAAGCTTACTTCGTGTAGTCCGGTTGCCATCCCTTGAATCGAATAAAACCTTATTGCTGAGAGAGAGAGAGAGAGAGAGAGAGAGAGAGAGAGAGAGAGAGAGAGAGAGAGAGAGAGAGAGAGAGAGAGAGAGAGAGAGAGAGAGAGAGAGAGAGAGAGAGAGAGAGAGCGAGAGAGAAATAATAATAAATACATAAAAGATAATAATGAGTAAATAAAATAAAACATACTAAATGGCAGGCATTACTACGATATTGCTATTTCCTAGTGTTCTAGGACCTATTTCAGTATTATATCAGATCACCTCACATTCATTAGTTAAGTGTTGAACATACTGATAATAATTCTTCTGCAACATAAATTCTAGAATACTATTCTAGAACAATAACCCCTTCGACCTAATGACATCAATTGCATAAGCGAGTCTTCCCACGGGTTGGGGGGAGGCGGCGGGAGTGGGGAGGAGGAGGAGGAGGAAGAGGAGGAGGAGGAGGAGGAGGAGGAAGAAGAGGGAGGGGGAGGGTGTGTGTAGGAGGATGCGTATGATCACCTGTTATTATAGATGATGCGGACGAGGTTTGAGAGGAGGGTGGGGGTGCTGGGAAGTGTGAAGGGGAGGAGAGTGGGAGGGGAGAGTGGGAGGAGAGAGTGGGAGGGGAGAGTGGGAGGGGAGAGTGGGAGGGGAGAGTGGAGGGGAGAGTGGGAGGGGAAGGGGGTAGAGAATGAGGGAAGGTGAGGGGGAATACTTACAGCATTCAATCAAAAGCGACATATTCCCACATCGCTTTTCTACGTGTTATTTTCTAAGGTTTCTTTCTATTGCAATGGGAGCGACCTGATCGTTCTTGTGAAGGGTGCACTTGTTGTGGGATTTTTTTTTTTTTTTTTTGGTGGTGGTGGTGGTGCGGCAATTCTCTGCTGATTTTTCCACCCAAATTATGGTGGTTTATGGTAAACCCAGGGAGAAATTCCAAGGAACCTCATGACATCAAGTCAATTCATAGGGCATTTAAAAATGTCAACATACGCACACACACACACACACACACATTATATATATATTTATATATATATATATATATATATATATATATATATCACACACACACACACACACACATATTATATATATATATATATAAATATATATATATATATATATATATATACATACATATATATCCATATATTTTTCTCTCTCTTTATCAGGAAGTTTTAACATTTGGGAATCTTCAATATTCGAAGGAAGACGCCTTCACATTATATTACATAATGACTTTGGTATCCACAACTTTCTAGATTACAGAAGTCTTCGTTCCACATTACAGGAGATTTTCTCATTTCGGAGATTCCCGATGTTCTAGAACTCTTTGTGTCGGAGAACACGGATGACCTACAGAAGCACCCAGGATCTCGAAGACCGGTTGCCGGTCGCGCCGCCGTCTGTATGCGTCATTTCTTCCGTCCTCATTTACACGGGGCAAGTCAAGCATGCAAGTTACTTGCTACAAGTTATTTGCCGTGTGTAAACATCTGCTTGACAAAGAAATTGGGAAACCAGCCCAATTTTCTTTGTCAAGCTGATATTTACACACGGCAAGAAACTTGTAGTAACTTGCACGCTTGACTTGCCTCTCAACTTGCCCCGTGTAAATAAGGCCTAAGCGATTTCCAGTCAGCAGTGTCTCAAGACAGCGGCGGGGGCCCACACGGGGTGGGGCCCACATGGTGAGCCCCCTACCTGCGGAGTCAACCTGTGCTTTGACTTCGTATTTGTTCTCCCGTTCCGTCCTTTCTGGGATTTTTTTTTTTCCGAGGGGAGGGAAGCTTTCCGCTCTTTAAAACACATTCATAAGAAAAAAAAAAAAACTACCTCGGAGCAGAATAAGAGAGAATCAAATGCAATTAGCTCCAAACACAACGAGAATAACTACCTCATAATAAGCTATTATATTTGTACAATACAGTAAGAGACTAACAACGTTAAACCTCACAATGCATTGCTCATGTACTAAATCCAAAGAAAAAAAATAATCCCCTGGGATTATAATCCCTTGGTTAAAGAATGGGATGGGAAGGAGAGAGGGATGGGCGAGAGGGAGGGGTACCACGGAGATGAATAAAATAGCGCAGCGGCAGAATTGATATGAGGGAAAGTGCCAACCAGTACAGAAGGGCTTTGTCTTTTACACATCAAGTTTAGACTATCCCCCCTCCCCCCTCCCCCCCGGTGTGACCTGGTCAGGTTAATTGTCTAAGGACCGGATGTGCATGCAGGAGTCCCTCCTGTGGAGAACTGAAATGTGGAGATCCTGCAGGCGAGCAGGGGAGATCCCTTACATCATATGGGGTCCCTGCGCGCGTGTGTGTGATTCCCCTTGGTCTTTGGATCACGTGTTGGACTCGTGATCGACAGGTATTTCCTTCCCGGAAGAGAGCTCAGAGATCGTATGACTGATCTATGGGTAATGCTTTGACCTCACACTCACACACACACACAATTCCCCGCCCACGAGAATTGGAGTAACAACTCGAAGCGCAGCGATACTGAAATTATTTTCTGCCCTGGGTAGGATTCGAACCCGGACCGCCGTAGTGATAGTCTGGGACTCTACCAACCGCGCCACCGAGTCGTGAGCGTGCGTGCGTGCGTGTGTGTGTGTGTGTGTGTGTGTGTGTACATATGTTCACATTACACATTCATATATACATAAACACCTTGGTACACGTATAATGCGATTGAACATCGGCATGGGCGTTCCTCAGGTTCCCCGAGTTCACAACGGGGTATCACGAGTTTAGGGTTACCCAATCTAACAAGATGACGCACATTACATATATGTTTTGCTGTGGTTAATACCAGCCGGTTTTATTCAGTTAAGGGCCAACTCCACACACACACACACACACACACACACACACACACACACACACACAAAGGGTGACGACGCTACGAGTATTCAGAGATCTTATGTTAACTAATAGTTAGGGTTTAAACTAATGGTAAAGAGACGAGACGTAAATAGTTTTATTAAAGCCTTTATAATTTAGTGAAGGATAATCACGCTCCCCCCCCACCCCACCAACACACATACCATACTTTGAAAACAAGGAAAGTATATCGCTTAAGACACACAAGAATCTGAAGCTAGGTATGACAATAACTTGGAGGGTAGGAGACGGGACCCCACGAGTGTTGCTCCTTTCCTGTATACTGCAATTAGGTGACAGCAGTCAGGTAAACACGCGCGCGCGCGCACACTCATAATGACGCGTGTCAGCCCTGTGACGTCGCTTTGCCCGTTCTCTCAGACTTGGTGACACGAGTGAATGCGAACACACACACGAACACACACACACACCACACACACACGTGTGTGTGTGTATATACGTGTGTGTGTGTGTATATATATATATACACACGCACATTCAAAGACAAAAGAAGACACCAATTCCAAAGGAGAATCCGCTGGAATAAGGTCAAATCAATACTCTGTTTATTGATTTTCATGCGTCATTTACAAGAATCAGGTAAAGAGGAACGATGACGTAATGCTCTTCTTTGACTGTTACGTCACATCTACTTGAGGTTCTCCACTCAGAGAGGACATAGTACACGCACACGCACATACACATACATGCACATACACACACACACACACACGCACACACACACACACACACACACACACACACACACGCACACACACACACGCACGCACATACACACGCACGCACATACACACACAATTACATGTTTGTAGGATATCTGAGGGAGAGAGACAGACAGAGAGGCAGAG
>NC_134811.1:28340972-28348472 GCF_046742065.1 Oratosquilla oratoria | reverse complement strand
CCCCGCCTCTTTCCATGTAGACAGAGCTTGTTTATGTGGACTGTGGAAGATCTCCTCTTCCGTAATCCACCTAACTGATCTCCTACACCCGCGGGTGGATCTTTGCCTTCGGCAGGAGGGGAGGAACCCCAACTTTCAATTGTCGTTTACACATTGAGGTCTTCTCTAATCAACGAAGTTTACCCGTAATATCAAACGTAAACATGAAAAGTACACTTTATGTGCGTATGTGTGTGTGTGTGTGTGTGTGTGTGTGTGTGTGTGTGTGTGTGTGTGTGTGTGTGAGTGTGTGCGCGCGCACGATACCTTCCTCATCCATCTTTTCTTTTTCTCTATACATATTCCAGACTAATTTCTTCTTCTTCATCTCAAAATAAATAAGTAAATAAATAAATAAATAGGTAAATAAATAAATAAGTCGATAGTCTCGTTTACTTTCTCTGTCTCTTGTCTCAATAAATGAATAAATAATTTAATTAAAATAAGATATAGTAACAAAGTCTGAGGTGCTGACTGAGAACAGCCACTTCTTGTAGATAAATAAATGATGAATAAATAAACAAACTAATGAATAAGTGAAGCCACAGAGACTGAGAAGAGTCACTTCTCGATCTTGCTAAGAACTCTCGAACTGAGATACGGATGAGGAACCTCCTGGTAGGCGAGATACACGAAGAACCAAACTATTGTCGTTCCAGAGCTTGCGCGCGCATCTTCTGAAGAAGAATTTTCGGGATTTCCAGGACTACGAAAATACGTGAATAAATAAACATATAGATAAAAAAAAGATAAATAGTTAAAATGAAAAATAAATAAATGGTGACAGTAGAGCAAGTCTTTCTCTTCTCTCTTTCATACTCTTTCTCACTCTCTCTCTCTCTCTTTTCCTTCTTTTTATCTTTCTTCTAAAAGAAAGAAAAAATATCGCTCTGTTTCACCATTTACGTTCTTGAAGAAATTTCTAGAAAGCTGAACACCCTGGGTGGGAGTTCTATACTAAAGATTCATTGACACGGTGCAAGTCGAGAATCAAGTCAAGTGTGCAAGTTACTTGAACTGGAGAGGAAAGCGAGCAAGTACATATTCACATAAGCCACTTGTCTCTGACTTGGCCTTTGTGAACATGTACTTGCTCGCTTTCCTCTCCACTTCGAGTAACTTGCACACTTGAATTGGCTTTCAACTTGCTCCGTGTAAACAAGCCCTTCTAGTCTCATGATCTTTTCATACCTTAGTCTAGCTCATATCGGCGACTCTTCTTAGCAGAAGGACGCACATGCAATGAAGAAGATTAAACCTTTTCCAAGTAACTTGCACGCTTGACTTGCCTCTCAACTTGCTCCGTGTAAACGAGGCTTTATTCAATTTCTTCTTCCAGGCAGATATTATATGGATTTCATTGATTTGATTTAACGTCACAAACTTCCCCCTACCAGGAAGCTAGGACGATGCCCCTTACAGAGGATTTATAGCATGGAATTTAATGAACCATGACCTTGGTTCAACTCGCCGGCGGCAAGTCCGAACCGCTATCACCTTGACCTTCGTCGCAAGTAGCAACGCCCTAACCCGCTAAGGATACTTTGCGAAAAATATCTAGTTTCCTATCTTTTTTTCCAGTTTCCTTCATCGTCACGTCACTGATTTGTTTTTCTATTTACAGCCTTCTGGGGGTCGGATGGCTGTTCCATCCAGATTCCTTACCCGAACATAAACACCAATCCCGGAACAGAATTCAGGACGGGGAGGGGGAGGGGGAGGGGGAGACGGAAGGGACACAGGATAGAAGAGGAATACCACCCGGTTTCGGGACTAAAACTTATCAAGTCCCACTTGACCAGAAGGAGGTCCTCCTCGGGTATCTCGCCCAGATCGATAAGACCTTCTGCAGTCCGGATTCCAGGAACCGGTTCCGGTAAAGCTGCCGGACACTCCCCCCTTCCTCCCTCCCTCCCTCCCTTTCCCTCATTTCCCTAAGTACTCTACTACCCCCCCCCATCCCCTCAGCCCACTAAAGGCTGGTGCAAGCCTCCCTCTCCCGTTTGGAAAAAAAAAAACTACCGATAGAAAAATAAAAAAATGAATTTAAAATAAAAAGAATAAATAAAAAAATAAAGAATAGATGAATAAAAGTATATTTTCAC
This sequence comes from Oratosquilla oratoria, assembly GCF_046742065.1. NCBI lineage: Eukaryota > Metazoa > Arthropoda > Malacostraca > Stomatopoda > Squillidae > Oratosquilla > Oratosquilla oratoria. Next base: position 28,346,328 of record NC_134811.1, on the reverse strand, counting down.
TGGCCTTTCGCTGAATGAAATTGGACTGACCCTGATGAACAAACTCACCTCTCTAGTATCTCCCCTTGCCGCACCTACTTCCTCTCTAGATACCTGAACACTAGGACAACTCCCCACACTATCTACAAAGTCTCTACATATCTAGCCTTGGTCAGAGTAGACACGATATGAGGATGAAACCTTTGTACAACGGTCTGTTGAATCTTTGTCAATATTTACTCGAAAAATTTTCAACAAGCGAAACGTTAGACTTTCAATAAAGGTTTCATCCTTATATGATGTTTACTCTGACCATTTTGTCGGCAATTGCCATTTTTTCAAATCATGTCTACCCTTTCCATTCCGTTCTCCTCCTTCCTCATCACCTTCCTCCCTACTACTACTACTACTACTTCTACTACTACCACTACTACTACTACTACTAAAAAAAAAAAAAAAAAAAAAAAAAAACTACCTGCCCAAATGGTTCCTAATAGTGTTGGCACTGTTTTTGGGCATTAGAGTACTTGGCACAGTGCCTACAGCCACATTTTACTTCCTGTGGATGTGTGGGCACCCCACCTCCCATCCTTAAGCTTAAACTAGTGAGGAACCTCGACTACCTTTGTGTAGCTATTCTATCACTATCAATATTTGTTTACTTTTATCATCATTATTAATCATATCATCATCATTATCATTATTGTTATCATTAGTAACATTATCATTTCCGAGTTGAATTAACTACCATTTTGTGTTAAGTCGAAGAAGAGATATTTATTAAATGGTAACAATGTCATATACCCTTCCTAAAGAACCTCCTCCTCCCCCCCCTCGCCCCCAGGTAGGGACCCCTCCCCACACACTCTCGATACTCAACTTCTCCCCAAATCTCCCCCCACCATCCCCCAACCCTTCATGTCCTTATCTAATTCATCTCCACATACTTCCACCTCCTCCCTCTCCCCACCTTCCTCTTCATCCTCCGCTTCCTCCCCATCAGGTTCCACTGACATTTATCTTACCTCCTCTCTCTCCTCCCTCCATCCCTCTCTCCTCTTCCTCCATTGCCTCCTCCTCCTCTTCCTCCCTCTCAGCCTTCCGCCTCTTCCTCCATCCCTCCCTCCCTTTCATCCACCTCCCTTGTATCTCATCAGATACAATTTTCCAAATGGTGGTGGTGGTGGTGATGGGGAGGCGGTGGTGGTGGTGATGGTGGAGGTGATAATGGTGAGGAAGGTGGCGACACAGCAGAGGTCCTCTTCCTGCTGTCGCCAAGTGATTTTATTAAAATAACGGAGAACTCCGGGCAAAAGAAACTTGAGGATGTCCCAACAAAGATAAAGGACAATGATACATAGTATGAAATAAATGAATAAATAAATACTAAATCTGTCAATCAATAGATATATAAATAAACAAGTAAATAGATAAACGTCTCATTTGTTATGATGATGATAATGATTTGGTTTAACGTCACAAACCCCCCATTATCGAGAGGCTAGGACGATGCCCCTTACAGAGGACTTTGTAGCGCAGAATCTAATGAACCATGGCCTTGGTTCAACTTCGCCGGTGGCAGGGTTCAAACCGCCATCCCTCTCGTCCTGACCCCCTCGGCCAACGAGCTTCCTCAGTTGTCAATTTTTTTTATTTTTTTTTTATTTTAACTTAATTATTATTTTTTAGGTTTATCTTTGAACTCCCAAATGCTCTGGGTGAGTTATGTATGTGCGTATGTTTACATACTTGAATAAATGTATGATGGGAATAATGTGTGAGGAATTCAAAATTGGTGTGTATTTGTGAGCGCGCGCGTAATTCACTATGGTCTTGGGTTACGTGTTGGACTCGTGATCGACGGCTATTATCAACCCGGATAAGAGCTCATGAGTTCATATATGGCCCGATCTATGGGTAATGCTGTGTGTGTGTGTGTGTGTGTGTGTGTGTGTGTGTGTGTGTGTGTGTGTGTGTGTGTGTGTGTGTGTGTGTGTGTGTGCGTGTGTGTGTGTGCGTGTGTGTGTGTGTGTGTCTGTGTTTGTGTGTATGTGCAGATATAAATATTCCAAAATAGACATTCCTCCGTCTTCTATGAACTGTGTGAACTGTGTATTGTGGGCCGGAGGAGGGGGAGGAGGGGGGCAGAGGAGAGGGGGGAGAGGAGAGGGGGGAGAGGAGAGGGGGGAGAGGAGAGGGGGGAGAGGAGAGGGGGGAGAGGAGAGGGGGGAGAGGAGAGGGGGGAGAGGAGAGGGGCGAGAGGAGAGAGGAGCGATAGAGGTTGTGCCCTATGAACGTCCTCTTCCTATAGGGCAGTGCCACACTATTAAGATGATGAATAAAAGTAATAAGACGGTAGGGTGCCGCAGTTCCCCCACTCCCCCCTCCCAAGTACCACCTCTTCCTCTCCCTGGTCCCCTCCATTCGGTGGTTCGTCCTTTATAAAACACCCGGCACGGTTACATAAAAAAAAAAAAAAAAAAAAAAAAAAAAAAAAAAAAAATTGTGAAAAAATTGAATTTATTTTCAACGAAATACTAACCTATATTATCATCTATGTTTTGTATAGAATATTCACTTTTAGAATATATATTTTCTTATAGAGAAAAATGAACAATTATTAATATGTAGTTGCCTAATAAAAATTGAATTGTGGCTCATAATTTTAGGCTATAACTATACACAGTAAAGAGCAAGTCAGAAGGCTATAAGAAGACCATTTGTTTCATGGGATGGCCGGTAGCCAAAGTGGGAAGACATACGAAAAGAGTAAATAAATAAAACAAATTATGTGCACAATTTTCAATAATGTAACCGCTCGCCATAATTCGTTACATGCTACTTTACACACACACACACACACACACACACACACACACACGCCCACACACACACGCCCACACACACACGCCCACACACACACGCGCGCGCGTACACGCACACATACACACACACGCACACATGTACACACAAATTTCTCCATAACTACCATCATCTCCTTCTCTCCTTATCTCCTTATCTTTCCCATCTACTTACTTTGTCCCCTCCTCCCTCCCTTCCCTTCCCTTCCCTTCCCTCCCTCCCTACCCTCCTCTCTACCCGCCTTATCCGCCTTACCCTACCCTACCTTCCCTCCCTCCCTCCTTCCCGTGTACATTTCCCTCGACTTCCGCGGACCGTTGCCCACGTGTCCTGGGTTATCAGCTCATTACATTAACATTCTCTTCCTCTGGTGTTTTATTGATTCTATTCTGATGGGCGGCACACGCCTTCTTTTCGTCTCAGAGCAGTCCCGATTTCAAAACAAGTCTGGAAAAGTACTGCGGAAGACGCAAGTGTGAGTATAATTTAATTTACTTATTTACTAATTTATCTACTTTTATTCATCTATTTATCTTGCTTAATTATTCATATACATGTTTGTTTATTTTTTCAAGAGTGAATAAATTTCTAATTGAAATAGTATATACTAGGGGTGGGTAAGCCTAGGGATAATCTTGTATACACAAAAGGGTTGGCTATATACACACATACAATAAATGTATACATACATGTACATACTGTATACATATGTACGTCTCCCTCGTGCGGTCAGAGTTTTTTAATTAACTGGGAAAGTTTTTCAATATACTCCCATTGAGACAGTTAACTCTATCCAATAGTTATGGGGTAAAAAATGACCTCCAATTAAATTACTCAACGTCCAGATAAATCCAAATATTTCTGTTGCATCGTATTTTTGCTATCCGGATTGGTCAGGATTAGTGGAAATATAGTTCAGTGTAGGTACCTTGATAACGATGATAAAAAACTAGATTGGTTGAATTATTTCATATATATATATATATATATATATTATATATATATATATATATATAATATATATATATATATATATATATATATATATATATATATATATATTATAAAAGGATGATGTACTTATTTTTTATACGAGGAAATGAAAGTGGGGTAGTTGGTACTAGTTTTCTAAGTTTCTTAATGTAAGTATAATAGAAGGGATTCGAACTGAAATCTTCAGGACGATTGTCGAACGCTCAAACCACACCATCATTTCTTCTCAAATGACATGTCTATCAGAGCTAAGAAATCAAAGAGGGGAAAAGAGGGGAACCCGCATATTGGTGGTTGATAATGTGAGGGGAAAAGCGAGCAGCAATATACAAGAAGAGAGGGGAAAAGAGAGCAGCAATACACAAGAAGAGAGGGGAAAAGAGAGCAGCAATACACAAGAAGAGAGGGGAAAAGAGAGCAGCAATATACAAGAAGAGAGGGGAAAAGAGAGCAGCAATACACAAGAAGAGAATGGAAAAGAGAGGAACTCCACACAGGCAGTACGACATGTGAGGGGAAAAAGGGCAATCGTAAGTCATCAGGTAGACCTTCCGAAGGGGAAAAGAGGGGAACATGGCATCTGAGGTGAAAAAAGAAATAATAATAATAACAATGAATAAAAAATGTAATACATAAATAATTAAATTAGTTAATAAAACAAATAAAATAATGATCGTAATAATGATAAAAACAATAACAAAAATAATAACTAATATTAGTAATAATTGTAATAATGCAACAACAACTACTACTGCTACTACTACTAATACTAATAATAATAAAAATAATAATAAACGATTCTTAACCTCTACCATCTCTCCGTTATGTTATGCTCTTAAATTCCCTGACTGCACCTAATACTCCACCTCTTGGGTGTGACATTCTCTAGTTAATATTGATGAAATACCATGTGGAGATATGGTGAGGGGTGGGGCGAGGGATAATGATCCATTATACACTAGAATTTCAAAATTCGACTGGAGGAGGGGGTGGAAAGAGAGGAAGGACACGCTCACCAAATTCTCGACGAACAGGCAAACCTTGTCTTGATGTCTTGACCATCTCCAGAACTCAGGCACCCTCCGCTTAGTGTATCATCATCATCATATCATCATCATCATATCATCATCATCATCATCATATCATCATCATCATCATCATATCATCATCATCACTACTACTACTACTACTACCACCAATAATAATATAATAATACAATGATAATTATAATAATAATGATGAAAAATAAATACCCCATGTAAATAAAATTAAACAAAATAGATACTATTTTACTATTTTTTTTTATTGAAATACGACGCCATTTCCTGGAGCAAGCCCCGGAAGAACACCATCTGAGCTCACTAAGATGACGTCATTCCAATGACATCACTTCACAACAGTGACGTCATTTTTGACGACGTCACTGTTGTGACGTCATCTTGGCGATGGTTTCCATGTATCGCCTGGCATTAGGGCAACATGGCGTACCCTCTGGACTTGCCTCCAACTCTATTTCTATTTT
>NC_134811.1:28328472-28333472 GCF_046742065.1 Oratosquilla oratoria | reverse complement strand
GACGAGACTGATGATAATGATGAGGAGGAGGAGGAGGACAAGGGGTTGATGATGATGATGATGAGAAGGAGGAGGAGGAGGAGGAGGAGGAGACGATGGTGATGATGATGATGATAATGATGATGATGATGATGAGGAGGAGGAGGAAAAGAAGACGATGATGAAGAGGAGAAACGAGGAGACAATATGGATGATGAGGAGGAGGACGAGGAGGAACGGTCAATAATGACAATGAGGAGCAGGAGGAAGAGTATGAAGAGGAGGAATGGGAAGAGGAGGAGGAAGAGGAGGAGGAAGAGGATGGGGAAGAGGAGGAGGAAGAGGAAGAGGAGGAGGAGAAGGAACAGGAAGAAAAGCCTTACACTGGGTGATCCGATAACACAGACCTTACGGTCCCGACAAGGCGACCAACCCTTAAGGTGAGCAAGTAATGGTACTGTGTTGGGGACACTGCAACTATTAACTCTGTTGTATTATACAACAATATAATATAACAAAATGAAATAGAAAATGGAAAATAAAACAATAAAACAAAATAATATAAAACAAAATAAAATAAAGTAGATAAAACTGAGCCTGTGGTCTCGCATTGTAAAAAAAAAAAAAAAAAAAAGATAAATAAACAAACGAATAAAAAATCTTGTGAAATAAAATCAAATAAAACTGATGAAATAATACAATAAAATGACATATGGGGGGAAGAGGGGGAGGAAGGGGGGAGGTGAGGGGGAGTTGGTGGGAGTTTGGCCTTGGCCAGTTCCAGATGTATCAAAGGCCTTAGACATTTTTTTGGGGGTGGGGGGGTGGGGGGGGTAAGGGCTCCTGGGATGCCTTGGTCGGACCTTAGCCTTGACCCCCCTCGCCACTCCACCCGCACCCTCCATACACTCACTCGCTCGCTCTCCCACCTCCGCCACCACCACCGATTGGCCGTCCCTCTTTGCGCCCCTCCTTCCGGTTCTTCGGGGCAGGAGGAAGAGGAGGAGGAACAGGAAGAAGAAGAGGAGGAGGAAGAGGAGAAAGAGGGGGGTGAGGAGGAGAAAGAGGATGATAAGGAGGAGGAGCATAAGGAGGAGGAGGAGGAAAGGAGGAGGAGGAGGAGGAAAGGAGGAGGAGGAGGAAGATGAGGAGGAGGAGGAAGAGGAGGAGGAGGTGGAGGAATTTATGTTGAAGTTAGATGGTGGAAGAAGAGAAGGCGGAAGAGGAAGAGATGAAAGATAGGAGGAGGATAGGAGGAAGAGGGCGGAGAATACGAGGAGGAATGAAGGAAGGAAGAAGATAAGGGGAAGGATAAAGAGGAAGAGGAGGAGGAGGGCAAGAAGGAGCATGAGGGACAGGAGAAAGAAGGGGGAGGAAGATGAAGAGAAACAAGAAGAGGAGGATGAGGGAGAAGAAGGAGGAGGAGGAGAATGTGGGAGAGAGGGGAGGAAGAGACTGAGAATGAGGAAGAGGAAGAGGAGGGGGAAAATGAGGATCAGGGACAGGAGGGAGAAGGGGGAGGAAGATGAAGAGGAGCAAAGAGAGGAGGAGGAGAGGAGAAGAAGAAAGAGGAGGAAGAAGAGTAGAAAAAGGAGGAGGAGGAGGAGGAAGAAGAGGGGAGGGGTAGGGGGAGGGGGATGGCTTCGTAGGTATTTTTTTCTGCATTATTCTTGCATCTGGCAACCTTGTTGTTTGCATGTCAACAAAGAGTATTCCTATGTCTCTCTCCACATACAAATTACACATACTCTTCCCCTCCCAGCAACCAACACAAGAACACACGCATGCCAACTACACGCAGCTCATATACTGTATGCACGTACATAAGCATTCCAGTGTGTATTAACTTGTATGAATAAATGTACACATGTGTACGGGTTGGCACGTGTATACATGAGACTATGTGTACGTGTTTGCACACGCACATAGCGTGTAGGTGAGGTCCCCCCCCCCCGTGGAGGAGGAGAAGAACAAGTAAGGAGGAGGAAGAGGGGGAGAGAGGAGGTAGGGAGGAGGAGAGGGGAAAGGGTAAAGGAAGAGACAGAGGAAGAGGTAAAGGAAAAGACAAGGGAAGGGAGAGGGGAAGGGGCAAGGAGACGGAGAAGGAAGGGGGGACCGAGGGGAGAGGGGTAGAGGGGAGGAGAGGAGGAGGGGAGGAGAGGAGAAGGGGAGGAGAGGAGGAGAGGAGGAGGGGAGGAGAGGAGGAGAGGAGGAGGGGAGGAAAGGAGGAAGGGAGTAGTGAAGGAGGGGAGGAAAGGAGGAAGGGAGTAGTGAAGGAGGGGAGGGGAGAAAGGGAGAAGGGAAGGAGAGGAGAAGGGGGAGGAGAGGAGGAGGGGGAGGGGGAGGAGAGGAGGAGGGGGAGGAGAGGAGAAGGGGAGAGGGAGGAGGGGAGGAGGAGAGGGGAGAAGGGGAGAGGAAGGAGGGGAGGAGGAGAGGGGAGAAGGACAGGGGAGGAGGAGAGGGTAGGAGAAAGAGGAAGGGACAGGGAAGAGAAGAGGGAAGAGGAAAGGGAGAAGGAGGAGGGGACAAGAATGGGAATGGCGTGTGTGTGTGTGTGTGTGTGTGTGTGTGTGTGTGTGTGTGTGTGTGTGTGTGTGTGTGTGTGTGTGTGTGTGTGTGTGTGTGTTGTGTGTGTGTGTAAGAGGAGGTTTTAAAGAGGAATAGATAAAAGTATGTATCATTACACATTCATTTTTGCAGAAGTACAGCCAACTTTAAGCAGATTCATCATCGATCGTCAATCCATGATCGATGATAAAAACACAATGAAATACTGATTTCAATGTTGTTTTATGCAATCGGAAAAATGGCCCGCGACAGGCTCTACTGATTCTATTATGTTGTCCCTCTTGCTTTCATGTAAGCGTTTGACGGCAAGGGAAAGGACAACACGGCAGGGTAGATGTGAGCATCGATGGTGGCCGGCTGTCAGAGTACTTAAGGCACAGGTGGTACCTTAACAAATGACTGAATAATTGAATATTTGCGGAAATCAGTGAATAATTTGTGATTTATCTATTTATCTTATTTTTTATTTATTTATTCATTTATCTATTTATTCATTTCTCTATTTATTTATTTATTTATTTATTGCTAATGCAGACTCACCAAGCGGAGACAGAAAAAAAAACACCTCCACACAGTTTTGAAAATATTGGTAATCTTCGGAGCAAAAATAAGAAATGGATAAATCAATAAAATAAATGATAAAAAAGCAATGGAAAAGAGATGAACCAAATCGAACGCAAATAAACGCAAAGGAGACGAATGGTAAACAGAGACAAATAGGAAAATAATGGGGAAAAGAGAAAAAAGGTGGGGGAGAGGGAGCAAAGGAGTGAGACAGAGAGTGAGAGAGAGAGAGAGAGAGAGAGAGAGAGAGAGAGAGAGAGAGAGAGAGAGAGAGAGAGAGAGAGAGAGAGAAAGAGAGAGAGAGAGAGAGAGAGAGAGAGCAAGAAAGATAGAGAGAGAGAGCAAGAAAGATAGAGAGAGAGAGCAAGAAAGATAGAGAGAGAGAGATAGAGAGAGAGAGCAAGAAAGATAGAGAGAGAGAGAGAGAGAGAGAGAGAGAGAAAGAGAAAGAAAGAGAGAGAGAGAGAGAGAGAGAGAGAGCAAGAGAGAGAGAGCACGAGACTGAATCTGGTTTAAAATTTTACGAGGCAACCTGCTTGCGCGTGACGCAACCTTCTTTGGAATTTGTCAAATGGACCTTATGCGAGAACGAGCGAGCGAGCGAGCTTGTGCTTGCTTGCTTGCCTGCTTGCTCGAGTCTCCCCCTCTCTCCGCCTCCATTCCATATCTGAGCCCCGGGCTTAGCTGCTGATGCTGAGACTGGCGCGCCGTAGCTGCACCGCCTAGGTCGGAGTCTCAAGAATGTATGTGTGTGTGTGTGTGTATATATATATATATATATGTGTGTGTGTGTGTGTGTGAATGTGTATGTGTGTGTGCGTGTGTGTGTGCGCGTGTGTGTGTGTGCGCGTTTATGTGCCGGTGTGTGTGCGTCTGTGTGTGCGTGTGTGTGTGTGTGCGCGTGTGTGTGCCTGTGTGTGTGTGTGTGTGCGTGTGTGTGTGTGTGCGTGTGTGTGTGTGTGTGTGTGTGTCACTGTGACCACTGCTACACTACAACCACCACCACTGCCTCTACCACCTCCACTTAATCGCAGAACAACTTCACTGCATTGCAAAGCTTTTGAACAGTAATTCATAGGCGCCAACTTTGTTGAACGTGTTGCTTGTTTGTTTGCAACTTTACGGCGGCGGTGGAGTCCGGCCCTCAGCCTAAAGTCCTATGGACCCCGCCACCTCAGTGACCTTGTCTATCGTGAATAAAATCGTCCGGCGGCAGCTCAGTTTAGATCCATTGGATTTTTTTTATGGTATGGTTTAATGTCACAAACTCACCCTATCGGAAGGCTAGAACGGTGCCCCTCACAGAGGGAATTTAATAATCCATGCCCTTGGTTCAACTTCTCCGGTGGCAGGATTCGAACCGCCATCCCCTCTACCTTCGCCGCCAGTCACAACGCCTGAACCCGCTCATTCAGCCAACTAATGATTGTAGTTTGCCATAAACACGTTTAGAACAGTGCACGTACTACCTTCATAATAATAACAGTATTTTACTTATTAGGAAAATAATTACGTTTGACCGTAATTTGAACGTAATTCTGGCTCCATCTGGCAACTTCCTGTCCGTCCAGGTGCCAAGCGACTTTATGAATCCTTGAGAGAAAGTTTTTTTCTCTTCATGGGGTGGGGTGGGGTGGGGGGTGGGATGGGTCAGTGGCCCTTGCAAAAGAATGATAACAAGTGGCGTGGGTAGATTCGAGACTAAGAGGACAGTTGTGGATGTTCACATCCACTGGATGAATGTGGAGTTTCTGACGCACGAGAGGAGTAAATAAGCCATTGTTCGGGACTGTAGTTTACCAGCGCTTCTATCCCTAGAGACAACTCCTCGCCGCTATCGTCCAGGGCATAAGATGAAAGAGATAAGGAGCATTCTCTGTATCTCCAAG
>NC_134811.1:28305972-28320972 GCF_046742065.1 Oratosquilla oratoria | reverse complement strand
TTTCTGGTCTTCGTTTCTGCGTTAACACTGTGGGATACCTCCATTACCATCCCACACGGATAGAAGCGCTGGTAAACTACAGTCTACAACAACAATTATAATCACGCATCATGTCAAGGAACTTGATTAAACTGAAATGAATATTTGTGACGTCATCAAAGTGCTAAATCTGTCTCGAATCAGTGATGTTATTCTGGCTATCGCCAGGCGAGTTCATTGCAAGAGACGAAACCCCCTCTGCACAGGCGAATAAGAATCGCACATTACACGGTCAGAATACCCACAATGAGGCCAGTGTGTGGACAGTTTCACTCGATAGAAAACAAGACTCGTAGTTACATATTCATTGGGTTAAAATTGTTGGCGTGTATAAGAACACACTAGTAAGTTCAATGATGTTCTAAGGTGTTCAAATCTGTTCAGCTGTGTTCTAACCCCGCAAGCCAGAGCACAAATTCTTGTGGTTGGTCTTGAAACTGACCTTGGTCACAGTATGCCGACGTATGCATGGGCCCCTTGTGTTTTTACTTCCATATCCTCAGGGTAGGCTGGCGCTGGGGAGCTACCTAGAATCCCAACGCACGCTGGGGCAGATGGTGCATGTGCAGTCTGACCGCAGTGACAGGGGTTGAAGTGTCCATGGCGGCACACTAGGCTAGCATGTTACTTGCTTTTGCTACTGCGTTTGAGTAGAAATGACTTCGGTTACAATATTCTAGACTTTCCTAAGAACATCTCAGCAATGTGTATAACATTCGTAATCTAGGTTTAACTTCTCTTAGTTGGTCATTCATCTTCTCAGTATATAAAGCAAGAGTAATTTGACACTTAGAAAAAAAATTGTAACCGAAGTCGTTTCTACTCAAAGCAGCAAAAGCAAGTAGCATGCTAGCGAGAAATGACTACCGTGCCGCCACGTTTACTGCGTTGTGTTTTTGTTATGTATTATGTTGCGGTGTTTTTCAATGATGCATTGATACGTGAAGCCTTGATGAGTGTCGTGATGAGGCATTACCTCCAACAAGGTCATGTTTTCGGTCGTGTTTGTTCCTTTGCATATTAGCTTGTTAACAACTTGACGCAAAAAGTTGTGAGCTATTTATTTTATGTCATCTGTTTATTCATTCATTCATTCATTATTAATGATAGAATATGGTCGAAGGACTCCACCAGATTTCCTGATCAAAGACTTTTTTTTACGAACTACCTTGGCGGTAGTTTGCGAGCTCTGCGTGTTTCGAGTTGTGTTACGTGTTATTTAGTCTGTGATGAATGATCGTCTTCTGCATTACGATGGTATGCATTAGTGTGTTACAAGTTCTTCTGAGACGCGTGATTGTGATGTACTATAGTGTGATGAGCTTTTCTGTGATGTGCTATACTGATACTATCTACTGCGATGTGTTATTTTGCTACGGTGTATCGACTTACTGTGCTACGCTTAAGTGTTACACAGATTAATTGTGTGATATATGTTGTGATGAAGTATGGTATGTGTTGAGTGCGTGAAGTGTTGTGTGTTATTGTGTGATCTGTTATTGTGATGAGTTCTTGTGTGATGAATTATGATAGAGTAATATCTAGGAGACTATAGTCATGGGTCAGAATATGGAGTCAATAACACTGAGTCATGCTGGGGTCGCGTTGGAATTGTTGATGGAAGTTGAGGACGTGTTGAGGGATACTGATGAGTGTTGAGGGGATGCTAAGGAACACTGGAGGGTACTGAAGGATACCGACAGACATTGAGGAATGCTGAAGAAAATTGAGGGAAGTTGAGGGGTACTGAAGGATGCTGACGGATGTTGAGGGAAGTTGAGGGATGTTAAGGGAATTTCAGGATATTGAGGGAAGGTGAGGGGTATTGTAGAATATTGACGAAGTTGATGGGTGTTGAAGGAAGTTTAGGAATGTTGAGAGAAGCTGAGGGGTTTTGAGGGAAGTTGAGGGATAATGAAGGATGTCGAGGGAAGTTGAGGGATACTGGAGGATTTTGAGGGATAGTGAAGGAATGTGAGGGGTAATCAAGGATACTGATGGATACTGAAGGATGTTGAGGGAAGTTGAGTGAAACTGAAAAATGCTGAGGGAAGTTAAGGGATACTGGAGAATGCTGAGGGATAGTGAGGAAAGGTGAGAGACAATGAAGAATGCTGAGAGACACTGAAAGACGTCCGAGGAGACTTGTAGACACAAAGGGATGCTGAAAGAAGTTGAGGGAAGTTGAGGCTGTGACAAGGAAGGTGACATTGAGAAGGCCCTGCGGGAGACTGCGAATCAGAAGGTTGCCCTTCCCTTGGCCTTCGCCCCCGCGAAGGACCCTGACCCCAGACGAGCGCTCCGCCGGGACCCTCCGTTCTTCCTTCCTTCCTTCCTTGCCATACCTGACCTTCACCCTCCTCGCCGTCGCTGCACGCGGTTCCAATTCTGATTCTTTATGCGAATACTAATGAATAACCGCACGTAGATGTGCATGTGAACATATATAGACGCACACCACACACACGCACACACGCACACACACACACACACACACAATGTATATACATATATGTGTATATATATTATATATATATATATATATATATATATATATATATATATCATATATACTTTTCAGTATGTACACATGGGTCCTGATACCTTCAGCGTATTATCAAGAAGTACAAATCAGCATCGAATTTGTCCTGGAGCCAGAACCGGCTGGCTAGGTGCCAATAACCATCTGGATTTTCCTCCCCCCCTCCCCACTGCCTCCTCTTTTGGCCTCTGCGTAGTTCTGTATGATGCGACAGTGTAGAATCGGCATGTCAAGTGTCGGAGTTGTTTCCATAATGTTTGGGACAAGAGCGTTAACAGCTGCTATTTCGTGAACAAAATACTTTGGAGAGTCATAGCGCCATTTCATTGGGCTAGTGGGCCGCGGAATGATATGTTTGTTGAGTGTTATTACTGTTTGTTTTGACGTTGAGGGGAGTGCAATGACGGCAAATAAACAAGGCACTACATGTAACACACTACAACAGCACCGCATAGTAACTTGTGGCACTATTTTACTACAAAGGATATGGTGAGTAAAGCACTATCAAGGACCATTTTCCTTGCGTCTTTTATTGTGGGTGAAGACTGGTACCACCATTAACTCGCTATCTTTATCACTATCCATTTGAAAGTCACTATTATGTTACCTCCAAAACCCGCCTTTTGTCACGTTATTCTGATTAAAAATTGTGGCTAAAATCACTAAAAGCCCGACGGAAACCAACCCGCCCCTTTACGTGGCGGGTTGGTTTCCGTCGGGCTTTTAGTGATTTTAGCCACAATTTTTAATCAGAATAACGTGACAAAAGGCGGGTTATGGAGGTAACATAATAGTGACTTTCAAATGGATAGTGATAAAGATAGTGAGTTAATGGTGGTACCAGTCTTCACCCACAATAAAAGACGCAAGAATTTGAATTCGCTTACAGAAATCTAGACTTCTCTAAGAACATTTTAACAAAAATGTCTAACACTCGCATGGGTTTACACTCTCTTAGTTCATCATCCAGCTTTACTAGATATGACGGAAAGATAATTTGATATTTGGAGATTTGGAAAATAGAATATTGTAATCGAAGTCATTTTTACTCAAACGAACCCTCAACTGTTGGAGCTGGTGAAGCCCGTGGAAGCCCAGTGTGATAACCCTTTACACACATCAACATGAAGCTAAGGCTTTTGTATTTCTCCTTCATCAACACTTCACCACCACCACCACTCCTCTCTCCCTCACCACAACCACTCCCTCCCCTCCTCCAGCACCCACCCACCTTTCACACACCCCCCCCCCCAACCACTCCCTTTTCCAACACAGCAGTATACAACCACGAGCTATCTAGTACACGAAAATTAACGAATCCAGCCTAAGGAGTGTAGACTATGTACAAAGGTACTCGGCCTTTGTAGTTTACAAAATCTATGTATTCTTGGCTTACGCCCCCCTTTGTCCGCTCGCTCTTTCTTCGCTCCCTTTTACGGTTCAATCTTTGGTTCATTCTCTTTGTCTCTCTCTTTATCTCTTCCTCGTTTCTCTGCCTGTATGCCCTCTCCTTGTACATTAGTGAGAATATCCGGTGTGTGTGTGTAAATGTATATATAAGTATACACACACACACACACACACACACACACACACACACAATTTTATATATATATATATATATATATATATATATATATATATATATATATATATATATATACACTGTGTATAAAACTGCTTGCATGCGTGTGCCCGGTAAAGAACACAACGAGAGAGAACAGAGAACAAAGACTTTTGAAGACTTAATGAAGACAAGAACGACGTGAAGGAGAGACCGATGATGACAAGACCCAAGGACGAGAACGAGGGACGGCGGATTCCACCGCCGCGCCACTAAGGGCGTCGCGGTGTATCTCCGAGCCAGTCCCTGGTGCTCCCGCCCCAGACCCTCCTCTTCCCTTACTCCGCTCCCCTTCATATGCAAACACACACACACGCGTGCACGCACACACACACACACACACACACACACACACACACACACACACACACACACACACACACACAAAATACAGAAAATATTTTAAGTATATTAAAGCTACTTTAACATGTCCCACTTCACAGTCTTTTTTTCTGGCTGGCGCCAAGCGATTCTATTCAAACCAGGGGGTGAGAATACGGACTCCGTCTCTCTGCTGAACAGGAACATCTGGTATTAGCCAGAATAAACTCTATAAAGTGCGTCTGTGTTAAATATGTCATGGGGATGGGTTCCTGATATTACACACACACACATACACCACACACACACACATACACACACACACGCACACACACCTCCAAATGTACATGTGTACACACAACACATGCACGCATGTTCATACCCTCTCCACTAAATGTACATACAAATATATAAAGCCACGTGTACACGCACACATACATACATTGTCATTGTATCTGCACCATTGTTAACTCAATAAACCAATTATCATTATCTTTTTTTACACATACGCGCACGCACACACACACACATATACACGAACGTAGACACGAAACACACACACATGAATATAGATATCTACTCAATTTAGTGTACACGCGAATGTACAAGGCCACGTGTACAAGCACACACACACAGTTTACTTCCCCAAATGCGGCCACCTGCTTCCGTAAAGGGCTCAACCACAGTATAGTGTAGGTCGGCGACACTTGTGGTCCAGCGGCACCTCGGAAGCCCAAAGTGAATCCATGAACCAAAAGCTAGAGTCCTTGCGCTCCAAGGAGTCTGTTCAGGGTGGGGCAGAAGCGGGAATTCCCCAAAGTGCGACGTTGCCAATTTGACCTCCAATTGTTGAATCGGCACTGTCACCTGTTACCCAGTGACACCTCAGCGTGGCAACATGGCGAAAAAGCGCTTTGCCACGTGTCTTAGAATTGAATTAAATTGTTATTATATTCCTAAAAAGCTATATTTAATGTACTGTGCAGCTTCCTTTACTTTATAAAGAATAGCAAAAAACCAGAAAGCACATTTATGGGAAATAAGATACAGGTATGTACTAAGGTTGATTTGACAGACCGGCACAAGGGCTATAGTATTAGTAGTAGTTTCTGATTGCCAGACGATTCTAGTCAGTGTTGAACTAACATTGAATAAATTAAGGAAAGGAATGATATAAACATTACGATAATACAGGGAACATCATTGAGGAGTCCCTGTTACAGACTTTCTTCGTCTTTTGTCATCACATGTGTTCTTTCACTCTTGAGGACACAGAACACCCTAATCCTGTGTTCACTTCGAGATCACGCAGATTGCTAGCCAACTTCACGGTCTATACAAGCACAGGGCAGCTCACTTTTGGACAGAAAACTAACATGGCGTCATACGTAATAGGTGCGACAGTTGACTTCTTACTCCAGTTTCGTATTCGGTTTGGTGGCCTGCATGCCTCCACATGACGTCATATCGTTTGTTCTCTCTCCAAAGTGAATAAACTTGACTATCACTTTGTCCTTGTATACAATACGCGTTCGCAATAAAAACACAACCAGCTAATTCTAATTCCTGCGGTATTACCAGAGAGAGAATGAGAGAAAGAGGATGTGTGTGTGTGTGTGTGTGTGTGTGTGTGTGTGTGTGTGTGTGTGTGTGTGTGTGTGTGTGTGTGTGTGTGTGTGTGTGTGTGTGTGTGTGTGTGTGTGTGTGTGTGTGTGTGTGTGTGTGTGTGTGTGTGTGTGTGTGTGTGTGTGTGTATCTTATATCCAGACTCCAGGCGCCACTTTACACACAAGACACGTGAAGCCGTTCCTACGAAGTCGTATACTTTCATTTTCCCCACAACCCAATAAAAGATTCAGAGACGCTCGCCACGAGTCACATCGCTTTGATGCAATCGAAGCTATCACCCTTGCCTTGTGTGTTCGGCCAGCCAGATCACGTGATTAGGGGCGACTCCCCCCCCCCGCAAGTTCAAGTGATTAAATCTGTTTAGTATGAAATCTATTTGGGGATTTTATTATGGCTTACATTTGACGATTTAATTCATCAACAACTCATTCTACGTAATGACGTCTCATACAACTTCTCCCCCTGGTGCTGCATCGTCCCTAGAGGGGATAGCTGGGTCCTGACGTGGTCTACTAAACCTAAACTCTACTTCAGATGAATCTGTTCACCTGAGAACAGGATTACGAGCTGAAGAGATTAAAGCTCCCTTAATTACCTTCCTCGGCATGATGGCGTCTAGTCTATCCTGGTCGGCGCCAGAGGATTTTATTCATCTGGAAGGAGAATCTCGGGTTTCGAGTTGTCTTTATTGGTACCATGGCCTCATTGTGCTGTGGCTTGCAACAGGGGCTTTTATTCAGTTAAGGGTAGACCCCTCGAGAGGTCAGGGACAACAAAAGGGATCGGGGTCTCAGGAACAAAGGCTCCGCCCCTCTACGCCTAAGCTCCACCCCTCTACACCTAAGCTCCGCCCCCCTCTACGCTTAAGCTCCACCCCTCTACGCCTAAGCTCCGCCCATCTACGCCTCAGCTTTGCCCCTCCACGCCTAAGATCCACCCCTCTACGCCTAAGCTCCGCCCACGCCACGCCTACATCCTGCCCAAAGTTACGGAGGTGCACAAACACAAGGGAACTTGAATCTTTACGAAGGAACTATGCCCGTGCTCAATGTGGCTCCGTCCGTGACGAGGTTTATCATTATAGTTATAATTATCAAGTCATCAATTGCCCCACCTTTCATCTTTTCCCTCCCCCCACGTCATCAATGACATCATCAATTACTGCCAACGTGCGTCAGTCACGATAATCAATTCGGTTATCAATCCACGTCAACATTGACGTTGTAAACACGGCTCTGTTAAATAGACGTCATTGACACCTTCCATCAATGACGTCATCAACTGGTATTATCAATGATATTTTACAATGACGTCATCAATTCACATTAGTGACGTCATCCATTCACATAACCTGTCACCAGTTCAACAGCGTCATCAGCGCCTAACAACTATGACATCAATTTCCGTTAATGATATTCTCAGTTTATATCAACGAGGTCATTAGATAACACAAAGAACGTCACAAATTCTTACCAATAACATTAGCCTGTCCCATAGAGTGCCGCCATGAGCACTGACGTCACTAGCGTGTCGTCTCCATGTGGACGTCAAGAACGTCAGCCAGCCAGAACGAGTCGCTGCCGAGGCCTTCGCTTGTTGTGGTTTGAAATCTCCTGTGCTCTTTAAGCAGCTCCTCGCCACATGTAGTCTTCTCCTTTAACACACCGCCACCGCCACCATCTCCGACACCCAAGGCTTTCTTTGTTGTCGAATGCAGGTGACATCAAGCGCGCACGCTGATACCTCATTTGTGTATGTTTGTGTGTGTGTGTGTGTGTGTGTGTGTGTGTGTGTGTGTGTGTGTGTGTGTGTGTGTGTGTGTGTGTGCACGCGTGTGTGTGCATTAAAAATATTTTTTTCGGTGTAGTTTAAATAGACCCGCGCCAAAATCCCTTTCAATGTGACCCGCGACATCTGACAAGAAATTTAATAAACAATTATATGCATATATATATATATATATATATATATATATATATATATATATATATATATATATATATATATATATATATACATATATATATATATATATATATATATGTATATATATATATTCGTTTGTTTACTGATTTATTCTCTTTCTTTTCATTTATCTAGTTCTATTCCTCTAATAACATAATTTAGCAAGACTACAGCAGAGCCTTGGCTGAACGTTACTTTCTCCCTCTCAACCTTGGATTACCGTGGTAACGGTATCAGGAATACTTTTGGTATTCGAAATCGTTCCAGTGCTTGGTCGCTTCCGCCACACAATCTCTCGCGACCTTGGCGTTTCCGAATACACATTTCTCTCTATTATTAAAAAATCTCTAAAATTCGGAATTCTCCAATATCCGGAACGAAAATTTGGTTTTCAAGAAATACGCCGGAATATTAGAAAGTGCTTCTGGTATCCGGAGTTTTCTAGATTTCAGAACATTTTGTTGCGATATACTAGAGAGATGTGCAAATTCTAGATTCTAGATTTTTGCAACTTTAGGACAGTCTAACCCTCTAGCTTTACTCCTACAACTAAATCAGCCTGTTATTAGCAAAAATAAATAGATAAATAAATAGATAAATGAATAAATAAAATAAAATAAATAATAATAATAATAAATTAAAATAGAAATAAAATAATTTGATAAATGAACAAATAAAACATTATATATATATATATATATATATATATATATATATGAATGAAAAATGAAATTGAAAACATGAAATAAAATAGAATAAAATATATGAATAGAACAAATAAAAATCAAAGAATAAATACAATAAACAAAATAGAATAAGTAAATAAAATAATCAGTCATATAGGTCAGAGTATCTGGACTAAATCATCTACATTTAGTGTTAAAACCTAACATGATATATGGCGGACAGTCAAAAGTGACCCAAGATTTACTTTAACTGTGCTCCACATATCTTTCCCCGATCGTCATTTGGTATATTTCTACATGATATAGTTCTTTTATCATAATGGTTATTATTCAACAATATAACAACAATATACAACAGCATTTCATAATATCATACGATATGGCTCAGTAATCCTTGTCAGCCTAGCATTAGTTCGTCAAAATAACAAAGCAGTTAATCTCAAGGTATTAAATCAAAACAGTTTGTATCAATGCTGTTCTGCAATTCAAATTGCCAAGCGATTCAATTTAGGGACGAATTCATTTCGGAAACATTTCCACAACTGAATTAAATCGACTTACGGCAACAAGGACAAAAATCTAGGAATGACGTCATCAATTATAATCGGTTAAGGTGGCGGCACATTGGGCATTTCTCTCTAGCATGCTATTTGCTTTTGCTACTTCGTCTTAGTAACTTCGGTAACGATCTTTTGTTTATCAAATTTCCAAATGTTGTTAGACACATAATTGAGATGTTCTTACGGAAGTCTAGCATATTGTAACCGAAGTCGTTGCTACCCAAACGATGTAGTAAAAGCAAGTAGCATGCTAGCCAAAAGGTTTCATTCACTTATGTGTTGTATCTTGATGACGGTTTCTGTGACAGTGTGAACCCCATCTCTTATACATGTAATAAACTGATCCTTACCGCAAGAAGCGAGAGGTCCGTGCAAGCCCTGCTGGTGGACCTTTGGGCTTAGGTTCAACACCTTTCAGACACTTACCTGTGGGCAGAAAAGAAAGGGAGGTTAGTGTCAAAAGACCTGTTGGCACTTTAGAGTTGTTGGTAATCTAATACACTGTTGGTATTCCAGATTTGTTGGTATTCGAAAAGAATTGTTAGCACTCATGAGGGTTTGTTGGCAATTAAGTTTGACTCCAAAAGAGTTGTTGGACTCCAAAAGAGTTGTTGGACTCCAAAAGAGTTGTTGGACTCCAAAAGAGTTGTTGGACTCCAAAAGAGCTGTTGGACTCCAAAAGAGTTGTTGGACTCCAAAAGAGTTGTTGGACTCCAAAAGAGTTGTTGGACTCCAAAAGAGTTGTTGGACTCCAAAAGAGCTGTTGGACTCCAAAAGAGCTGTTGGCAATTAAGTTGGACTCCAAAAGAGTCGTTGGACTCCAAAAGAGTTGTTGGACTCCAAAAGAGTTGTTGGACTCCAAAAGAGTTGTTGGACTCCAAAAGAGTTGTTGGACTCCAAAAGAGTTGTTGGACTCCAAAAGAGTTGTTGGACTCCAAAAGAGTTGTTGGACTCCAAAAGAGTTGTTGGACTCCAAAAGAGTTGTTGGACTCCAAAAGAGTTGTTGGACTCCAAAAGAGTTGTTGGACTCCAAAAGAGTTGTTGGATCCCAAAAGAGTTGTTGGAATCCAAAAGAGTTGCTGACACTAAAGAAAGTTGTTGGCACTCGAGCTGTCAAACACAAAAGTTGTTGGCACAGAGAGGTGAGAAAGGAGTGGGGCAGGGTGAAGAGGGAGGGGAAGGGAAAAAGGAGAAGAGGAGGTGGAGGGGTAGGAGGGGGAGGAGGTGGGAGGCTGGCGCTAATTTACCTCATTACTTCTTGTCTAGACGAAATATTGCCACCAAGAGGAGAGCCAACATCCAATGGTGGAAATGTGAGAGAGAGGGAAAGAGGGAGAGAGGAGGAAGAGAAGGGAGGAGGGGGAGGAGGAAGAAGAGGAGAAAAGGGATGAGAAGGGGGGAGGAGGAAGACGAGGACAAAAATGGGAGGAGCATAAGGAGGAAGGGGATGAGATGGGGGAGGAGGAACAGGAAGAGGAGGAGTAGGAAGAGGAGGGAGGGTAAGGGGAACGGAAAAGGAGTGGAGGAAGGAAAGAAGGTGGTTGGAAAGAAAAGAGGGAAATAGTGAGGCTCTGAAAAAGATCTAGTTTACCAGCGCTTCTATACTTATGAACAATCTCGCACCAGTGAGAGAGAGAGAGAGAGAGAGAGAGAGAGAGAGAGAGAGAGAGAGAGAGAGAGAGAGAGAGAGAGAGAGAGAGAGAGAGAGAGAGAGAGAGGAAATGGCTCTTCGGTGAGCTCACACCATGAAGCGCTGGGCTGCGGAGGTCACCTTTACCCAACGTGTGACTTCCAAGCCATATTGGACACGCACACGCACACACACGCATATATATGTATGTTATATATATATATATATATATATATATATATATATATATATATAATATATATATACTATGCTAATAAGAACACGGGCACGTGTGTTCACTTATGCAAAGCAGACCACTTGGAAAAAGAAATTAACGAAGCAGAGTGCTTTCGTATATTACATCTTCAGTGCAAAAACTACTTTTTGCACTGAAGATGTAATATATGAAAGCGCTCTGCTTCATTAGTTTCTTTTTCCAAGTGGTCTACTTTGTATATATATATATATATATATATATATATATATATATATATATATATGTGTGTGTGTGTGTGTGTGTGTGTGTGTGTGTGTGTGTGTGTGTGTGTGTGTGTGTGTGTGTGCGTGCGTGTGTGTGCCTTACGATACCCATTTGCAAATACACCTTCATGATAAAAATATACGTGCACATCAATTTGTAATACATATAAGCAAACCTACACACTGTATACACTACAATATACACTGTATATATAATAATATACAATATACACACTGTATATTACTCAAATACCAATATATATAGAACATAAAAGTTGGTACAATTATGCAACATATTAGAACAATACAATTACCAGGTAATTACTAGGGATGCACAAAACGACTAACTGGTTACTCAAAACGGTCTTTCAAATTTCCCTGAAGTACAACTAGAATATATTATGCAATATTATTAACTTCTGAATTAACGAATTAGGAAAAAAGAACATACAAATAGCCATACAATATCTAACACTTCCCACTTTATCTAGATATGGTTGAAGTATTCTTGATAAGAGTTAAATGTGATAAGATCTTGTAAACTCACAGGACGCAGCACTACCTTGCCGATGGAACCTCGACACTGTTCGACACAAAACACATCTCACCTTTTTTTCCGAAATGTATCCACGAAATTAAACCCAAGGCCAACACATTTCGGGTCAAAACCTTCCAGTTGCTTTTTATTTTTCTTAGCTGATGTTTGGAAATGTTAACCAAAGCACAAATGTCAAGGGATAAACGAAATCTGGGCACGACACTTTTGAAACTGCTGAGCTTGGCCAGCGTCATGTTTTGTTTGTTGATGGACGACGCTTGCTAATATTTCTTAATCGGTAGACAAATCAGTTTAAAATTTCCCGTTCTTTTAAATGAGAAATTACTTATATCTACATCAGGTTTATTATTGAAAAAGTTAGCCTATCAAATCATTCTGATATGATTTATACTATTATATTATTTTCTTAGAACGAAATACTTAAGCCTCGACTTCACAACTCGGTGACGGCACACTAGGCATTTCTGGCTAGCATGCTACTTGCTTTTGCTGCTTCGTTTGCGTTGAAACGACTTCGGTTACGATTTTTTTTTTCAAATTTCCTAATATCTAATTATTCTTTTTTACGGAAATCTTGAATATTGTAACCGAAGTCGTTTCTAAACAAAGTCGCAAAAGCAAATAACATCCTAGCCTAGTGTGCCACCACCATTATTTCTCAGTCAGTCGACAATGCATCATTTAAATTTCTTTCCTCCCAAATATTTTTTCTTAATCACCCTTTAACGGTAAACTATTACAATCTGAATTTACCAACAAAAGCCTTGACCACGCAACTCACTCGCATTGAAACAACACCTGACGCGTCTGATTTCCGTTGAGTATGAATTCAAAATCAAATGTTGCCCGCCATCAGCTACGACGCAACTTTTAATTAAAATGTGCTTCAAAGCCAAAGGTGTAACAGAAATGTATGACAATGTTAAAATCCCCGTTTTAAATTATTTTACTTGATTGCCGAAATATATGAAAATATTATACATATCATGATTTTTTAAGCCGAAGTCAAAGCCATATCCGAACATTTCGACACACTCCTAGAATTACTATTCTATTTTGTACAACGGTCTTGCTGTGGATGTAACGTGTCTTGTTGCATTACCTCTGACCCGGGGCAGTGGGCGTGATACAGGGCTGACCCGTCATCCACGAGGAGCTAATATGAGAGGGAGGAAAGGGTGATGGATGTGAGTGAAATGGGGAGTAGAATGGGTATTCACCTTGGTCTTTGGATCAAGTGTTGGACTCGTGACCGACAGCTATTTCCCTCCCGGTAAAGAGCTCAGAGCTCGTATGACCGATCTATACGTAATGTTATGACTTTACACGCACACACACCCCCAACTCCCCGCCCACGAGAGTTGGAGTAACGACTCGTAGAGTAGCGATACTGAGTCGTGGATATGTGCCTTTTGACTTGTTTACCTCCCTTAAAGTGGGAAAAAGCGCTTGGTATATATATATATATATATATACATATATATATATATATATATATATATATATATATATATATATATATATATATATATATATATATATATATATAATATATATATATATATATAGACAGACATGCTCATCGACCATGCACGAACTTATCGCAGCTATTAGTGACTTAAACATTTGTTCTGCCTGCCGCCAAGTGATTTTAATCAGATTATTCTACTTCATCACTGCAATGCCTTGCTCAAGCTGTGTATCTGTTCTGTCTACCGTCAGGAGACTTTATTCAGCTGTGGGAGAACCACGGACTATGTAATTTTACATACTGTGACTTTTTTCTATTATAAATTCAATTTACTTTATTTTTCTGGTAGAAAGAATACATTATTTCCTAAAATGCTCAAATCATGCAATGTGTATTTGAATTTTTGTGTATTTGTTTAATAAATTATTCAAAAAATACATACAGGAGGACGACTAAAGGGAGAAGGGGAAGAGGAGGAGAGGAAGGGGAGGGGAGAGGGAGGAGGAGGAAAAAGGGGAGGAGTGAGAGGAAGAGGAGGAGGAAAGGGAAAGAGAGGAAATGAAAGAAGAGGTGGAGATGGGGAGGAACAGGGGAGGAAGAGGAGTAGGAAGGGGGAAGAGGTAAAGGAAAAGGAAGAGGAGGAGGGCGAGAAAAATGAAGGGGAAGAAGTGAAGGAAGAGGTGAAGTTGGGGAGGAATAGAGGAGGGGAAAGAACAGTAGGAGGAAGAGGTAAAGGAAAAGGAGGAGGAGGGGAGGCAAGGGAAGGGGAGGAAGTGAAGGAAGAGATGGTGTTGGAGAGGGGGAGAGGAGAGCAGGAAGAGGAAGGGGAAGAGGTAAAGGAAGAAGAGGAGGATGAGGAGGAAGAGGGGGAGGAAACGAGAAACCCAAGACAAGGCTGATTAGGGCCAGTCCTGATAATTCGCGATGGTCGTCATGTCTTGCGTGCACTAGGACGCACCACTCCCCCCCCCCCCCGAACAGAACGGGACGTATAAAAACGCCTGTCGGCAGCCAGAATAAATAGAAAAGTGTACTTACACACACACACACACACACACACACACACACACACACACACACACACACACACACACACACACATACATACATACATACTGACAGACACACACACACACACACACACACACACACACACACACACACACACACACACACACACACACACACACACACACACGTGACCGCATGTACACACACGCACACTCGAACATACACGCTCATACGCATGCACACGCACGTATACAAAGCAACATACACGCAAATACCCACATACATGCAAACACATATACGTAAACACACATGAACACGTAAACAAACACAAAACACACGCAAACACACAAACTTGTAAACAATACACAAACACACATAAAGACACACACACAAACATGTTGTGTGTGTGTATGTGTGTGTGTGTAAAGTCACAGCATGACCCACAGATCGGGCCATATATGAGCTTTGAGCTCTCATCCGAGT
>NC_134811.1:28300972-28303472 GCF_046742065.1 Oratosquilla oratoria | reverse complement strand
GTCAGATCTCCGAAAGGCAATGTTCCGAATGATCAACATCGTCAGGCCACTCAGGATCGACAGATGTTGACCAGAATAATGTATATCAAGTACCGCGCTGATGCGATGATGGTCATTGAGATATGTTTCCCCCTTTCACAGTTGTCTATAATACATTTATTCGGGATGTTGCCAGGCGATTTCATTCAGGGGGAAATCGTCCCCCCTTCTCCCACTCCCCCCTCTCCTCTCTTCCCCCCCACTTTCTTATCTGACCCCTTCTCTTAACTCCTCTTTCTTCCGAACCCTCCTCTCCTCTCCTCTCCTCTCTCCTCACCCGCTCTCTTTCCACTCTTCTAACCCTCTCTCCCTTTTCTGACTTGCTAAAATATTAGAAGGTGACTAGGTAGGGTAAGAAGTTTAACAATGGTGTGTGTGTGTGTGTGTGTGTGTGTGTGTGTGTGTGTGTGTGTGTGTGTGTGTGTGTGTGTGTGTGTGTGTGTGTGTGTGTGTGTGTGTAGGCGCGCGCTCGCGTGTGTGCTTATGTGTGCGTGTATTCACTTGCGACCGTAAAACTCGAATGACCTCATAAGGTGACGTTTCGCCAAGGGAAGGCGAGGGGTGGTGGTGGTGGAGGGTGCGTAGGAGTGGGTGTAGTGGAGTGGGGGGGGGAGTACTACTGTGGGTCGCGCACACGAAGACACAACAAACATTAAGAAAGGAGTGGCGAACTCCCTACCTCCTCTTCCTCCTCCTCCTCTTCCTCATCGTCATCTTCCTCGTCGTCCTCATTTTCATCACCCTTTTAATCTTCATATGTGAACGCGCAAAGCAAGTATAATCATCTATGATGAAGCTTGTGTTGAAGCAAAACTAACGCATACATGCAAGCACACGCACACGCACATGCACGCACACGCACACACACACACACACACACACACACACACACACACACACACACACACACACACACACACACACACACACACACACACACACACACACACACACACACACACACACACACACACACACACACACACACACACACAAACAGACACACACACACACACACACACACACACACACACACACACACACACACACACACACACACACACACACACACACACACACACACACACACACACACACACACACACACACACACACACACACACACACACACACACACATACACACACAAACACACAACATATGCATTTAAACACACACCTGTATACTGTTCATACCTACCTACCTACCTACCTACCTACCTACCTACATACATACATACATACATAAGTGCATACATACATATATACATGCATACATAATACATACATACATACATACATAATACAAACCCACATACACACATACATGCACACATACATAAACACACGTAAAAAAACTTACACTAGCATGCACAAGTGAACGACAGTTGACACGTCAATCCCCAACACAAGAAAGGCTTTGCTGTGTAAGCAGGAATCGCCTTGGCTTTAGATGTGACTTACCCCCCCTCCCCCTCCCCCGAAAGTCATAAATAAAACGGTCGCCCTTGAGGTCAGGCCGCGGTTAACCTCGTTGCCTTGACGCCCCTCTGACGTCACAACCTCTCGAGGCTGACGTCACAAATCCTCAAGTTCTGACTCTAAGTGTGACCTCAAAGGGTCACTGAATCTGCCCACCGTGTCCTTCGGTGGGTCGGTTTCCGTGTGTCCTAAGGTCGTTCCGGGACGCCTTAGGGCCCTGAGAGTTCGCGAGGGAGTGACGTCACAATTGTGACGCCATGTGTGACGTCATAAAATGACCTCATTTTATTGACGTCACTATATTGTCATAATAAAACTAGGTCGACTCCGTTAGTATCACGGCAAAATTATTAGATTTTGTTATATTCAACGCAATGTGATATCAATCAGATGAAGGAGAATGAAACTAGAAACAGTTCTCTCTATTATTGGGAATTTCTAGAATGAGGAAGATTCCGATATTCGGAAGGAAAATTTCGAAAATATAGAAAGTTGTAGACTCGAACATTTTTTTAGAATAATTTTTGTGTATATTTCGGATTCCCGTTTCGTTGGGAATTTTGAAAATATTTTGTTTAAAGACCGAACCATTTCAGTCCACTAAAGGTGGTGGCACACTAGATAGTTCTCGATAGCATGCTACTTGCTTTTACGACTTCGGTTACGATTTTTTTTTTTTTTCAAATACCAAATGTCAAATTATTTTTGCGTCATATAGTGAGAAACTGAATGACGAATGTTAGACACATTGTTGAGATGTTCTTATGGAAGTCTAGAATACTGTAACCAAAGTCATTTCCACCCAAACACAGTAACAAAAGCAAATAGCTTGCTAGCCTAGTGTGCCGCCACCTTAAGTGCTTCTCATTCTCACATCATCATCTCCCTCCCCCTCTCCCCCCGCTCCCTGATCTCTTCATTACGTCTCTCCTCCCTCCCCCTATCCAGCTCCCCTCCCCCCCGCTAAGTTTGCGAAATTT
>NC_134811.1:28263472-28285972 GCF_046742065.1 Oratosquilla oratoria | reverse complement strand
AGGAAGGAGAGAACGAGGAAGAGGTGGAGGAGGAGGAGAAGGAGGAGGAGGATGTGGAGGATGCGGAGGAATATAAGGATGAGGAGGATGAGGACGACGGGGATGAAGTTGAAGGAGAGAACGAGGAGGAGAACGAGGAGGACAAGGAGGAGGAGGAGTAGAACAATGTAAAGGAAAAGGAGGAAAAGGACGAAGACGAGGATTAAGACAAGGTAGAGGAGGAAAGGTTCGAGGACAAAGTAAAGGAAAAGGAAGAAGACGAGGACAAGATGAGGGTAAGGAAGAGGAAGAGAAGGAGGAGGAGGAGGAGGAGGAGGAGGAGGAGGAGGAGGAGGAAGAGGAGTAGGAATAAAAGGACGAGGAAGGAGAGAACGAGGAGGAGGAGGAGGAAGATGAGGAGGAGTATAAGAGCGAGGAGGACGAGGACGACGAGGAAGAGGTGGAAGGACAGAACGAGGAGGAGGACGAAGAAAAGGAGTAGGAGCAGGAGGAGGACGAAGAGGAGGAGGAGGTGAAGGAGGAATAGAAGGGCGAGGAGGACGAGGACAATGAAGCTGAGGCTGAGGAGAGAACGAGGATGAGGAGGAAGAGGAGGAGGAGGAAGAGGAGGAGGAAGAAGAAGAGGAGGAAGAGGAGGAGGAAGAAGAGGAGGAGGAGGAAGAGGAGGAGGAGGAGGAGGAGGAAGAGGAGGAAGAGGAGGAGAAAGAGGAGAAGGAGTAGGAGAAGGAGGAGGAGGACTAAATCTCCATTAGGAAATTGGTCTGCCTTACCTCCTTCCTGCGTCCCTCCTCTCCAATATTGGCTTTGCATATGTCAACTTGAAAAATAAAATAAATAAATAAAAAAGTATCATCGCTGACTGCTGGAAAATACTCTCTCAGCTGAATAATATCGTCTGACGTCAGTGGGCACAGGCGTTCTCTTCACTGACTAAAATTTCCTGACAGCTCAGGCAATTAGCAAGATTTATAATAAAGACCATGATGAATAAATAGATAAATAGATAAAAAAATAAATTAATAAACAAATAACTAAATATATAAAACCAATTTATGCTCACGAGCACTATGTTGGGAATACTTATGCTGGACATTGGTGGATATGTCATTTATTACAAAAATTTAATTTAGAGTATTATTGCCCGGAGGCTAGCGAACTGATATTTGTATCTGAAATCGATACAATGCTGTATCAGCTGATACCTTTGCTTGTTTGCTTTTTTATCCATGATAGGGGGCACCTGGGCTAATTAGAATGGCGTGGCGACAGATAGAAAAACAAATAATCAATATCGTCTCTGAGATAATTGATCAAAGACAAAAGACAATAGAAATTCAAACGTTTAGTTTGTAGAAACACACACACACACACACACACACACACACACACACACACACACACACACACACACACACACACACACACGGTTCGGTGGCGGATTGGTAACGCGCTGGCCTCACAAGCCAGAGAATCGGGGTTCGATTCCCCGGCCGGGCGGAGATAAGTTGGGTTTGTCTCCTTTCACGTGTAACCCCTGTTCACCTAGCAGTGAGTAGGTACGGGATGTTAGTCAAGGAGTTGTGACCTTGCTGTCCCGGTGTGTGGTGTGTGAGGGGTCTCAGACCTACCCAAAAATCGGCAAATAATGAGCTCTGAGCTCGCTGCCGTAGGGTGGTGTCTGGCTGTCTCGACAGAGACTGCAGCAGATCCGAGGTGAATTACACATACACACACACGCACACACACACACACACGCACATACACACACACGCACGCACGCACGCACACACACACACACGCGCGCACGCACACACACACACACACACACACACACACACACACACACACACACACACATGGCTACACATCCACTGATACAGATACATATGTTTGTACTTGTGCAGGTGATGAGATAAGTTACGTGAGAGTTATAAAAATATCTTTAGCAAGTCTTAACACTTCAGACACAATGGAGATTCGTGGTCTCCTGCCGCTCTACGAGGTACAAACGACGCTTTGTGAACGATACATTTTGAAAAGTGTTGCATCACTTGTGTGACCAATTGAACGGCGATTTCAATGTTTTGTTGGCATAGAAATATGACCAAAATGATCCTGAATATCATTTAGAAAAAATAATAATAATAATAATAATAATGATCAGCTCGAATTGTCTTTACGAAAGTTAACAATGGATGCTTGAGTGACCGATCCTTTCTGAGAAACCCTGACCGATACATAATGAAAAAAAAAAGACTGATACAACCTGAAAAACACTACATAAAAATTATACAATATTGAAAAACACTATGATATATTAAAAAAGAATTGAACCTAGTTGCATCACTAAAGGGGGTATCACACTGGGCTATTTTTCCTCCGACACCCTACCTCCAACTTTCATTTGAATAACTAGATTATGACTTCACTTACATAAATCTAGACTTCTCTATGACCATTTCAACAGTATATCTAACATTGATATAGTTCTACAATCTCTTAGTTTATCCTTCAGCTTTGCTACATATGACGGAATTTGATGTTTGGAGATTTGGAAAATAAAACATTGTCACCGTAGTCGTTTTTACTCAAACGACCGTCGGAGCTGGTGAAGCCCGTGGAATCCCAGTGTGATAACCCTTCTTCTATATATCACGCCGGGGACATACGAGTCTCCTCAATCTCACTCACTCTTCTCTCGCGAACAACAAGGACCTCACCTTGCTCCGAGTCGGGCGACTTCGAGAAGGGAAAGAATGACATGTTTCTCGTTCTTCCGAAGGACAAGGTCATCGGTCTCGAAGAGAACACATTCGTAGATCCCCAGGCTGCGACACCAAGCGATAAAGTTGTGCACGTTGTCCCTGGCGAAGAAGGACCCTGGGACAACGTCCTGGCGGTAGACTACGTCCCTCGGGGGGATCTCGAAGTTAGCAGAGTACTTCCTCCCTCCGGAGTGGTTCCTCTGGTACTCTTCGGCAGTTCGTCGGACGTTGTTGGCGTGCTGAGAAAGAAAAAAGAGAAGCAATTTAGAATCACCTCAGGTCTTGGGATTTTATCTAACTCTATCCCTCTCCATATACCAAAAGGCTTCTTCCCCCTTATAAGGGAGGTAGCCAGGCAAGGCACGGACGCGCCTCCACCCCATCCCTCACCCCTTTATCTCCCTCTTCTCTTAGCTCCTCGTGGATGACGGGTCACCCCCGCCTCCCGCCCACTGCCCGAGTTAGAGATCCTCAGGTGAATAAAATCGCTTAGCGACTGCCAGTACATGATACACCAAGTCGGCTGTTACATGAAACTTCCCTTATACAAATAAAGTCTCTTGTCGGCAACTAGAAGGAAGTGCAGGAGTCGTTTGTCACAGTGAGATGGTCTCCTCATGAAGGCTACGCGCTGCCATAGAGTCTGATCTCTGTTTATTTCTAGGTTCTTGCTAAACGATAGTCCTAGAACGATTTCATCTGTATTCGAGTAAGATATTAAACTGACGAGTGGTGTGTATGGGGATAGTGGGGTGGGGATAGGGGTGCAGGGGATAGGGAGGTAGGGAGGAAGGAGATAGGAAAGTAGAGAGGTAGAATGATGAGGGTATAGGGAAATAGGGAGATGGAGAGATGAAGGTGCAGGGAGATAGGTAGGTAGGGAGATAGGGAGATAGAGGATAGGGAGGTAGGGGATAGAAATATAGGGATGTAGGGAGAAAAGGGGTAGGGAGGTGGTAGTAGGGACCTTACTCTGGGTCTGAGAAATGTTAGGTTCACTTTATGGCAACACTTGATTAGCTGAAGCTGTTGCCATTGATTATCTTATGGTTGTTATTTTGTATTTCTTATCTAATTACTATTCATTCATTACATTAATCATCATATATATTCATTTATTGTATAACACTGATTGCGATAATTTGTTGTATACACATACATACATACATACACTTGATACATATAATACATGCATGTATACATGAATAATACGGATATATATATATATATATATATATATATATAATATATACACGTATGTATTTTTGTTTGCATACATACATTCATACATACATGCTTGTACATGCACATATGCATACATATCATACACACTCATACATGCACTCATACACAAACGCATATATACACATATACATAGACACATATATATTCATACATACATGCTTGTACATGCACATATGCATACTCACATATGCACACATACACAAACGCATACATACACACATGCGTATATACATACATACATATATATACATACATACATACATACATACATACATACATACATACATACATACATACATATATACATACATACATATATACATACATACATACATACATACATACATACATACATACATACATACATACATACATACATACATACATACATACATACATACATACATACATACATTCCTCCCCATGTTGGGCTGAGCACAGTGAACCTTGCACCACACCAACCACCTGCTATCCATCCCTGAGTCATCATCAGCTCGTGTGATAACAAATACAGATAACAATATCGCAGGTGCCTCTGCACGAAGAACAACAATGGCTCTTATCGGTCGCCGGTATGGCTCACCCACAAACATCTGATAACATTAAACGCGGTCAACAACAATAGCATCACCAACTTAGAGAAAGCAATCATGACAACAAGTGACTCATTGACTTGGCAACTAACTGGAGGAGGACGACCGATTATGGAATACTGTTTACCAGCGCTTTTATATATATATATATATATATATATATATATATATATATATATATATATATATATATACATATATATGTGTATATACGTATATATCTGTGTATATATATATATATATATATATACATATATTTGTATATATATACGTATGTTTATATATATATATGTATATATATACATATATATATGTATGCTTACCCTCAAATATAGGCACTCCTGTAGTTACAAAAAAAATCCATGCATAAAATATATATCCTAAAAACTAATAAGTAAATAAGTCCCTAAGATAACAGATAAAAAAAAAAAAAAAAAAAAAAAAAAATGAATAAATAAAATTAAAATCAATAATACAAAAATCAAATTAACTGAAATAAAACAATTCATTGTTGGTACGATTGGTTTGCTGCATTTGTTGATGCGGCTACTGTACTTAGTGAGGGGTGGAATGGGTGGGGGTTGATTATCTCAGTGTAATAAAACTACCTGTCTATTACCAGAATGAACATCTATTATGTGGCCCTTGACACTATAGATGACGTCATATGCGATGACGTCATATGCGATGACGTCATATGTGATGACGTCATGTGTGATGACGTCATCGCCCCGATCTGCTCTTTCGCTTGATGTTCCTGACCTTTTCTCTGGTCGATTCGCCTCTTCCCTGATGATATTCACAGTTGAATGGAATAGTCTGGTGTCTCAAATGAGTTCGTTTAAGTAGAAACGGCTTAGGTTACATTTTATTTTTCGAATCTCCAAATGTCAAATCACCTTTGCGTCATATATTGAGAGGCTGAATGACGAACTAATAGAAGTTAGACCTGTACGACTGTTAGACACTTCGTTGAATTGCCCTTAGGGAAGTCTAGAATACTGTAGGCGAAGTCGTCTTCCAGGTTTTCAAATTCACAACGTTTCACGAGAATCTTGAATGTATGACCAGATCTTAAGAAGCCAGTAACCTTCAACACGGAAGGGATTGATGGTAACAGGCCAACAATAACAGAAAGGAGGCTCAACAATACCAAGCGGACCAACACCAGAAGGGCCAATACCAGAGGAACACACAATACCAGAAAGGCCAATAACACCACAACGGCCAACAAGAAGGAAGAGGGCCAACACTATTCCAGACAACACCAGCCAAAGAACACCAGATCTCGGAGTCAATATTTCCATTAACGCCACCTGCACTAACACCAGTTAGATGAACGCACCAACCTGAGTAAACACCATTTGAACCAACACACTCACTGGGTGTACATTAGCTGTCCTAACACCATCTGAGACTATCACAGCTGGAGCAACACTAACGTCGGTCGGGTCAACACCAGCGAGACGGGACCACACCAGTTCTGCCAACAACCCCAGCTGTCACCAGCTGTTGGCAGCTGTTGGCAGCTGTGCTCGATTTGTTTATTCACACGTGCCTCTTTGCTCACTACAATGCCCGTCTCCTCCTCCTTTCATCACCTCCTCCTCTTCCTCCTCCTCCTCCTCCTCCTCCTCCTCCTCCTCCTCCTCCTCCTCCTCCTCCTCTCCCTCCTCCTCCTCCTCCTCCTCCTCCTGTTTCTTTTATTACCCATTTCCCTTCTTCTCCTTCTTCTCTTGTTCTTCCACCTCCCCCTCCACTTCTCCTATCACTCCCCATTATCCTCCTCCTCTTCCTCCTCCTATTTCTTTTATTACCCATTTTCCTTCTTCTCCTTCTCCTGCTCCTCCTCCTCCCCTCCCCTTCTTTCCCCAATCCCCATTATCCTCCTCCTATTTCTTTTATAACCCATTTTCTCTCTTCTTCTCCTTCTCCCTTTCCTTTTATGTTCCTACCCCCTATTCTCCTTCTCCTATTTCTCTTGTTCTTTCTTCTCCTTCCCCTCCTCCTCACATTCTCCCCATTCTCCTCCCACTCCCCCTTCTCATGTTCCTCCTCCTCCTCCTTCCCCTTCACCTTCCACTGCATCTTCTCCTCCTCCTCTTCCTCCACCTCATTTTCCTTCCTCTACTTTCCAACTCTCCCTTTCCATATTCAACCCTCCTCGCTTCTTTTCCTCCCTCCTCCTCCTCCTCCTCCCTCCTCCTCCTCCTCCTCCCTCCTCCTCCTCCTCCTCCTCCTCCTGTTTTCCCTTTCTTCCCATCCTTTTCCTTACCTCCTTTATTATATTCTGCTCCCCTTCTCCTCCTTTCTCCTCTTCCTCCCCCTCCTTCTCCCTCTTCTTTACAATTCTATTTCTCCATTGTTTCCCCTTCATCTCTTTTCTCATCTATTCAACCCTTTCTGTCTCCCCTCTTCTCCTTCCCCTCCCTCTTCCCATCTCCTTCCCCTCCCAAATCTCCCTTTTCCACCCAATTCCTCCTCCTCCTCCCCTCCCACCTTCCTCCTCCTACTTTCCTCTCCTTCCCCTCTTCCTTCTCCCTTTCCTTTGCATTCCCCTCCCACTTCCCCTCACCCTTCTCCTCTATGCCTTTCTTTCCTTCTCCCTTCTTCCCCCTCCTCCCCTTCCCCGTCCCTCCACCCTCACTCCTTCCTCTCTCCACTCTTCTAAGATACAAAATACACCACTTTCCCGCTATCTGGGTTTTTTCTATTATTTAGCAATATTTTTTGCTAATCTTTTCCTAGAAGAAATACTGGTATGGAGTGATGATGAATGGTGAGCACTGCTCACGCTCTCAGCTTTGATTCGGAGCATTTGACTCGATCTAGATGTGTATATATATATATATATATATATATATATATATATATATATATATATATATATGTATATATATATATATCTGTATATGTAGGAGTAACCACCAGAAAATATATACTTACGAAGCAGAGTGCTTTCGTGTATTTACATCTCTGATAGAACTGCTTCGTTCGTTGATCTTTCCCCGTGGTTATTCCTGAATTTGTGAGCACTTATTTCTTCTGTTTTTTGTTTTACGTATAATTACATACATGGATACATACATACATACATACATACATACATACATATATATATACATATATATGTATATATATATTATATACATATATATATACATATATATGTATATATATATTATATATACATATATATATATACAATACACATATATATAATTATATATACATATGTATATATGTATATATATATATATATACTGTAATGTCTGAAGAAGAGAGATTCAGTAACTTCGCTTTTTAATATTAGAAAATAGAAATTTACCTTGTTTTACAAATATATATAAAGTCTAATAAAATCGAGCGATGAAATTAATTAAAATAGAAATTTGTAATGGTGGAAAGTGTTCGCCAGGTCCAGCGAAAGGGTTTTAGTGGCAGCACATTAGGCTAACATGCTATTTGCTTTTGCTACTTCGTTTGAGTAATTTCGGTTACAATGTTCTAGAGATCCGTAAGAACATCTCAACAGTGTGTCTAACATTCGTGTTTTAGGTTTAACTTCTCTTAATACGTCATTCATCTTCTCTCTCTATGACGCAATTTAAAAAAAAAAAATCGTAACCGAGGTCGTTTCTACTCAAACGAAGTAGCAAAAGCAAGTAGCATGCTAGCGAGAAATGCTTAGTGTGCCACCACCTTAAGAGTACGGTTCGATGTCTCCCTGCCTTGCGTTGGGGGCGTGGCTCGGTCGGATGATGACGTCACCGACCACGCCCACTTTCGCAGAAGGTCATGCCTGATGTTCGCCATCATTATCTCTGTCACCATCAGTATTATCACCATCATTATCACCATTACTATCATTATCACGAAGAAACAATGACGTCACTTTGTGATGTTATGTGTGTCCATAAACACACACGTATAACACATACATGTAGGTACACACGAACATGCGTGTGCACACACACACGTATACAAACAATTGCATTATATATATATATATATATATATATGTGTGTGTGTGTGTGTGTGTGTGTGTGTGTGTGTGTGTGTGTGTGTGTGTGTGTGTGTGTGTGTGTGTGTGTGTGTGTGTGTGTGTGTGTGTGTGTGTGTGTGTGCGCGCGCGTGTGTGCTTGTGTGTGTGTGTGTACAAGTTCGCCCGTCACTGAACGAAAACATCTATAAACTGACGCAGATAATGATGTAATACATTATGATGTACTTGTAATCAAATCAACTTAGTCACTTGTTTCCAAAAGTTTCGCTCACGATATTCAACAACTGCCTTGCCTGAACGAAAAATAATGACGCGAATGACGACACTTATTACAAGGACGTAATTAAAGAAGCGAATAGTCCAATGGGACGCTTTGTACACATTGTTCTCCCTCTCGTGAGACCATTTCATTAAAACAAAATCTCCAACCAAAAACATAAAGAACGTTTAATTTAACCCGATTAACTCCTTCAGCTTTACATATTTTACTCTGGCTAGGAAAGGGGATTAAACATAATCTCGATTAATCCCTTAGTTACGGCGACGCTCTTTATTGACTTTGTTTTGTTAAACGCCAGAGGACATCGCAAATCTCTTTTCGCTACGGAAGGCGGGGTGAGAGGCGGTTGCCACAAAAATGAATTAAATCACCTGCCGGCAGCCTAGAGACATGAAGAAAAAGGAGTTAATTATGGTCTAGAACCCCCTAGCAGCCGACAGAGTACCACAGAGATGAATAAAATCGCTTGGCGCCAGTCAGAACGAAAGGAAAATGGTCACCAGGTACAGAAGGATTTTATTATACAGACATATGTAAACACAAGAGGCTAATGCTTGTGTCTACAAGGAAGAGGAACTGAAGCCGGCATGACCAAACATATACGCTAATGAATACGCACACACACGTACACGTTTACACATGTACATATGTACACACACAGGGACATGCGCACACACACGGGAGCAGATATCTGCTTAGTCAAGGTAACTAACAATGTCACGTGAGTAAACACGACCCTGTTGACGGGTTAACAAATATCACGTTAACTTCCCGACGATGGGAGGGGGGGGGAGGTAAGAGCAAGGGCGGGGATGGGAGGGTGGGAGAGTGGGAGAAATGGGAGTAAATGGGTGTTCCCGGGATCTGAATAAAGTCATGTGGAAACATATATATATATATGTATATATATATATATATATATATATATATATATATATATACATATATATATTTATATATTACATATATCCTATATATACGAGAGGGTTCCAAAAATAAAACCTCCTATTTCTTTTTTATTCTGTACCAAGGGATCCGAGAGGATTGTTTATGACATTGTTATGATGACGGGATATTTCCTCTCATAACTTGAAATTTACATTTCTCTGTTGCAGATACTGACGGTGTGATAGTCTAGATAGTCTAATAAAATGATACCTGTCATGGATGCACGTCAGAAGCAGAGATGCGTCACTGAATTCCTCCACGCAGAAGCGGAACCAATCAAAATTCACCAGCGCTTGGTGAACGTTTACGGAGCCGAGGCAGATAATTTCAGCACGGTTAGGAGATGGGTTCATCCATTCCGGAGTGGCGACAGATATGTGTCAAACCGCACTCCGGATGGCCATGCACAGACCCTTGGTCATCGCTTGCGAAAGTGCATTGAGAAGAGGGATGATTACGTGGAGAAACAAATTGTAAAGCAAAATTGTCCGTTCGTTTTAATGACGCCACTCCCGTCTTCGTAGCTCTTCAACTTTTTGAGTTACGAGTAGAAAAATTAGGAGGGATTAATTTTTGAACTACCCTAGTGTATATATATAATATATATATATATATATATATATATATATATATATATATATATACATATATATATATATATAATATATATATATATATATATATTGTATATTTAGGGCGCAGATTCTCACTAATACACACGGAGTTAAACACGACAGCATTTTGGCCCTGGTTAATCTTCTTACTGAGATTTTCGGACCTACTGTGAGGAGACCTACTGTGAGGAAAATTGAAAATCTCAGTAAGAAGATTAACCAGTGCCAAAATGCTGTTGTGTTTAACTCCGTGTGTATATATATATATATATATATATATATATATATATATATATTATATATATATATATATATATATATATATATTTTATATTATATATATACATATACACATGTATATATATTACATATATATATATATATACATATATATATATACATATATATATATACATATATATATATATACATATATATATATATGTATATATATATATATATATATATATATATATATATATATATATATATATATATATATATATATATACACATAATGTTCCCAAGCTGAAAGGACCTTTGCAGATAGCGTATTCGATTATATGAATTAGATTGGTAAAAGGTTCCAATCCTTTGTAGTTTTTGTCACAAAGTGTAAATGAAATGAGGGATTGTTTCCAGTGGCGAGTCCAGTTTCTAAGTGACAACAGTGACTAACTTTTATGATTTTGCTTTAGCTAACGTTAGTCAACTAAAGCGTTAAAACGTTGTCAATCATGTGTGTGTGCATGTGTGCAAATGCGTGTTTTGTAGGTTTATTAATGTTAAAACTTATATGATAAAATACACGTCAACACACACACACACACACACACACACACACACACACACACACACACACACACACACACACACACACACACACACACACACACACACACACACACACACACACACACACACACACACACACACACACACACACACACACACACACACACAGATGCACAGACAATAATCTATGATAACAAAAAATCGACTGGATGAAATATACATTAATATAGACGGTTCTCTGTTATTGAGAATATCTAAATTTTGGAAGCCTCCAATATTCGAAATATTTTATAATAATGGGGAGTTTACAATTTATTTTTATTGATCATGTATATATATATATATATATATATATATATATATATATATATATATATATATATATATATATATATACATATATATATATATATATATATCATCATTACCAATGTCACACCACTATCATTACTAGTACCACTAATACCATTATCATTATTACTACTATTACTAATATTAGCATAATCACTATCACCTACGGGCATCGTAACAATGTGCGTAAACGTGGCGGCACACTAAGCTAGCATGCTACTTCTTTTGGCTACTTCGTTTGAGTAGTAACGATTTCGGTTACGATATTGAAGACTTCATTAAGAACATCTCAACAATGTCCATAGGCTTAACTTCTTTTAGTTCGTCATTCAGCTTCTCACTCTATGACGCAAGAGTAATTTGACATTAAAAAAAAAAAAAAATCATATCCGAAGTCGTTACTATTCAAACGAAGTAGCAAAAACAAGTAGCATGCTAACGAGATATGCCTAGTGTGTCACCAAAGCGAACAACCCGCATGTCACATTTGTTGCAAACAAGCCCATCTGTCGCCAATTCATTGCAACAAGATCACCTCACTCCCTGGACGCTGTGCATATCGTTTACTGTAACACGACACCTCGTCTCCTTCCAGGCCACACCATCGAGCTACAAAAACTTGACATCGTGGTGTGGGACCTAACGTGGTCAGCACCAGATGGGAACAACCTCAATGTTATCGGATACGGTGAGGGGACGAAATGTGACAAATTTCGCATACGGGGAAGGCGGATGGGGTTACAATTGAGGTTAACGATTCTCAAGGGGTACTTGATTATCTACTTAACCCTTTGTCTTGATGGATTTGGTTATTTAACCATCTACTTTCATACAATATATATATGTATATATATATATATATATATACATATATATATATACATATGTGTGTATATATATGTATATATATATATATATATATATATATATATATATATTGATATGTAATATGACCAACACGTGAAATAGATAAATAGATGTATATAATATGATAACCATATATGATACTGTAATAATATCATAGTGTAATGATATATGTGATATATGCAATATATAGATAATGAAATAAATGAATAGATAAATGAGCAAATATAAATAAATTAACAAATATAATTAAATGAACAAATACTTGTAATAAATAAATCAATACCAAATATATGAAAGAACAAACAAACAGACAAATGAGTGAACAAACAAATAAACAAATTTCAATGAATTAATGAATATAAATTCTGAGGATATTTGCATGGCTGTTGTACTAAAAGTCGCAAGAGGCCCAAATCCGCGGCACTTGCACCAAAACCCAACTTGACCTGACCTGACCTGACCTAAACCTAACTGAATCTAACCTAAGCAAAAAAAAAAAAAAAAAAAAAAAAAAAATGGACAAACACAAACAAGGTCACAAGACATCGTTGGGGTGACATGACGTCACTCAGAGAAGAGACCCGTTAAGAAAGAATCACGTGGTGACCGCTGGCCGCACCCTGTCTAGGAGTGCGCTCATGGTTTTAAGCTCGATCCCTGGCTGTCGGATTAGCTCACGAGAAGGCTGCCATAGAACCGAATTTGGAGCCGTCCTGGGTCACCCTGGCCTCAGTTAAGGGTGTCTGCCCACAGCGTCATGCTAACCGTGTGTGCATGCATATATGCATACATACATATATACATAAGTACAAATGCTAATAAGAACACGGGTACGTGTGTTCACTTATGCACTGAAGATGTAATACACGAAAGCGCTCTGCTTCGTTAGTTTCTTTTTCCAAGTGGTCTACAGAGAAATCACCTCCTACTTCTCCTCGTCCTTTTCCTTTTCCTCCTCCTCCTCCTCCTCCTCCTCCTCCTCCCCCCTTCCACCTCCTACTCCTCTTTCCATTTACTTCGTCATCCACCACTTCCAACTCTTCCTCCTCTTCTCCATTTACACCTCCTCCTTTGCCTTCTCCTCTTCCTCCTCAGCGGCGCGGCGGTCGGCGGGGACGACCGTCGCGTCTCGTCGACATCTCGTCGACATCATTAACTGACTTAAAGGATGACGTGGAGGAGATGGGGAGGGATAGGAGGAGAAGGAGGAGGAGGAGGAAGGGAAAAATAAGTGGAGGGAGAGGAAGAAGAGGAGGCAGAGGAGAAAGAGGAGAAACAGGAGGAACAGGAGGAGGTGGAGGAGGACGAGGAGGAGAAAAAGAATAGGAGTAGAAGAAAGAGGAAGGAAGAGGAGGAAGTGGAGGGAGAGGAAGAAGAGGAGGAAAAGAAGGAGAAAGAGGAAGAGGAGGAGGAGGGAGGAAGAGAAAAGGGAGGAGGGTGAAGTAAATTAATAGGAAGGGGTGAAAGAGGAGGAAAAAGAGTAGGAGGAGGAGAAAGAGGAGGAGGAAAAAGAGGAGGAGGAGAAAGAGGAGGAGGAGAAAGAGGATCAGAAAAAAGAGGAGCACTAGGAGAAAAGAGAAGAGGATGAAGCAAAAGAATAGGAAGAAGAGAAAGAGGAGGAAAAAGAGTAGGACGAGGAGAAAGAGGAAGAGGAGAGAGAGGAGGAGGAGAAAGAAGATGAGAAAAAAGAGGAGCAGTAAGAGGAAGAGGGGGAGGGGAGCAGTGAGAGGAAGTGAAGGAGGAGGAGGAGGAGGAGGAGGAGGAGGAAGGAGTCGTCGTGAGGGAGGAGTACATATACAGCATGTATGCATGCATGTATGTATTATCCGTAGCGTGACCTGCAGCAGCACAGAAGCGGGTCCCGTCGGCGCGAACACTGAGTCAACAACACGTTATGCCCAGAGCAAAAGGGGGGACGGGAGGGGGAGGGGGAAGGGGAGGGCAGGGAAAGGAGGGAGAGAGGGGAAGGGAGGGGAAAGAAAGAATGAAAGGGTCGAGGGACGGAGAGAAAGGAAGAGGAGGGGGAGAAGGACAGGGGAGGGGAAGGAGGGGGAGGGGAAGGGAGGGGAGGGAAAGAAAGGGTCGAGGGATAGAGAATTGGAAGGGAAGGGGAGAAAGGTGGAGGGGGAGAAGAGGGAAGGGGGAAAAGAGGGAATGGGGGGAGGGTACGATAAGAGAGTGTCGAGGGACGGAGAGAAGGGAGAAGAAGGGGAGAAGAGTGAAAGAGGAGAGGAGGGAAGTTGAGGGGAAAGAAGGGGAGGAGAAGGAAATAAAGGGTCGAGGGACGATGAGAATGAAAAGGAGGGGGAGAAGAGGGAAGGGGGAGAAGAGGGAAGGGGGAGAAGAAGGAAGGGGGAGAAGAGGGAACGGGGGGAAAGGGAGGGGAGGGGAGGGGAAGAAAGTGTCGAGGAACGGAGAGAAGGAAGAAGAAGGGGAGAAGATTGAAAGTCGAGAGGAGGGAAGATGAGGAGAGGGAGGAGGAAGGGTAGGGAGGGGAAGGGAAGGGAGGGGAGGGAAAGAAAAGAATGAGAGACAGGAAAGAGGAGGGAGAGGAGCAGAAAGAAGAGAAGGTATTGGATGAGGAGGGAAAGAGAGGGTGGTAGAAAAGGGAAGGGAAGGGAAGGGACAGGAGGGAAAGATAAGAAGGAGAGAGGGAATGGGAGTGAGGGAAAGGGAGAGGAGGGGGTGGGAAGGGCAGAGGGTGAGGGAATTGGGGAAAAAGGGGAAAGGATAACAGGGAAGGAAAGACAGAATTGGAGAGGGGAAAAGGAGGGAGAAGGAGAGAATGAAGGGAATAGAGAGGAAAGGGGAAGGAAGAAACAAGGAAGAGAGAAACAACGAAATGAAAGAGGAGGAGGTAAGGGAGGAGGAGGAGGAGGAGGAGGAGGAGGAGGAGGAGGAGGAGGGGAAAGAGAGAGACAGAGAGAGAGAGAGAGAGAGAGAGAGAGAGAGAGAGAGAGAGAGAGAGAGAGAGAGAGAGAGAGAGAGAGAGAGAGAGAGAGAGAGAGAGAGAGAGAGAGAAGGGTGAGAGAGGATGGGTGAGAGGAGGAGAGTTGGGAAGGAAGGTAGGGTGAGGAGGGGAGGGGGAGAGGGGAGAGGAAGGGGGGAAGAGGGATTGGGGAAAGGGGGAAAGGAGAGGAATGGGGAAAGGTGGGGCAAGGGGGGTCACAGGAGCCTTAGGGGGGAGTTTCTAGCAATATCGGGGGCCATGACACCATCTATTTCTAGATCTAGGGCGGGGCTACATAATCTAGTGTATCTATGTAAGCTAAAGTACAGTAGGTGTGTGATTCATCATGGTCTCTGATCACGTGCTGGACTCGGATGAGACCTACGTATCTCATGTGACCCAAATTTATCGGTAATGATGTGACACCATACCCAATCAAACACACACACACACACACACACACACACACACACACACACACACACACACACACACACACACACACACACACACACACACACACACACACACACACACACACACACACACACACACACACACACACACACACACACACACACACACACACACACACACACACACACACACACACACACACACACACACACACACACACACACACACACACACACACACACACACACATACACATACGCAAAGTCCTTCAGATGGCATTTTTGACACTAAAGCCTTCCTTCCCTTCTCTGCCTAGTGTAGGCCTTATGGTCTCTTGCAGTCTCCTTCATTCTTATGTTCTTATGTACCAGGTGGACGCCACTCCTTCTGACTGTCGCCAGGCGATTTTATTCATCCCCCGTGGCGCCCCGACGAAGTCCTCCCTCCCTCCGTCCGTCGAAAGTCCAGCAGTAGCGCTGGACGAGGTCGGACGTCCTTGGTATTTCGCGGGCAAGTTCCCCAGGGCTCCGGTCGTGCAACCGGTCACCGGTTACGCAAGCCCGGACCCCGGGGTGGGTAGGGGTGAGACGGGGTGGGCGGGGGTTGCTGGACCCAGGGGTCGGGGTAGTAGGGGGAGAATGGCCCATAAACCGGTAAAGCGATACAATGTCACTTTGTGGGGGTTGAGTACACTACAGCAGATCGCCAATCTTATGAAATACTATTCTCTAGGACGCCAGGGAGGGGGAGGGGGAGGGGGAGGGGAAGAGAGGAAAGAAAAGGAGCGGGAGGAGAAGGGGTAGGGTGAGGGGGAAGAGGAGGAGGTGGAGGAGGAGGAGGAGGAGGAGAGAACGAGGGATAAAGAGGAACAGGAGAGTAAAGAGAAGGGGGAGCTGGAGGGGACTGGGGAAGGGTTGGGACGAAATGTGAATTCTATGCCCTCCCATTTTAAAAGAGGTCCCATTCATTTTGTGTATTGGATACTGCCAGGGAATTTCATTCATCATCTCAGCAAGCCTTTGAGTACAGAGATAGAGAGAAAGAGAGAGAGAAAGAGAGAGAGAGAGAGAGAGAGAGAGAGAGAGAGAGAGAGAGAGAGAGAGAGAGAGAGAGAGAGAGAGAGAGAGAGAGAGAGAGAGAGAGAGAGAGAGAGAGAG
The DNA here is from genome assembly GCF_046742065.1 of Oratosquilla oratoria. Lineage (NCBI taxonomy): Eukaryota > Metazoa > Arthropoda > Malacostraca > Stomatopoda > Squillidae > Oratosquilla > Oratosquilla oratoria. The sequence continues at coordinate 28,268,984 of NC_134811.1, read as the reverse complement.
AGAGAGAGAGAGAGGAAAGAGAAAGAGAGAGAGAGAGAGAGAGAGAGAGAGAGAGAGAGAGAGAGAGAGAGAGAGAGAGAGAGAGAGAGAGAGAGAGAGAGAGAGAGAGAGAGAAAGAGATATATATATATATATATATATATATATATATATATATATATAGAGAGAGAGAGAGAGAGAGAGAGAACGTGCGAGCGAGAGAGAGATTGAGGTAGATCGAGAGACAGAGAGAGAGGGGGGATGGGGGTCGGGGGCAGCACTTCCATCACGAACGAAAACAATCGAGTGCGCAGGCTGCTGCTATTTTACAGCACAACAACACATTTCTAGAGAAGAGCAAGACGAGGAGAGGAGAGACTGAGGGCAAGGTGAAGAAAGGGACACCAAATCGACTACGGGTAAAAGAAGACCAAACCAAACTAAACATAATAGAACAAGTCAAAATGAAAATACTATAAAATAGAATAGAATTAAATGAAATTAGAAATTAAAGTAAATAGGAATAAAAATGGAAATAAGATAAAATTAAACATAAATATAACTGAAATAAAATAAAATAAAATAAAATAGAATAAAATAGAATAAAATAAAATAAAATAAAAAGAATTTGTCCTTATCATAACAAAAAATACGTAGAGTAGGTATGTGTGTGTGTGTGTGTGTGTGTGTGTGTGTGTGTGTGTGTGTGTGTGTGTGTGTGTGTGTGTGTGTGTGTGTGTGTGTGTGTGTGTGTGTGTGTGTGTGTGTGTGTGTGTTGTGTGTGCGTGTGTGTGTGTATAAGGCCGTCTTTCTGCATGTCATTCCCAATAATAAGCCTTGGGTTGTATTTACACAAAATATTTGTGGTCGCAGGAATGGATACACGTAATTCAATATACATTTATGTTTATCAAGGACATTCACTCTATCAACTGGAATATATATTAATTTTTTTCGTCACCTGTGCACGTGGTAGCGTGACATTGTAACAAGACTTTTCATCTTACGGTGACTCACTCATTCTTGAACTCTCTACCAGTCTGTCAGTCGACTTCGTATTATTAATATTATTCTTTGTTCAACAGCCTTGAAGCCCGCCGTTCACACGAGCCCAATATCCTGTTGGTGTTCAATTAAACGACGCAAATGACCGACGTTGGGTAACTTTATGGATGGGGATGACAGGTGGTCATGGACATGGGACTGACTAGTGTAGGCCTTATGGTCTCTTGTAGTCTCCTTTGTTCTTATGTTCTTATGACGTTCGAAAACCTTGAGGCCAGCTGTTCAGGTGATCAAAATAAAAAAACAGTGTTCATCTTAACAAAGTGGGAGGACAGTTCATCAACGTTCAGAGGTTATAGATGACCCGAGTGAACTAATCACTCTTGGATACGTCTTATATGCAACTTATGTATACAACCCCATCACTCTCAATGATATGCCACGGAGGTGAATAAAATCGTCTGGCGACAGGAATGTTTAAAAGGAAAAGCACAGCCCGATACGGAAGGGAGGGTGGGATGGGGGCTGATACCAAAAGTAGAGACGTAAATACAAAAGCTCTGGATTTTGTAATGCACATCTCTCTCTCTCTCTCTCTCTCTCTCTCTCTCTCTTTCTTTCTCCCTCTATCGTTTTAGCCTATTTTACTATTTCTTTTAGCTGCAACCAGGCGATTTTATTCAGATGAGTAGGCGAGTGTATGTGTCCTTTTCACGTGTAATGGAAATTCTGAAAGTCATCATTCCCTTGATATTTCTTGGTCATTTTTATTTTATTATTATCGATATCACCATCATTATCATTATCATCATTATCATTATAATTTTATCCTGATTGACGCCACACAATTTCATTCACCTGAGGGCGCAGCAGCAGCAGCAGAAGAGCGCGAGTCACTCTCTCCAGTTAACCGAACTAGTTTCGCATAAACGGTTCGTTTGATGCTACCAAACAAGATCAAGGCCCATGGCATGGGAGGAAAAGTGATTGAATGAATTAGAGCATGAATTAGTGACCAAAAACAGTAGGTCACCATTACCGGTGTAAAATCCAAATCGGGTAGTGTTACTAGTGGAGTTCCCCAGGGGTCGGTTTTGAGTCCCTTATTGTTCATTATGTATATAAGCGATTTGGGTAATGGGATTATTAGTGGGTTAGTAAATTTGCTGATGATACTTAAATAGGACGCTATATTAGGTCGAGGGAAGATGCTGGGATGCCGCAGCAAGATCTTATGTATTGTTTGCATGGTCGGTGAAATGACAAATGAACTTTAATATCTTAAAGTGCGGTGTGTTAAACGTAGGAATACACGACCCAGCTAACAGGTATAGCGTAGATAATGCCATATCAAAGAAGACAATGTGAAAAGGACTTGGGAGTGTTAGTGAGTTCGGACCTTAAATCCAGGAAACAGTGCATAAGTGCCATGAATAGATCTAACAGGGGATTAGGATTTATTGGTAGGACGGCTACAAACAAAAGTGCAGAGGTAATCATTAAACTTTATCTAGTGATCGTTAGACCCATCCTTGACTATGCGATACAGTTTTGGTCTCTGTCCTATAGAATGAATATTAATTCACTAGAATTAGTGCAGAAGAGAATCATAAAAGTTATACAAGAGATTAGAAATTTACCATATGAAGATATGCTTAGTCACCTTAATTTACACTTTTTGGATAGGCGAGGAGTGTAAGATGATCTAGTAGAGGTGTTCTAATGGATCAAGGGCTTTAACAAGGGAGATGAAGTTAAGGTCATCATATTAAGACAGCAGGGCAGGAATCGTAGTAATGAATCTAACTTGGATAAATTTATGTTTAAGAAGGAAATAGGTAAAAACTGGTTTTAAGAGAATATTAATATGGATGGAGATAAAAGGTGGTAAGGGACTTGGAACTACCTAGTGTAGGCCTTAAGGTCTCTCGTAGTCTTCTCCTTTCTTATACTATTATGTTCTTATTGTTTTAGCAAAGGCGGAACTACTTTTTGCTCGGAGTTAGGGAAATCTCCCAACATTGATAAGAAATCTTCTCTCCTTCTCATCCGCCTCCTCCTCCTCCTCTTCCTCCTCCTCTTCATTCTTATCTTCTTTCTCCTCTTCCTTCTTTTCATCTTCATCTTCTCTTTCTCAGCATCCGGACTTGATTGCAATTTCCTTGTCACCTTTCTCTATTTCCTGTTTTATTATCCCCTTCTCTCTCTTTCTCTCTCTCTCTCTCTCTCTCTCTCTCTCTCTCTCTCTCTCTCTCTCTCTCTCTCTCTCTCTCTCTCCAATATTTCTGCTTAATCTTTCGCCTCTTTCTTCTTTTGGAATGTTCGTCTTTTAATAATCTTTCGTTATTTCTACCTTCCACCACTACTGTACTGCTGTCACCACCACCATCACCACCACAAACCACCACCACCAACCACCACCACCAACACCACCACACCCATCTTTCCTCATCCGATTTTTCACCTAACCCTTTTCCTCTTACCCTTTCTCTTCACTTTTCCCCTCCTTTCCCCTCTTCCCCTCCTTTCCCCTCTTCCCCTCCTCCCCTCCTCCCCTCTTAATACTTTCGCTTCCGCCTCTCCGCTTCTCAAAGCAAACAACCGCAGCAGCCCGGCCTGCGCACTCCCCCCTTGCGCACAAACACACTCCCCCTCGTCTGCGCAAGCGCACAAACAAACCACCATATGTACTGTAGGATGCATAACTCACTTATGACGTGGGTTCACTGTGACTGAACGTTACGCGCAGACTAATATTTATAGTCCCTAATAAGCGTGGAACCTATACATATATAAATAATTCACTTGCGTATTCTAGTATATATATACTTTTGTGAAAGTATACATACACACAAGCATATACATACAAACGCTCACACATAAACACAAACAGTGAGGCAGGACTCCACAAGCGTTGCTCCTTTTCTGTATATACTAAAATTAAGTAAACATACATACACACACACACACACACACACACACACACACACACACACACACACACACACACACACACACACACACACACACACACACACAAAATTATTAGAATTACTAACATAACCATTGGCATTGTAGTATTAACATCACAATTAAATTTTCCCAATGGATTATGATATTTATGATATTAATCTTTATAATTGCCACCATGTATATTAGCATCATCATAGTTATACATACATCACCATTTTTGTTCTCGCTCTCTTCATCATCATCATCATCATCATCATCATCATCATCATCATCATCGTCATCGTCATCGTCATTGTCATCGTCATTGTCATCGTCATCATTATCATCAAGATTATAATTTTCGTGGAAACATGATAAACATTTTTCTCTATTAGAAATTTAAAACACTAAAAAGTCTCCAATATATATTCGGAACAAAGCTCTCGAGTTTAAAGAAAAAATCCTAATATCCTGGAGCACTTCCTAATGACTAAAAACATTGTCGAAACGTCTTTTTATTTTGAATGTTGGAAAATTGCGAATATTAGAGAGTTTCAAATATTGGAGAGTTTCCACTATTAGAGAGTTCCCAATAGAGGGAATTATCCGTAAATCCATTCAGATCTCTTCCAACTTGCTCAATACCGTTTCTGAATAAAGTACTGTAGTCGGTGCACGTGGTCACAACTGGCTGACACGCTCTCTTGATCATTTCCTGTGCCGACCCCTATCTCCTCCTCCTCCTCCTCTTCCTTCTCCTCCTCTTCTTTCTTCTACTCCTCTACCTTTTCCTCTCACTACTTCGTTTTCTACCTCTGAGTTTCCTCTACCTCCTTTTCTACATTCTCCTCCTCCTCCTCCTCCTTCTCCTCCTTATCATCATGACAATCCCTTTCTACTTCCTTTTCTACCCCTCAAATTCCTTTACCTCTTTTTCTATATCATCATCATCATGATCATGATCATCATCATCATCATCATCATCATCACCACCATCATCATCACCATCATTACCATTATCATCATCATCATCATCATTTTTTTAATTCCTTTTCTATTTCTCTACTTCCTTCTCTATCATCGTTTCTAGTCACTGCCCTTTCTTCCTCTGTGTCTACCTCTCGATCTACTATCTCCTACTCTCTCGTCACCTTTTCTATCTCATTTTCTACCTTATCTACTTTCATTTTTGACGTATTCTATTTAATTTTTCCTCCTCCTCCTCCTCCTTTCTTTTGTACTTCATCTACTTCTTTCTACTTTTTCTTCTTCTTTTCCTTCTCTTCCTCCTCCTTCTCCTCCTCCTCTTCCTCCAAATGATATAAAACGAGATGGTGACGGTTTTGAGAACGTTGATGGTGATGGTGGTGATGTTTGTCGCATTTTTTGGTGCTGGTGGAAATGATGGTGATAGTGGTGCTGGTAGAAGAAATGCTGTTGGAAATGGTGTCAAAAATGTGTTGGCGAAAAAGTTGGTGAAAATGGTGAATGGTTGAAACGACGGTGCAAGCTGAGATGGTACGGTGGAGAAAGACGTCATGAATATTGGAGATAACTAATAGACAGGAACAAAATC
>NC_134811.1:28258472-28260972 GCF_046742065.1 Oratosquilla oratoria | reverse complement strand
GGTCCGTTGGGAGAAACGGCATCGATCTTATTGTAAACAAGCGCGAAAGGCATTGTGAAACTGAGAGACAATGTGAAAGAGGGAGGGAGGGAGGGAGGGGCGGCGGATATAAAAAGTAAGTGGCTTGGGGAGTTGGTGTGGATAAGATGTACCTGAGTAGGGAAGAGTGGAGGAGGAGGAGTAGGAGGAGGAGGAGTGAAAGAGAAAAAGGAGGAAGTAAAATTAGAGGAGGATATGAAGGAGGAGGAAATGGAGGAATAACTGGAAGAAGAGAAATGTGAAAAAAGTGGAGGGAGAGGAAAGGGAAAAGAGGAAAAAGAAGAAGAAAACGAGAGAGAGAGAGAGAGAGAGAGAGAGAGAGAGAGAGAGAGAGAGAGAGAGAGAGGGGGGAGGGAGAGAGGAAGATAGGGAGATAGGGAGATAGGGAGAGAGGGAGGGAGAGGGAGGGAGAGGGAGGTAGAGGGGAGAGAGAGGAGATAGGAAGATAGGGAGATAGGGAGAGAGGGAGAGAGGGAGGGAGAGGGAGGGAGAGAGGTAGAGGGGAGAGAGAGAGAGGGGGAGAGGGGAGAGAGAGGGGAGAGAGAGAGAGAGAGAGAGAGAGAGAGAGAGAGAGAGAGAGAGAGAGAGAGAGAGAGAGAGAGAGAGAGAGAGAGAGAGAGAGAGAGAGAGAGAGAGAGTATGCTTGTGTGTGTGTGTTATGGAGCGAAAGAGGAAGACGAAGAGCCTGAAGCATTAATGTATGAGCCTCTTCTTCTTGAGTCCCGCCCGCCCGAGGAAAGTGTTGGGGGGTCGGGGTGGTGGTGGGGTGTTTTCTAGCTGGGTTCAATCATTAGGCTTAACACATCACCTGTGAGTCTTAATGCCCTCTTAAGCACGATGATAAGGATTTATGTATTCTATTTTGGCTGAGAGAAGCGACTTTTTTTTTTTTTTTTTACAGAAAGTACCTGTCGGGGATTGTGTGGTTTACTTTAGTGAAAAATGAAGAAGCTAAAGTATTGTATACACCCTAACTAAGAGCGCGTTTGTATAGGTCTATAGTTTGTCAGAAATGCTCTGCTTGACTCAAAGTAGACCTACGTGTTTTTACATTATGTCGCTGCAACTAGCGATTTTCTCCATCATTGTCTATTCATGTATCTATGTACTCATTTACTTAATTTTTCCTTTATTTGTTTCCCAATGTTTAAGTACTACTATTCATCTGTATGTTTAGTAATTTGATATCAATTTGATGACGTATTGCCTTTGTGCTTTGATTTGTCTATGTAAAAATTCCTCATTTCTTTGTATATTTAGTTATTTATTTCTTTATGTATTATCTTTGTTATTTGTTTTATTCACGTGAAAAAAGAGAATGTTAGAAAGAGAGTCTGCATCTCAGGAAGAAGAACGAATTTTGTTTTACCAGTGTAAAAAGAGTTTATCCATTTGAACATTTATCTATTTCTTTCTGTATTACCTTTGTTATTTGTTTTATTTACGTAAGAGAAAACAAAAGAGGGAGATTTAGAAGGAGAGAGTCTGCACCTCCGGAAGATAGGGAGGATTTACAGAAGGAGAGGCTGGGCTGTGCAGAGCGCTAAGCCTACCAGCCAGTCTTACCGACACCTACGTTGTCACCCGACATACCTGGAAAGAAGAAAATAAATAAATTAATAAAAAGTTGATAGATAAATAAACAAATAGATAAAACAAATTAATAAATAAATATAATAATAAAAAAGTAAATAAATTGAATAAGTAATTATAATTTGAAATAAATAAGTAAATAACTAAATAGACAAGTTGAAGAAGAGATCAATAAATAATGAATGAATAAATATATAAATGAATAAATAAATCCGCGTTGCTTTTAAATAAAGGCATGTTAGAGACTGACATGGAAGCACATATGTTGAAAATACAAATAGATTTTATTGGAAAGTAAAAGATCAGGAAGATCAAGACAGATTTGGAAACCATGTTCAGGTGCACACTTTTTTTTGGACACCTAAAGCTCATCTCAGAGCTAAAAAATCACTATAAAATCTGTTCATTGTCCTGAAATCATTATCTACGACAAGGAGGTCATGTTTTCGGTCGTATTCGTTCATTTGTTGTGCAGAAATTATGAACGGATTTTTTTTTTTTTTTTTTTTTGAGTGCTGGAGTATGGACCAAGGGACATTCCATTATCAGTTCGCTTTTCAACAGCTAAGTTGTCAAAATTGGCAATTGGTGAGGTAAGTCACTAGCTCTGGGTTATGCAAGTCTGTTCATGGACAGGGAGGTCTTATCGTGTTACACACTTTCAGGATGTGTTCAAGGGTGTGCATTTGACTACATGGGCAAGAGTATAAGACAGATCACCATTTTTTTCATGGGAAGGTTGCTACCTGGAGGATGAGGTGTCCAAGCGTCCATTAAACTTTGGTGATTGAAAATAGAAATAAATTGCGCTAATGGAAGTGTGCGATCTCCGAGTGATTGCTGTTTGTAGAATTTCTATGAGAAAGAC
>NC_134811.1:28240972-28245972 GCF_046742065.1 Oratosquilla oratoria | reverse complement strand
TTCTCCATTTATTCATTTATCTGTTCATTTATCTACTTGTGTACTTGATTACTTAATTACTATTCACTTGTATACTTGTATACTTATCTATCTACTTATCTACTTATGTACTTGTTCACTTACTCTACTTATGTACTATTTGATTAATTTATTTATTTATTTATCTATCAATCTATCAATTTAATTATTTTCACTGATCTCTTGATCTATTTATTGATACCATAAACATTCACTCCAGTATGCACTGACATGGGGTGTGTCTGCCCCAGAATGGAAGCAAGGCTGGAAGCTGCCTCTGGGCTTTTCCAGTCCATATTTTATATCACTTTCGGCAACACGTCCACAGACTTATGACGCGCGTCATGCCACACGTTCAAATGGACGCCACGGATTCCACCTAGTACCATGACGTCAGCACAATCATGAACACCACAGACACACTCAAAAGAGCGACTTCCACATACCGTCCCGATATCACCATCACTATCACCATCACCGTAATTGGTATTTGAAGGTCCTTCATCGCCACCAATACCAGTGCCACTACCACCACCACTTCTAATACCACCACCAAGGCACTCTCAATATGGTTGCACACTTTGTACATTTCGCTATGTCTAAACAACGGCGAATTTATACAACTCTGGGGCCGGGGAGGGGTCTGGATCGTTATAGACCCGCTTCAGGCTGGGGTCCGCCCCTCAGCTGCATCAAATCACCTCCATTTAGCCAGAACAACATTTATAAATAGTGTCACTGCGTTGAAAGGGGTAAAGATGGTTCATACAGTATTCATGGGAGTTCTGAAATTGTCCCCCTCGCCTCTCTCCCTCCCTCCCTCCCTCCCTCTCTCACTCCTCCCCGTTCGCCTTCCCGACCACACCCTCCTCCACCTCTCCTCTTCCTCCCCTCTTCCTCTTCATTTCTTCTATTACCCTACCTATTACTATCATAATCAATCATCACTTTTATCATTATCATTATCTTCATCAGTACCATGGTGGGTGACTCACTATCACTAACATTATCATCATCATCACAAACTGAATTATATTCTTACTTTACAACGCGTTTTGTTATTAATATCGTTATCACTCTTAACCATTTTCTATAGCTGAGGGAGCCCCCTCGAATCCATCCCCACAGTGGCAACAAGGTTAAAAGTTCATTCTTGTCTGTATCTTGGTATACTCCTTTCTGCTGAAAAAAAAAACCGAAGAAGGTTCTCTCTCTTTCTCTCTTTCTCTGTCTGTCTCTGTCTGTGTCTGTCCGTCCCCTCTTCTTATGTAAGTCATATCCCTCTCCCTCTGTCTGTCTGTCTCTCTGTCCGTCCCCTCTTCTTACATAAGTCATTTACGAGTAATTCTTATCTCCCCTCGTTGTCTTCGTGGGGAACTTGAGACCTTCTGGTTCTTCTTGGGGTCGTCCTCTTCAAGAACCCTTTCATTCTTGTATCGGACATTTATCTGACGCAAATCCCAAGCTGATCGCCTTAAGGTCTTCGACTTTGCCAACCCCTCTAACCCTTTCAGCACCACGGCACAGGTCTTTATGCATTTTGTTGTGACTGTCGGTAGGTCCTCTGGATTTGGTGATAGATACCACCACTCCCCCCCCCTTCCCTTTTTTCGACTTGGAAAATTCAAATAGTCTCAAATGGTTAAGCCCTCATGTTATAATATATCCTAATTTTATATTTATGAAGTTGATCATATACTGTATATATATATTATATATACATATATATATTAATATATATATATATATATATATATATATATATATATATATATATATATATATATGTGTTTAACAATGATCTATTATGGCGCAACAAATAGACAGAAGACCTTTTAGTCCAAAAACTTGAATTAGGAAGCGGAAAAATAACAACGAAACATGTAAAAAAAAATAATGGAGAGACTAATTCATTTTGTTTTGGTATCTATTCAAATCAACTTAAAACCCTCTTGGTGTACTGCATTCAATCACCTTAGCAGGAAGTTGATTCCACTCGTTGACTACGTGGCTGACGAAGTGGTTTCTACCTACTTCTGACACATCAATCAATGACTGCATACTGGTGCAACCAGCCCAACTCGAGACTCAAAGATTTAGTGATTGTTGCTGTTGTGGTTTTTATTATCATTACTATTATAATTTTATCATTGTTATTATTATTATCATCATCATCATAATTACCATCATTATCATGATGGTAATGATGGTAATGATGATGATGATGATGATGATGATGATGATGATGATGATGATGATGATGATGATGATGATGATGATGATGATGATGATGATGATGATGATGATGATGATGATGATGATGATGATGATCATCATCATTATCATCATGATCATGATGATCACCATCATCACCATCATTATCATCAATATCATCATTATCATCATCATTATTATCATTATTATTATCATCATCATTATTGCTACCATTATTGTTTTTTTTTTACTGACATTGTCCATCAACTTTGTCCCTCCTTGGTGAGTCACCGATAGCTAGTTGTTCCATTCTTAGTACGCATGGTCGATAACACCCACCCCAACATTCATATGCATGCATGCATGCATGTATGTATGTATGTATGTATGTATATAGGCATGCATGTATGTATGTAAGCATGTATGTATGTATGCATGTATGCATGTATATATGTAAGCATGTATATAATTTATGTAAGCATGCATGCATGTATGTATGTATATAATTTATGTAAGCATGTATGTATGTATGTATGTATGTACGTATGCATGTATATATGTATGTGCGCGGGCACACATTCATGTATAAATGTATATGTGAGCAGTTTGCCTTGCCTGAATAAAATTATCTAACGATAGCCAGAATAAACATACATAATATGTGCCACCCTCCGAGGAGGCATGGAGCGATTCCTAACCAGGGGTATTTTTATCACGCCAGGGGGGTTAAAATATCACAAGCTGGAGGTCGGGTGGGGTGGGGGTTGTATATATATCACACCAGGAAATTCCGTTTTGATTTTCACTGTTGTACGTTATACCTGGGTGGCCGCACAATAAAAAGGCTGATTTAGTTATCCAAACAGTCAAATTAAGTCTAATTAGGACAGCCAGCAATTAGCAGTTATCCTCTATAATAAATCGACTTCGCTCATACTTGTATTCATGTCAACAACAATTTCTGCAATATCCTCTCTCTCTCTCTCTCTCTCTCTCTCTCTCTCTCTCTCTCTCTCTCTCTCTCTCTCTCGTTTTAGACAGGCAAATGCTTATCTGCCTCTGGAGATGAATAAAGATTAATTTAGATCAATTAACCCCTCCTAACCCTTCCCCTATCCTCCTCCTCCTTCCACCCCTCCTCCTCTTCTTCCTTTCTTTTTCCTCTTCCTTCTCCTTCTCCCCTTTTCCTACCCTCCCCCTCGTCCCCTCCTCTTCCTCTTACTTCTCTTCCTCTTCCACCTTCCCCTATCACGTTTGCCTCCTCTTCATATTAGTCTTCCTTCTCTCTATTCTTCTTTCCTTCTCTTCTTTCTTCTTCTCTTCATTCGTCCGTTCTATTTCTTTATTCTTTTCCATTTCTCCCCCTTTCCCTCTTCATTTCCTTTATTCACATCCACTTTGACCTCTCGTCGCGAAAGGAGGAGAGAGAATAGGAAACAAAGAAAGAGGGGGAGATGGGGGGGGACAGCAGATCACCGCTATGTCGGAAATACCCGGTGGTTACATCCTTGGCGATAATAACGCACCAGAGGTCGTCATAGAACGGAGGGGTGGTGATCTGCATTTTATCATTTATCTAGTCGTCGTCGTCGTCATCGTCACCGTCATCGTCATCGCCATCCTCCTCCTCCTCCCCCCTCCTCCTCCTCCTCCTCCTCCTCCTTATCATCATCATCATCATCATCATCATCATCATCATCATCATCATCATCATCATCATCATCATCATCATCATCATCATCATCATCAATCCTCATCATCATCGTCCTCATCATCATCATCATCATCGTCCTCATCATCATCGTCCTCATCATCATCGTCCTCCTCCTCCTCCTCATCATCATCATTTTGAGTAGAGATTTCCAATCATAAAATATGCTGTGTGATTGATGACGGAAAGAAGAAAATTCGTAAAGAAGGAAACAAGAGATGAAAGAGGTAAGAGAGAGAAACAAAAGATGAAAGAGAAAAGAGAACTAAGATAGAGACGATAAAGGAATAAGATGAGACAATAATGAAGGAATGAAAATGTACAAAAAAGAATGAGAAATGAACGAAAAAAGAAGAGAACGAAAAAACAACAACAACTGGAAGGTAATAGAGAGAAAAGAGAGTAAGCAAGGAGGTAGAGAGACAATGACGAAGGAAGGAGGAGACAGAGGAAGAGAAGATAAACATGAAAGACGAAAACGCAGATTAAAATGTCGTGAAGGAGGAAGAGGAGGACAACAAGAAAATAAAGAGATTAAGAGAGGGAAGGGGTGAAGGGGAGGGAGGCGTCGCTTGTTCAGTAGTTCACACTTCTGTCGCTCAGAGGGGGTCAGAGGACGCGACGCTTTTTTTGTTTTTGTTTCGTAGTCAAGTCTAGGGCGAACTGGATGAGACAATGTTAAAAATAAACATGAAGGGGTTACTATGTTGGAAGTGATATTGGTTATGATCGTAGTAGTAGTAGTAGTAGTAGTAGTAGTAGTAGTAGTAGTAGTAGTAGTAGTAGTAGTAGTAGTAGTAGTAGTAGTAGTAGTAGTAGTAGTAGTAGTAGTAGTAGTAGTAGTAGTAGTAGTAGTAGTAGTAGTAGAGTAGTAGTAGTAGTAGTAGTAGTAGTAGTAGTAGTAGTAGTAGTAGTAGTAGTAGTAGTAGTAGTAGTAGTAGTATGCGATAGTGACAGATGGTGATGGAGATAATTGTACTAAAAAAAGTGCTGGAAAGAATGGTGGGAGTACCAATGGTGATAGAGATGGTCATTACTAGATTGGCAAGCATACTAA
>NC_134811.1:28228472-28233472 GCF_046742065.1 Oratosquilla oratoria | reverse complement strand
CTTTGTATTTCTTTATTTATTTTTTTTGCGCATGTGATTCACTATGGTATTGGGTCACGTGTTGGACTCGTGATCGATAGCTATTTCCTTCCCGAAAGAGAGCTCAGAGCTCGTATACGACTGACCTATGAGTAAGAGGGGGTTTACACGGTCTAACGGTTCGTCGAACGCGGTTCAACAGACACGTGTTTAAAGTGATGTGTGAACGTGTGAACGGGGTATTTGGTTGTCGAACACGTTGTAAACCCCCTCTAATGCTGTGACCTTACACGCACACACACTCCCAACTCCCCGCCCACGTGAGTTGGAGTGACGACTCGCAGCGCAGCGATACTGAATTTATTTCAGCCCTGGGCGGGGTTCGAACCCGGACCGTCGTAGTGGCGGCCGGATACTCAAACCACTGCGCCACAAGTGTAGTGTGTGTTTCCTGTCCAGAAGATGACTTGAAATCTGAGACCCAGAAAGAATTTAAGAGTCTGCCCGGATGTCACAACCTTGTCGACGCAGTCCCTTACCGTCAGATCTATTTATTAACCTGATAATCTAACCACGACTGACAACGTTTCTCTCGGTCTGTATCTAAACATCTCACTACTGAACAGAACAAAGGCATGTTCAACACTGAACCCCTAATAGTTCATCAATTTCTGAAGGGGGAGTCAGTTTTGAACACCTACTCCAACTCCTACACGAAGTGGGCAAATGTCCTACATTCGCTCAAGCAGGACATAATCCCATTACATATGGACAATTTCCCAAAACACGTTCCCTGCAACGAAAGATTATCTACAAAAGCAGAATCGCCGGTAAACTAACAGCAACAACACCAGGTCTCCTCTCTACCAACCAATCAACCAACCACCCCTGTTTTTTTTTACACAGTTGGTTTAGTACGTACTTTATACATTTTAATCTGGTTGCTTCTCAACGATCTTCAACTGAAAGGTACACAGTAGTTCAGGGGATCCCCGTTAGCCAGAAAAATACAGTAACGATAACAATTAAAATAGTAATGACAATAACAGCAACAACAATAATGATAATATTAACAACAATAATGATAACAATTATAGTAATAGTAATAAAAAAAATAATGATAACGACAACAGTAATAACAATAATGATGATAGCAATAATAATAATACCATGTCTTTCTTGAGGTGCTTACGTCATAGGCCACTTCGCTGATGCGAAATCACCACCTTTGACCTGCATAGTCAGACAGCTAAAGAAGGGAGCAAGATTGGATCCTAGTGAGCAATAAGGACACATGTGCCATGGTGTTCACTTATAAGTACTACATCAGTTGGTGTCTTGTGCGAAGCTGTGAACAGTGTAAGCCTTTACGACAGACATTTACGATACGAACAGCTTTACGATGTCGTAAAAGACTCGCGCAAGTCGTAAATCTACGACCAGGAGATAAACAATCCTTCGCTGAAGATACCAATCGGTGTAGTACTTTGAAGTGACGCGATTATATATCTACGTCTTTCCTCAAACATCATAAGGTCGCATTGCAACCTTCTGAACCGGAAGGCACTTTGAGTTCAAAGTTTCATCCCAGCTAAAGGCAGGGGCCGAGGACCGTTGCCGGCTACTGCGGGGCTGCGGGTTTCCAGTCAGCGACATTTTAGGTAAAAACTGACTGATATTAGAGAAACCTCTCGGTGCGTAAAAGGTCATTTCTAGAAGATTATCAAAGCATTACTAGAACACTAACGAGTTCAGCAAGCCCTAGGTGTTGGGTCCTAACTAGAAAGGGGTCTCGGTCCGTAAGAACCCCGTTCAGCCAAGGACCACACCTTAGATGAACAGGGAGATCACTTGAGCATTTAACAAATCGATACAGCCATACAGCGCCAACGGAGAAATGTACACACGCACACACGTGCACACACACACACATACACAAGTGGTTTCTTCATGTTGACTAAAATCGCCTGGTATTAGACAGAATAAAATCTTTCAATGTATCAAAACACTCACGCACACACACACACACACACACACACACACACACACACACACACACACACACACACACACACACACACACACACACACACACACACACACACACACACACACACACACACTAAACATACAAATGGTGCCCCAACCATCCCATGAAGTAAACACTACCGACCCATCCAGCAGCTACTTTTTTTGGCACTCCTTCCTGGCACTAACCAACAAACGAACAAACGATGGCAGGAACCACCACCTCCAGGAACTGACCTCGCAAAGGACGACTCCCGTTTCCAGTTTATCGAAGAAGTTGTCGACATTGATGGCGAGCGGGTAGAGGGTGTTAAGCCACTCGGCCAAATCCTCCCTCATGGCGTAGAGGTACTCCTCGGAAGTCTTGAAGGGACGGAAAGGCCGGGGCTCGAGGAGCATGATGGACTCCCCGCCTCCATCAGGAGCCGAGACGTTCGGGTTCAGAGGAACTATGGACGCCACCCTCGAATCCGCCTTCCCTGCCAGGTCTTCGTCCAGGTTTGTTGTTGTCGGTGGTGGAGGCGGGGGCGGGGGTGGAGGAGGAGGAGGCGGTGGAGGAGGTGGGGGCGCCTCCATCTTTTCGGAGGAAGAGTCTATGTTGGAGAGGGCTTCCTCCATCTCATGGGACGTGTCGTCAGGCAGGGTCGTCAGCCCTATGCCCCCGGGCCCAAGGGGAACTCCGATCCCTAGTCCTCCGCTGAGGAACTGTACTTCTCCTTTTTCCGTCATCCTGAAGAAGGCGCTGATGGGGTTAGGTCCTCGAGGAGGGTCGTTGTGTCAGGCACAGGCTTCCTGAAGGTGTACGGGACTCCGGGAGTAGGAGCGAATGGCCTCGTCGTGATAGGCACAGGTCTCCTGAAGGGACGAAGGAAGGGGAACGCACGTGTTTTGGGGGTGGCAACACAGAGCACGCGTTCTTACACGTGTTGCTAGACACACGCTGCCATCTCTCCGTCAGGTAGGTGGTGTCTCAACACTGGACGAATACCTCCTGAGGGCGGTGTCGTAAGACCACACTGCTTCTCCTGCAGGAGCTCTGGTCTTTCCTTGCCGCGCCCACGTCGCTTACGTAGGAGGTTCTTGGAAAGATGACACCGGTGCCACGGATAGGGTGGGCAGTGCTAGTGCCTGGGAGGAGGAGGAGGAGGAGGAGGAGGAGGAGGAGAAGGAGGTGGTGGAAAAGATGGAGGAGGGGGATACAGAAGAGGATGTGGGGGAATGTGGAGGAGATGGAGGGCTGACGTGATTGTCTTAGAATCAAGGGGAAGGGGGAGGTAAGGAGGGAGAGTGGGAAGGATATGCTGACACTCCTCCTGACCAGCTGACAACGAAGCGGTCCCGGTGCCAGGGAACAGAAGCAGCAGCAGCAGCAGCAGCAGCAGCACTAGGGATGGGAACAGCACAATCAATACCACCACGCCTGGTGCATCACCGCCCTCTCACCACCACTACCACCACCACCACCACCACCTGCACTACTATTTACCACCACCTTTTTCAGTAAGGAGCAACTGTCACCACTCTTGTTCACTAGGACCTTGAAGGCTCAGCACCAACTTTACCACCGCCACGGGTCCCGTGGCGAAGCGGTGGTGACGACGTCAGTGGGTGGAACTACGAAAACGAAAGGTATTCCACGGGGGGCATACGCCCCTTTACCCCCCTTTTAAAAACCCTCAAGGTCAACCCGAAGGAATGGAGTCGCTCTGACAGGTGCCCTCGTCCTCCAAGAGCAACCTACTGCTCCTCCGAAGGGGGTCTACAGGCACTGAACAAAATCCTCTGGTCTCCGCCGGGCCTGAGATCTCGCGTGTGGCTTCGTACAAGGCTGGGGGTTCGTTTTCTGTCTACAGTGAGACCAGCCACCTATCTATCACTGTATCCACTTCCAGGACAGATCTGATAACACTCGGTACGCTACAGGACAGCCACAGTGCCCTGTGGCACTTGGCACCTCAAGAGAGGAAAATCCCGAAACAAAGTCCTCTTAGACGACCGAAAACTCCACCACGGGCACAAGGGGACGGGAGTGGATCGGTGTGGAGTGTGGCTGGAGTTCGGGGAGTGTGTGCAAGGGAGTCGTAGGCACAACGAAAATCAACCAGGCTTGCGGAGAGTCCTGTCGAGAGACACCATGGTTTCAGAGAACGTACGGGTCTTCTCTCCACCAACGCGCGTGAGACACTGCGGGCTACAGCGAGTGTACACACAATCGGACCGCCACACGCTCAGTCAGCTGGCGGGTGGATGGGAGAGCGAGGTAGGGTGGGGAGGAAGGGGAAGGGGGGAAAGGGGAGCTGCCAGGGGTCGCCAGACACCCATCCACCACCAAATTCGTCACTGTTCTTTCCCTTCTTCAGCGACTCAGGAAGGTCGTGTGTCATTCCTGAAGCAGCCAATCGACTTCCCAGGTCATTTCGCTTTACCCCTTTCCCTCCCACTCCATCCCACTCTTAATGACACTCCCCATGACCCCTACAACGACTACTCCCTTCACCATTGTGGCAGCGATCTCCATGACTCCTCATCGGCACTCCCCATAACGATACGGTACTTCCGATGGCACTATCCTTGTACTCCCATCCACACTCCCATCTTACCTCTCCGTATGGAGTACTGACTGCATAAAACCAGTCAATAGCTTAGGAACTTTAATGACACCTCCAAGGACCAGAGTCACGCATTAAATTCCCTTCTTTAATCTCTCCTTTACCACCTCATAACTCCATCTCTTCGTCGTGATATTGTCTCTAAGGATAGAAGCGCTGGTTACATACCCCCATTAGAGCTCCTTGTCCTTACAATACGGTGACATATTCAATTGATTTTGTTCTGGCTAAGGACAGTCGATTTTATACAGCTAAAGGGCTTATCTCACTGGGCTTCCATGGGCTTTACCAGCGCCGACCGTCGAGAGTTCGTTTGAAATAAAAAAACGACTTCGGTCACAATATCTTATTCTTCAAATCTCCAAATATCAAATTATCTTTCGG
>NC_134811.1:28205972-28208472 GCF_046742065.1 Oratosquilla oratoria | reverse complement strand
CTCTGGGACAGATTCTGCATTTTTCATGGTTTTATTCTGGTTAGCACCAACTGATTTTATTCAAAGTAGCGAGACCCCTGTAGGCGACAAATGGTGAAGTCTGTCTACAGTTGTCTCATGATGCCTATATATTTTATTTTTTTGTGTTTATTATCTATCGCCAAGCGTTTTCATTCAGATGATGAGAAACACCTGACAGCCAAAGATTTGAATTTTTCTCACTATCGACTGGAAATAATTAAATATTGTGACAATATCTACTTCCGTGTTTTTTTTTATATGATCTTAATGATTTTCTTGATATTTTTCCATTTTTTCATTATCCTGACACGGCCGAAATCACATGAATTTCTTTCAAACTTGTTTTTTTTTTTATGAATATCTATCATATTTGAATTCCTCAAGGCCCTGACTAACGGTCTCATGTCGTCGAAGATTATGTCGACGGTTTTCCAGACGCGTCGATTAATTTGATTTATTTGCATTCTTCGATGTTATATTCTTTCTTTACCTGTTTGTTATTATTATCATTATTATTTTTATAACCCTGAATAAAACTTTCTACCGTCTGTCGTCATAAATCAAATTCGATGAAATCTTCCTAGTCGCCCCGAGTCTGAATAAAAATACATTCCTTCGATTTTATCTCTGCTTGTTTACATCCATAGTCAAACGATTCTTCCTGTACGTCTTCCGCTACTGGGGGTGAGCAGTGGTTGGCATAAAGATGAATAAAATCGCCTGAAGGCAGTCGAAACAGCACTATGGAAAAAAGTGACGCCCTTTATAAACTTTGCTCAGTCTAACGACAGACGACAGACATCTGGAGGAGGACCGGCCACAAAACTAGAGAGGTTCTTGGTCTGTCGCGTCTTCTTCAGATTAGAAATCTCTAAATTTCGGAAATAAATCTCCAGTATTTGTGATATTCAGAGTTTATTGTTTGAGTATTTGTATTGAATTTCAAAGACAGACAGAAAACACCTTCCCGGCCTAACCTAGAATACTGCGTACAGTGTTGGTCTCCATTCTATAACAAATCTATAAAAAGTTAGAAAAGGTACAACGCAGAGTAACAAAGCTCATCCCAAGGTTGAGGAACAAGTCATACAAAGAGTGCTTAAGGGAACTTAATTTGTTTAGTCTCTCGAAAAGGAGAATGAGAGGGGACCTAATTGAGGTCTTCAAAATTATCAAAGGAATTGAAAAGATGGATGTGGAAAAATATTTTAAAATTGACACCTCCAACGTAACTAGGACCAATAGATACAAGATCGTAGGTAAACGTTTTCAAGCAGACTTGGCCAAATAGTCTTTCTTCAATCGTGTTATTAAAATATGGAATGGTCTATCATCCAACGTCATTGATTACACAATGTAACACATGTTTTGTTTATTTGTATTTTTTCATGTTTATATATGTATTTCGTGTCACTGAATCCAAATATCACATTAGTTTTGACATAACATCGATATTTCTTTATTTATTCTTGATTTTATATTTTATTGTTATATACGCAACCTTTCTCTACAGTAGTTAATTGATTCAATCTACTTTAGCATTCTAAGGATAATTATACAACATCTAGTATTTTTTTCATAATATGAAGTGTATTTAAGAGCTACAATATTAGTAAGAACAAAATAAACAACACAACTTTGCACTGCAAGTGTTTTGATGACTCTTCTCATGATTAGAAGTGCTTTGACGATCGAGATTTTCTAGAATGCATGCTTTCGTCTTTTCTGACTAGTGACCATATGTAATCTCCCATCATAGCAGTATTCCATCGTCCTTGATATCTTCTTTCCATAGTTGCGATATCCTGATGAAATCTCTCGCCATGCTCCTCACTGACAGCCCCCAAGTTTTCGGGGAAGAAATCTAGGTGAGAATGCAAGAAATGTATCTTCAAGTACATACGACAACCAAGTTTCCTGAAGTTCTCAATAAGCTTTGCCACTATTGTTTATAATTAGGGTCCTTGTGATTTCCTAGGAATCCACGAACTACATCACGAAATGAACACCAAGCTTCTCTTTCAACTTTCGTCATCGCTCTTTCCAGTTTCTCCGACTTCAACATTTTGTTTACCTGGGGTCCAACAAATATACCACCCTTGAGCTTAGCCTCAGATAGCTTGGGAAACATGAGACAAACTTCTTGGAAAGTTTCGCCTCCAAAATCCAAAGCCTTCACAAACTGTTTAATTAACCCTAGCTTGATATGAAGTGGGGGTAATAAAACTTTTTTCGAATCTACTAGAGGCTGTTTGAGAACATTTAACATTCCTGGCTGCAGTTCAACTCTTGGGGGCCAATGAACTTTATTATAATGATCATCATCAGCCCTGCTGTCCCATAAACAAAGAAAACAGGAATACTTTGTGTATCCCCCTTGTAAGCCAAGCAAAAAGGCTAGCATCTTGAAATCACCACAAACATCCCATTTGAGTTCAGCATAATTGATTTTTTCAAGAAGCTGTTTGACATTATGATA
>NC_134811.1:28185972-28190972 GCF_046742065.1 Oratosquilla oratoria | reverse complement strand
GGATGGATGCCACGCAGAATGTCTGAAGAAAGGGGGTACAGTTATGGTGGACTGGCTGGTGAGGTTATTTAATGTTTGTTTAAGAGAGGGTAGAGTGCCAGAAGGCTGGAGGAGTGCCTGTATAGTTACGCTTTAGAAAGGAAAGGGGGACAAATGTGAGGGTAGTAGTTACAGAGGGATCAGATTGTTGAGTGTAGTTGGAAAGGCTTATGGGAGGGTCTTGATTGAGATTAGGAGAGGAACGGAGGGAGTAATTGGTGAGGAACAGTGTGGTTTTAGGACAGGTAGGGGATGTGTAGATCAGATTTTTGTGGTAAGACAGATATGTGAGAAAGCTATAGGAAAAGGTAAGGATGTTTTTTGGGCTTTTATGGATCTGGAAAAGGCTTACGACAGGGTAGACAGGAAGGTACTGTGGGAGGTACTGCAGATATATGGGATAGGAGGAAAGCTGTTAAAAGTAATCAGGAGTTTTTATGAGAGTAGTAGAGCTTGCGTTAGGGTTAGAAATGGAGAGAGTAAATGGTTTGAGGTAAAGGTGGGACTTCGTCAGGGGTGTGTTATGTCGCCCTGGCTGTTCAATCTTTACATGGATGGGGTGGTGTGAGAGGTGAATGCAAGGGTAGTGGGTCAGGGGTTGGAGATGATTAAAGAAAATGGAGAAAAGTGAGAGGTGAGCCAGTTGTTGTTTGGCGACGACACTGCGCTTGTGGCAGGATCAGAGGAGGGATTGAGGAAGTTGGTGACGGAGTTTGGGAAGGTGTGTGAGAGAAGGAAACTGAAGATAAATGTGGACAAAAGTAAGGTGATGAGATGTACAAGGGGAGAGAGTGACAGTAGGCTGGAAGTGAGCATTAAGGGTGAGAAACTGGAGGAAGTGGATAGTTTCAGATACTTGGGTGCGAATGTGACAGGAAAGGGAGAAGTGGGGGTGGAAGTAGAATGTAGATTGAGAGAAGCGAGTAAATGTCTTGGTGGATTATAAAGTGTAATGAGAAATAGACATCTGGGAATGGATACTAAGAGGAGGTTATGTGAAGGAGTGATTGTGCCAACAGCATTGTACGGGGCAGAAACATGGAACACGAGAGAGGAAGAGAGACGGAGTTTGAATGTGTTTGAGATGAAATGTCTGAGAAGTATGATAGAGGTTACTAGGCTAGAGTGAGAAATGAGGAGGTGAGAAGGAGAACAGGGGTGGAAAAGGAGCTGGGAGATAGGGTTGATGAAAGAGTATTAGGATAGTTTGGACACATGGAAAGAATGAGTGAAGAAAGATTAGTAAAAGAAGTGTGGAAGGCGGAGGTGGAAGGAGTGAATATGAGGGGGCGTCATAGGATGAGATGGATGGATGGGGTGAAAGGGGCTTTACAATTACAAAAGAGAGGAATGTCTGTAGAGGAAGGACGGGAGAGTACAGATGATAGGGGCGAATGGAGAAGGGTTGTGTATAGATGAGGCTGTGATGCATAAGGGGGAGTGGGTGGGGGATGGGGGGTAAGGAAGTATGTATGAGAAAAAAAAATTGACGCAGCCCGAAGGGATTTCTCCCCGTCTTCTCCTTTTTCGCATGAGGGGACGGAGAGGGGGGGACGCCGAATTTATGAAGCGGCCTTGCTGTGGATGTGCTGTGTCTTGCGACACTGCTTCTGACCCAGGGCAGTGGACAGGATGCAAGGATGACCCGTCATCCAGGAGGTGCCAAAATAGGAGGGAGGGAGGAGGGTGGAGGGGAGTGGAATATATGGGAAATGAAATAGGTGGGAGTGCTTTCTATGCCTTTTTCTTTTTGGCTACCCCCCCCGTGTAGGGGGAAAAAGCCTTTGTTTTATGTATGTATTATCATTATTATTATTATTATTATCATTATTATTATTATTATTATTATTATTATTATTATTACTATTACTAATTTTGTTATTATTATCATTATTATTATTATATTATTATTATTACTATTATCATTATTATTATTATTATCATTATTATTATTATTATTATTATTATTATTATTATCATTATTATTATTATTATCATTATTATTATTATTATTATTATTATTATTATTATTACTATTATCATAATTATTACTATTATTATTATTATTATTATTATTATCATTATTATCATTATCGTTATTACTATTTTTTTTTTATTATTATTATTATTATTATTATTATTATTATTATTATTATTATTATTATTATTATTATTATTATTATTATTATATTATTATTATTATTATTATTAATTATTATTATCATTATTATTATTATTATTATTATTATTATTATTATTATCATTATCATTATTATTATTACTATCATTAATATTATTATTATTATTATTATTATTATCATTATCATTATCATTATTATTATCATTATTATTACTATTATTATCATCATTATTTATCATTATTATTATTATTATTATCATAATTATTATTATTATTATTATTATTATTATTATTATTATTATTATTATTATCATTATTATTATTATTATTATTATTATTATTGTTATCATTATTACTATTGTTATTATTACTATTATCATTATTATCATTATCGTTATCTTTATCATTGTCATTATCATCATTATTATCATCATTATCATTATCGTTATTATTATTGTCACTATTATTATTACTCTTTTTTTTCTCCTCTAATTCTTCTTCTTTTTCTTTTTATCATCATCAATATTATTATTATCATTATTATTATTATTATTATTATTATTATTATTATTATTATTATTATTATTATTATTATTATTATTATTATCATTATTATCATTATTATCATTATTATTATTAATTATTATTAATTATTATTATTATTATTATTATTATTATTATTATTATTATTATTATTATTATTATTATTATTATTATTATTATTATTATTATTATTATTATTATTATTATTATTATTATTATTATTATTATTATTATTATTATTATTATTCCATGTGGTGGGGGAAAAGAATACTGCCACCAAGTTTTCCCACTTGGATCGTAAGAGGCGAGAAGAAAGGGACGGGGAGAGGGACTAGGCATCCTTCTCCCTGTAGCCCCAAGGGGCAAATTCCTAAAAATCAAAAGAAAGGCATAAGGGGTGCTGGAGGGCCTCGTGCCAGCACCCTAAGGTTTGGGTCTTTTAATGTGCGTGGATGTGGTACAGATGAGAGTAAAAGGGAAGAGATAGGTAGTATGTTTGTGAGAAGAAAGTTGGATGTGTTGGCTTTGAGTGAAACTAAGTTGAAAGGGAAGGGTGAGTGTAAGTTTGGGAGTGTAAGTGGGAGGTTATCAGGAGTGAAGAGAGGGCGAGGGAGGGAAGGGGTGGCTATTCTAGTAAGTGAGGAGATAGGTAAAGGGGTAGTGGAGTGGAAGGAGGTTTCCTCAAGGATAATGTGGATGAAGGTGAAACTGGGAAAGGAGATGTGGGTCTTTGTAAGTGCATATGGGCCGGGCAGTGAGAAGAACATGGAAGAAAGGGAGGCCTTTTGGATAGATTTAAATGAGTGCATAGAGGGTTTAGGAAGAAATGTCAATGTAATAGTACTGGGAGACCTTAATGCTAGGGTGGGAAATGGTCCAATCGATGGAGTGGTTGGGAAGTGTGGAGTTCCAGGAAAGAATCGTAGTGGAGAGTTGATGGTGGAAATGTGTCTAGAAAGAGAGTTGATGATAGCAAATACAGTGTTTCGGAAGAAAGTCAAGCATAAGTACACATGGGAGAGGGTGGTGGAGGGAAGGGTGGTAGATAGAGCGCTAATGGATTATGTAGTGGTAAATAGGATTATGATAGGAAGAGTTAAGGATGTACATGTGCTAAGGGGAGAGGGTGGGGGAAAATCAGATCATTTTTTGGTGGAAGGTAAGCTGAGAGTGGAGGATAGATGGAGAAAGAGGAAAGGGACAAAAGGTAGGGAGGTTCTTAGAGTGAACTCCTTGAATGAAAAGGAAAAGGAGAAGGAGTACGAAAAGAAGCTGAAGGAGGAGTGGGAGGGAGTAAAGGATAGAGCAGAGATGGGTGTGAAGGAGGAATGGGGATGGTTCAAGGAGGGAGTCTTAAAGTGTGCAAGGATGGTGTGTGGAACAAGAAGGACAGGGGGAAATAGAAGAATGAATGGTGGGATGAGGAAACAAAGAAGGCTGTAGAAGAGAAGAAGCGAGCATTCACAGATTGGTTACAAAAGAGGACAGGGGAGTCATATGAGACGTACAAAGAAAAGAAAAGAGAAGTAAAGCAAAAGGTAAAGGAGGCAAAGAGGAGAGCAGATGTGAAATGGGGTAGGAGTATGACAGAAAATTTTGAAAGTAATAAAAAGATGTTTTGGAAAGAAATTAAGAGAGGAAGAGGAGGCGAATCAAGTAGGGAAGAAAAGGTAAAAGGTACAGATGGAGAGTTGATAATGGAAGAGATGGCAGTGAGGGGAAGATGGCAGAATATTTTAGGGAGTTGCTGAATGTGAAGGAGGATAGGGAAGGAAAGATAGCTGTAGTGGGAAATGCGAAGAAAATGAGAGTGATGAGTGAGGAGAATGGAGGAGAAATAAGGAAGGATGAGGTGAAGGCAGCTGTAAAGATGATGAAAGCAGGTAAGGCACCTGGTCTGGATGGATGTCATGCAGAATGTCTGAAAAAGGGAGGTGCAGTGATGGTGGACTGGTTGGTGAGGTTATTTAATGTTTGCTGGAGAGAGGGTAGAGTACCGGAGGACTGGAGTAGTGCCTGTATAGTTCCTCTTTACAAGGGAAAAGGGGACAAGTGTGAATGTAGTAATTTCAGAGGGATTAGCCTGTTGAGTGTAGTAGGGAAGGCTTATGGGAGGATCTTATGAGAGGACAGAGGGAGTAATTGGTGAGGAACAGTGTGGATTTAGGACGGGTAGAGGTTGTGTAGATCAGATCTTTGTGGTAAGACAGATATGTGAGAAAGCTATAGGAAAGGGGAAGGATGTTTTTTGGGCTTTCATGGATCTGGAAAAGGCTTA
>NC_134811.1:28165972-28175972 GCF_046742065.1 Oratosquilla oratoria | reverse complement strand
ATACATACATATACCAAGGCTTTTTCCCCCTTACCAGGGGGGGTAGCCAAAAAGGACAAGGCACAAAAACATTCCCACCCATTTCATCCCCGAAAACACTCCACACCCCTCCACCCTCCATCCCATCTTAGCACCTCCTAGATGACGGGTCATCCCTGCACCCTGTCCACTGCCCTGGGTCAGAAGCAGTGTCGCAGGACACAGCACATCCACAGCAAGGCCGCTTCATTAAATCGGCGACCCCCCCCTCTCCGTCCCCCCATATAAAGGAGAGGACGGGGAGAAATCCCTTCGGGCTGCGTCAAAAATTTTTGCTCACACACACTACCTCACCCCCATTCCCCCGTCCAATCCACCTCATGCATCACAACATTTTCCATATACAACCATTCTCCATTCACCCCTGTCTTCTGTCCTCTCCCGTCCTTCCTCAACCGACATTCCCCTCTTCCCCAAAGCCCCCTTCACCCCATCCATCCATCTCATCCTAGGACGTCCCCTCATGTTCACTCAAATAAACTCAAAAGAATAAAAAAATAGAGGTCATCTCCTGCTGAGCGGACAAACCATAACAAAGAAAAATTAACGTATTATGTCTATGGGCGTGCTGTGTCTTGCTGCATTGCTTCTGACCCAGGGCAATGGACGATATGCAGGCATGACCCGTCATCCAGTAGGAGCCAAGATGAGACGGTGGAAGGGACGGGTGGTAAATGGGGGTGGAATGGGTGGGGATGAAATAGGTTGGAGTGGCATTATGCCTTTTGATTTTGGCTACCTCCCTTGTAAGGGGGAAAAGGCCCTTGGTATATGTATGTATGTCTGCCATCATTAAAGGAAAGAAGAGAAAAAAATAAATTGATCTCTGTATTCAGGTCAATGAAAGCACTTCTTGATTTGGTACTGGAGCGTGTGATGCGACGCAAGGCCAGGGGAACAAATTGAAGAAGACTACATTTATGAAGAAAGTGATAACAATAAATCGTGGAATAGCCCACAAGAAGACATAGCCTGTAGTCAGTTCACTAGAATCAGTACAGAGGAGAATGACCAAAATGATACATGGGCTCAGAATTTTACCTTACGAGGACAAGCTTAGGCACCTTAATTTACACTTTCACGAAAGTCCAAGAGTGTGGGGGATCTAATAGAGGTGTTGAAGTGGATCAATGGATTTTACAAGGGTGATACAGACGAGGTCATCATATTAAGACAACAAGGGAGGAATCGCTGTCATGGATTTAAATTTGACACATTTAGATTAAATAGGAAATAGGCATAGATCCAGTAGAGGGGTCAACAAATGGAATAGACTTAGTAACCATGTAGTGAGCGCTGAAATTGTCGGTATTTTTAAGAGAAGGTTAGATAACTTTATGGTTCGAGATGATAGGTGGTACTGGACATGGAACTGCCTTGTGTAGGCCTTATGGTCTCTTGAAGTCTACTTCAATCTTATGTTCTTATGTAATAAAAAAAACTATAAACGCATCTCAAGGTAGATATGAAATGTGAGCAAAAAGAAACAGTACCTCATAAGGTCCTTTCCTTATATACACACACAAACACACACACACACACACGCAACACGATTTCCTTCATGGATGCGTTTTTGTGCATGTACGAGACCTCATGTGAGAGAGTGAGTGTTTATGTAAATCCAGCGTCGATCAGACCCTTCTTAGGCATCCGGTAGATGGCGTAATAGTCCGTGTGGTTTATAAGATTTATGACCAGGAGATAAGAACAAGGGGAAAAAGTCACACCTTCATGCGATGATAAGGTTATCAACTCCAGGCTCAGAAACAACGTTTTCACTGACGTGTCCGGATTGACATGCATTAGTATTCAACAGGACGCTAAGAATTCGGTTATAAGCATATTAGATATGAGATGAATTTCAAGTGATGTCTTTGCGTGCACGCACATATGGACGTACACACACACACACACACACACACACACACACACACACACACACACACACACACACACACACACACACACACACACACACACACACACGAAAGTGGCCCGCAGCTCCTGGTTCGAATCCTGCCCAGGGCCGAAATTATTTCGGTACTGCTGCGCTTCGGGTCGTTACTCTGACTCTCGTGGGCGGGGAGTTGGGTGTGTGTGTGTGTGTGTGAAAGGTCATAGCATTATCCATAGATCGGACCTACGAGCTCTGAGCTCTCTTCCGGGAGGGAAATAGCTGTCGATCACGAGTCCAACACGTGATCCAAAGACCAAGTGAATACACATACGGAGGTCCGGGTTCGAATCCCGACTAGGGCTGAAACAATTTCAGTATCGCTGCGCTGCGGGTTGTTACTCCAACTCTCGTGGGCGGGGAGTTGTGTGTATGTGTGTGTGTGTGCGTGTAAGGTCACAGCATTACCCATAGATCGGTCATATACGAGCTCTGAGCTCTCTTTAGGGAGGGAAATAGCTGTCGATCGCGGGTCCAACACGTGATCCAAAGACGATGGTGAATCACAAACACTAACACAGGACGTGACTCGGGTAAGAGATGATATTCCCACGAGAATAGATTTGCCATTAACCAAAGAGCCAGACATCATTGGCTCTTTGAACTACCTTTACCTTACGCGAAAAGTGACCACAGAACAATTGAGATTCAGCTGGAGGGTGAGGGCCAAGGAACAAATCACACAGGCAAGGGGGACTTAATTTTGGGAAGGTAAATTACTTAGGGTTGAAGAAATTCTTTGAAGAAGCAGAGTGGGAGGAATTCATGAATACCACGGGAATAATGAGGCAATGGGAAATCTTTCTTGGCATTTACGACCTGGGAGTGAGCAGATATGTGCCAAAGATTAGTGGAAAGGAGAAGCAGAAACAAGATTGGTTCAACAAAAGATGTGAGACTGCAAAAATAAATATATAGATAAATAAGTAAATAAATAGATAAACAAATAAAAAAAATAAGTAAATGATAAATAAATAAATAAATAAATAGATAAATAAGTAAATGAATAAATAAATAAATAGATAAAAATAAAACAGGGGGAAGGGGGAACAGAGGAAGAGAAGAATCAAAAGAACAAAAGATACTTAAAATAGCTAAAAACGAATATACAAGAATCCACAGGAAGGAAGAAAGTAATTTTGAAAAACCTTGTCAGGGCGGTTACGGTTGAAAGTGAAGAGGTAGTTATCAAGCTTTATCTGGCCTTAGTTTGACCCATCCTTGACTATGCGGTACAGGTTTGGTCTCCGTCCTATAGAATGGGATACAAATTCACTAGAATCGGTACAGAGGAAAATTACCAAAATGATACATAGGCTCAGAAATTTACTTTTCGAGAACAGGCTTAGGCAGCTTAATTTACACTCTCTGGAAAGACACTGAGTGCGGGGTGGTCTAATAGAAGTGTTGAAGTGGATCAACGGTTTTTACAAAGGTGACGCAGACAAGGTCATCATATTAAGACAACAGGTCAGGACTAGTAGTAATCAATTTAAATTGGACAAATTTAAATTTAAGGAGGAAATAGGCAAGTATTGGTTTACTAATGGGGTGGTCAACGAATGGAATAGACTTAGTAACCTTGTAGTGAGTATGGATGGAGATGCTAGATGATAATAGACATGGAACTACCTAGTGTAATCCTTATGGTCTCTTGCAGTCTCCTTTTTATGTTCTTAGATAAATGGAAAGATGAACTGAAACTGTTTTACAACTTTATGTAAATGGAGACACTGGAAAATAATGACCAAGCTAATAGAGGGTGGTGAGGTTTTTGAAGGCTCCTCAGGTCAGGAAAGAATAAGGCATGAATTTTTCCAATATGTCTTCACAAAGGAGAGAATTTTATTTTATTTCATTTACTTATTTTTTTATTTTTTTATAGGAAAGTAAAGGGAGCAAGAATTCGGGTTTACGAGTAGAAGATACAAATGTAGAAGTGAGGGAAGTGCTCAGTATTCTGGATCACTGAATGTGACAAAAGCTTCAGGACCTGACGGGATCACAAACTGGATACTTAAAGAATATAAGGAACAACTATAAATATACACAGATATGACAGAATTGAATAGACACCAAGAGAAATCGTTTAATTTATTAAACAAGCAATTGATACAATTAAAGTGGTTATAAATGGTCATAATGTGAATGACTAATACTTGGTTGATATCTCCTTTGCTTTTTTTCAATGCAAGGACCCTTCTACGCATACTTTTTTCAATGCAAGGACCCTTCTAGGTATACTAGTGATTAGTTCACGAATATCATCTTGAGGGATTTCTTGCCATGTTTCCCGTAGTAATACTAAGAGTTCGGGCTTTGAAGATGGCTTCCTGTTCTTTTTGCGAAGTTGTCGGTCTAATATGCCCCAGAGGTGTTCAATAGGGTTCATATCAGGGGACTAACTTGGCCATGGAAGTTTCCTGATCCCATTTTGGCTCAACCGATTTTGTGTTGCTTGAGCAGTATGATAAGGAGCTGCATCTTCCATAAATAGAAATATATTTTTACTCATTCTACCACTGGAGAATATTGGAATGAGTCCTTCCTTTAATATAGAAACATATTTGCCTGAATTGATGTTTCCTTGACACTCCACAAGCTCTGATCGACCATCACTCCAAATTGCACCCCACACCATTATTGAAATGCCCCCATGTTTCACTGTTGGCTGCAGTCTTTTGAGGTCAAACTCTTGACTACAGAGTCTCCAGACCCACACTCTTCCACTGTCAGAAAATAATGCGAATCGTGACTCATCAGAGAAAATGACAGTGCTCCAAAAGGCCACAGGTCTCTCCACCATCTCAACAGCCCAATCCTTTCTGCGCTTGATATTGGCTGGACGAAGGAGTGGTTTCCTTCTTGCAGCTCTGCCATAGTAACCCAGCTTGTGGAGATACCTGACAGCTGTTCTGAGACTGACATCAGCTTATGTTGCTATGCCAGAGCCCTTGCAACGTGAATCCTCTTCGACATTTCTTCTGGAAAGACGCAAGGTTCTTTCTGAGGGCCTGGGACAACCTTAATGAGGTTTTGTGATCTTCTTGCCCTCTCTGGTGAATTGTGCGATCACTTTATTAACAGTAGAAAGGGGTATTGACAGATTTTAAGATATTTTGCGTTGACTAAGTCCACCTTCATGTTGACCCACAATACGACCTCGCTGAAATTCAAATAGGTCTACTGCTATTTGGCTCGTGGCATGCTTGATTAATCTTGTATGTAATCAGAAATAAAAATCTAGGTAAATATAACATATTAGGTAAATCTGAATAACATTAAGCATTAAATAAGAGCAGAATTGCATTTTTCATGGTGTCTATTCAATTCTGTCATGTCTGTATATATATATATACATACACACACACACACACACACACACACACACACACACACACACACACACACACACACACACACACACACACATATATATATATATATATATATATATATATACACATACATATATATATATATATATATATATATATATATATATATATATATGTATATATCACGTTAAAACCACTGTTGGGGTAGAAAAGACTGGAGACGGGGAATCTATATATTTAGATTTCAAAGTGCAATCCTCTTCAGTAGATAACAACTAAAGAGGTGTCTACTGAAGAGGATTGCAGTTTTCAATCGAAATATATAGATTACCCGTTTACAGTCTTTTCTACTGCAACAGTGGTTTTAACGTGATATATATATGTATATATATATATATATATATATATATATATATACATATATACATCTGTATATATATACATATATTTATATATAAATATATATATATATATATATTTATATTTATATATACATTTATACATATGTATATATATATATATATATATATATATACATATATATATATATATATATATATATTGTGATCGGAAAGTAAGCTGTCAAGTCTGATAGATTGATTTAATTCAAAATTTCAACCCCATCGCCGTTATTATTCGTCTCCAGTGATGTTATTGAAACATTTCCTGAGGAAATAAAAAGCAATCAAAAGAAGTATGTAAAAAAAAAACAAAAAAACTAATAGATAAATCAATCAAAAGAAGAAAAAAAAGAGAGGTGAAACCGGTCACCATCGCATTCTATCTGACATCCCAGCCAATGCAGATAACTGCGTCAACTGGAGCTAGTTCAGGGTAACTAACCTGGATTAGACAGCTCCTGACGCAAATGGGTTATCTGGACACGTCAGGTGAAAGCGGGTCACAGGAGGAAGAAGAAGAGGAGGACGAGGAGGAGGAGGAGGAGGAAATAGGGGGAAGAGGATGAAAAGGAGGCAGAGGAGGAAGAGGAGAGAGAAGAGAAACAGGAGGAAGAGAGGGATGAGGAGGAGGAGGAGGAGAGGGAGGACGAGGAAGAAGAAGAGAGGGAGGAAGAGGAAGAAAGGGAGGAGTAGGAGAAAAAGGAGGAGGAGGAATAAGAGGAGGAAGGGAGAAGAGGACGAGGAGGAAGAGGAGGGGAAAGAGGAAGAGAGGGAAGAGGAGAAAGAGGAGGAGTAAGAGGAGAAGGGGGAAGAGGAAGAGGAGGAAGAGGAGGCGAAGAGGAAGAGAAGGAAGAGAAGGATGAGGAGGGAGAGGAGGATAAGGAGTAGGAGGAGTAGGGAAAAGGGAAGAGGAGGAGGAAGAAGAGGAGGCGAAGAGGAAGAGAAAGAAGAGGAGGAGGAGGAGGGAGAGGAGGAGGAGGAGGAGTAGGAGGAATAGGGGAAAAAGGAAGAGGACAAAGAGGAAGAGGAAGAGGAAGAGGAATAGGAAGAGAAGGAGGAGGTCAAACTAGGCAAGGCCCCCATCGAACCACGTATGGACGGCGGACATCATGTTTGAACGTCTATTTTTTTTTTTTTTTTTTTTTTTTTTTTTCCCAACGGCGAAAGGCCTTCAAGAAGGGCTGGAGGAGGGGATGTGAGGCTAATTACGCCAGGTTGTTGTTGTTGCGAGCAGAGGAGGAGGAGAAGGAGGAGGAGGAAGAGGAGGAAGAGGATGAGGAAGAGGATGAAGAAGAGGAAGGTTGAGGGAGGAGGAGGAGAAGAAAGGAGGAGGAGGAGGATTAAGGAGGAGGCGAAGGAGAAGAAAAAGAAGGAGGAGGAGGAGGAGGAGGCGAAGGAGGAGGAGAAGAAGAAGAAGGAGGGAGGAAGGAAGAAGGAGGAGAAGGAAGAGGAGGAGCTGGAGGAAGGAGGAGGAGAGAGGAAGAGGAGGAGGAGGATTAAAGAAGAAGTGAAGGAGGAGGGGAAGAAGGAGAAGAGGAGAAGAGGAGGAGAAGGAGAGGAAGGAAGAGGAAACGGAGAGGAGGAGGAAGAGGAGGAGGAGGAGGGAGAGGAAGAAGAGGAGGAGTAAGAGGAGGAGGAAGATATGGAGGAGCAGGAGGAGGAGGGTTGGAAGAAGGAGGAGGAAGGAGGGGAAAGGAGGAAGGAGAAGGAAGAAGAAGACTAGGAAGAGGAGGAGGAAGAGGAGGAAGAGAAATATGTGGAGGAGGAAGATAAGGAAGAGGCGTAGAGGAAGTAAGAGGAAGACAGGAAAGAGGAGGAGGAGAAGGAGGAAGAGAAAAAGAAGAAGGAAGAGTTGGAAAGAGAAGAGGAGAAAGCGAAGGAAGAAGGAGTAAAAGGAGACGGAAGGGAGAGAAAGAAGGAGCAAGTTGAGGAAGAAGAGGAAGAAGAGGAGGAAAAACAGGAGGAAGAGGAAAAGTAGAAGGAAAAGAGCGAGCAGGAAAACTACCAAAAAATGGACGAAGAGGAAGAAGATGAGAAAAAGTAGGAGAAGGAGGAAAAAAAGGAAAAAGAAGAAGAGGAGATGAAAAGGAGAAAGAAAGAGAGGAGAATGAGGATAAACAGGAAGAAGAGAAGAAAAGGAAGAAGAGAAGGAAGAAGAGGTGTAAGAGCTGCAGGAGGAGGTGAAAGGGAAAAAGAGGAGGAAGGGGAGGAGGAAGAAAAGGAGGAGAAGAAGGAGGATGAGGAGGTGGAGAAAAAGTAGGAAAGGGAGAAGGAAAAGGAGAAGTCAGGGAGAAGAGGAAAGAGAAGGAAAAAGAGAGAAGAGGAGGAGGAAGAAGAAAGGGAGGTAGAGGAGGGAGAGAAAGAGGGAGCATGAGGCAGAGGGTGAAGAGGGTAAGGAAAAGGAGGAGGAAGAGGGAGAAGAGGAAGAAGAAGAGGAGAAAGAGAAGGGAGAGGAGAAAGGAGGAAGGAGGAGGAGGGAGGAAGAGAAAAGAGGGGTAAGGAGGAGAAGAACGGAGGAGGAGAAAGAGTGGAAGAACGAGGAAGAAGGAGAAGGAGGAGTAAGGAAGAGGAGGTGAAAGGAGGAGGAGGAAGGAAAAGGAGGAGGAAGGAGGAGGAAGGAGTAGGAAGGAGGAGGAAGGAGGAGGAGAAGAAGGAAGAAGGGGGTAAAGGAGGAGTAAGGAGGAGGAGGAACAAAGGAGGAGGAAGGAGGAAGAAAAAGAAGAGGAAGAAGGAGAAGAAGAAGGTAGAAGGGGGGAAAGGAGAAGTAAGGAGGAGGAGGAACCAGGAGGAACGAGGAGGAGGAGGGAGGAGGGAGGAGGAAAAAAGAAGAGGAAGGAGGAGGAGGAAGAGAAAGAAAGGAAAAGAGAGGAAGAGCAGTGTGAAGAAGTGGGAAAAGATGTAAGACGGGAGAGGAAGGAGGAGGAAGAAAAAAAAGGAGAGGAAAGGAAGAGGAGGAGAGGAGATGGAGTAACGTAGAGGGGAAAGGAGATAGTAGGAGGTGAAAGGAGGGAGAGGTAGGAGGAGGAAGAAGGAGGAGAAAGGTGGATGGGTAGGAGGAGGAGGGGGAGGAGGGGAAAGTAAGAGAAAGGATGATGAGGAAGGAGAAGAAGGAGGTAGAAGAACGGAGGAGGACTGAGAAGGAGGAGGCAGAGGGAAAAGAAATGAGGCGAGGATGAAAGAGAAGGATGGAGGAAGAATAAAGTGAGAATAAAGGAGGGAGATGGAGGAGGGAGAAGGAAAAGAGGAGGAGGAGGAAGTAGGAAGGAGGAAGAAGGAGGATTAAAGAAGAGGAAGATGGAGAAGGAAGGAGGAGGAAAGAGGAAGAAGGAAGATGAAGGAGGAATAAGGAAGAAGAGGTACGAGGAGGAAGGAAGACGATGGAGGAGGAAGAAGGAATTGTTTTAAGAATAAGGAAGAGGAGGAAGGAAGAAGAAGGAAGAGGAAGAAGGTGGTGCAGGAGGAGGAGGAGGAGGAGGAGGAGGAAGAGGAGGAGGAGAGGAAGAAGAAGATGAAGAAGGTGGTGGAGGAGGAGGAGGAGAAGGAGAAGGAGGAGGAGGAGGAGGAGGAGGAGGAGGAGGAAGAGGAAGAGTAGGAAGAAGAAGTACTTGTACAGTAGAGGACGGCTACCTTAGAGATCTCTCGTCCCTTATGGACCCAAATGAGGTGCTGACCAATTGGTCGACGCCTCCCAACGCAGAAGAACCACGTCCCGGAAATACCCAATATAAATCTCACACGTCATCATCTCACAAAGGACGTTCTAGGGTCTTACGCA
This sequence comes from Oratosquilla oratoria, assembly GCF_046742065.1. Taxonomy (NCBI): domain Eukaryota; kingdom Metazoa; phylum Arthropoda; class Malacostraca; order Stomatopoda; family Squillidae; genus Oratosquilla; species Oratosquilla oratoria. Next base: position 28,166,465 of record NC_134811.1, on the reverse strand, counting down.
AAACGAGGCGCGAGATGATACACAAGGATAGAAGCGCTGGTTAACTACACTGTATAACGACATAAGAGAATAACAACATAAGAATGGAGGAGGCTGCAAGAGACCATAAGGCTTACACTAGGCAGTTCCATGCCCTTTACCACCTGCCATTCCTAGCCATGAAACTATCTAATCTTTTCTTAAAACAACCAATTATTTCAGCGCTCACTATATGGTTACTAAGTCTATTCCACTCGTTAAGATGTCTGATGGTAAACCATTTCATGCCTATTTCCTTCTTAAACCTAAATTACTACGAGTCCTGCCCTGCTGTCTTAGTATGATGATCTTGCCTATATAATCCAAATTAAAGCCCTTCACCCATTTGAATACATCTATTGGATCATCCTGCACTCTTTGTCTTTTCGAAAAATGTAACTTGAAGGTGTCTAAGACTGTCTTCGTGAGGTAAATTTCTGAGCCCATGTATTGTTTTGGTCATTCTCCTCTGTAC
>NC_134811.1:28153472-28158472 GCF_046742065.1 Oratosquilla oratoria | reverse complement strand
CTCGCACCACCCCATCCATGTATAAGTTGAACAGCCAGGGCGACATAACGCATCCTTGACGAAGTCCCACCTTTACCTCGAACCTCACTCTCTCCATTTCCAATCCTGACACAAGCTCTACTACTCTCATAAAAACTCTTGACAGCTCCCAGAAGCTTTCCTCCTATCCCGTATATCTGCATAACCTCCCACAGTGCCTTCCTGTCTACCCTATCATAAGCCTTTTCCAGATCCATAAAAGCCCAAAAAACATCCTTCCCCTTTCCTATAGCTTTCTCACATATCTGTCTTACCACAAAGATCTGATCTACACAACCTCTACCTGTCCTAAATCCACACTGTTCCTCACCAATTACTCCCTCTGTTCCTCTCCTAATCCTCTCAATCAAGATCCTCCCATAAGCCTTCCAACTACACTCAATAAGCTAATCCCTCTGAAACTACTACATTCACACTTATAATATATATATATATATATATATATATTTTTTTTTTTGTGTAGCCAGGTAGGATATTTTCTTGCAGGCAGACGAGGTTGAAAGCTATTGAAGATTCATTTTTGATTATCTTCTTGCGTATAGTCTCTATACGACGAATATTTGACTTATCATTTTCTGTAAGTCTGTTTAGGAGATCTCTTATATTGGCCGACGTTTCGGAACTCTCTTGTTCCATCTTCCAGGGCGATTTGTTGTGTCAAGTTTTCTGTGTAGGTTATATATGGGATGTACGGATCATGGACACTGTGTCGAGGAAAATGAGCATCCAACTTTTCCTTGACACAGTGTCCATGATCCGTACATCCTATATATAACCTACACAGAAAACTTGACACAACAAATCGCCCTGGAAGATGGAACAAGAGAGTTCCGAAACGTCGGCCAATATAAGAGATCTCCTAAGCAGACTTACAGAAAATGATAAGTCAAATATTCGTCGTATAGAGACTATACGCAAGAAGACAATAAAAAATGAATCTTCAATAGCTTTCAACCTCGTCTGCCTGCAAAAAAAGATAGAAAAAAAGAAAAAGAAATATATATATATATATATATGCATATATATACATATATATATATATATAAATAAATTTATATATTAAGACATTCTGACAGGTTGACGTAAGTGGAGTAGGAAACACAGGAGTCTTCGTCTGAGTTCATTCCTGATTAGTTTCGCAGGTATGCTTTTTCAAAGGAATTATTCCTTTGAAAAAGCATACCTGTGAAACTAGTCAGGAATAAACTCAGACGAAGACTCCTGTGTTTTCTACTCCACTTATATATATATATATATACATATATATATATATATATACATACATACATACATACATACATACATACATACATATACCAATGCTTTTTCCCCCTTACAAGGGAGGTAGCCAAAAAAGGAAAAGGCATGAAATCATTCCCACCCATTCCATCCCTGAATACACTCCACCCCTCCACCCTCCCTCTCATCTTAGCACTTCCTGGATGACGGGTCATCCCTGCACCTTGTCCACTGCCCTGGGTCAGGAGCAGTGTCGCAACATACAGCACATCCACAGCAAGGCCGCTTCATTAAATCGGCGACCCCCCCCTCTCCGTCCTCCCATATATGATATGTATATACACGCAAACATATATACACATATAAAGATATTGCACATATAACTGAGTGGTACCCCATCACATTCAGAAGTCTTGGAGGTGCTCAGTGCATTAACGATAAAGATCTAAACTTCTAAGAAGCCCAAAAGCAGTCGTCATGCAGTTTACACTAACCACCTCCACGACCGCATCCGTCCTACATGGTTACGTTGGAGCACATAAATAACGTTCTAAGGCTTTACCTGCTACCCCCCCCCCCCCCAACCAGAAAAAACAGAAAACGAACTGGACAATTTAGATGAATGTGACAACCTCGACATGTCCCAACCCAACTTTGCTTCCTTGTCGGCCATATTTGTTTTTGGAACTGCAAGTTTGGGAAGGGATAAAAAAGAGAGAAAAAATGTCCAGCATAAAGGACAGACTAGTAGGGTGAGTTTTGCTAAGGTGGATATTTTGCTTAATAAGGAAAGATAGTTATATAATGGAGCCTGGTTAGCATGGGCAAATAAATCATAGTATAATGATAGTAGAATAGAACAAACGAATGATAAGAAATATAGATAAGAACAATGACACTAAGTTCAATAGTAAAGCACGGTAAAGGGTACCTAAGCAAAGTTATAAGGAGAGATGGGCAGACCAATAGAAAATGAAAATAAATGAATAAGTAAATGAATACATTAAAACACTAAGATCACAAATTGAGTACAGTGTGTCAATGGAGAGAAGACCAATGAGATATGTTATCCCGTACTATCGAACAGTCACGAGCGGCGAAACGAAGATATTTAAAAGGATGGATGGGCAGAGTAATAGAATATTACAAAGGATTACAAAGGCGGAGCATGCCGACAGGAGACCTTTTGATCCATATCTAGGTCGGATGCCAAAAAAAAAAAAAAAAAAAAAAAAAATAGAATAAATGAATGGATAAATGAATAAAATATAACACTAAGGTCACAAATTAGGGACATTGAATTGGGAGAAGACGCAGACAATGAGACATGTTATCTCATACTACCCAACAGTTGTTTTGGGCAACGATACAAAGTTCCTTTTCTGAGTATCCCGGTGGCCGGGGCCGGATGCCTTGAGGCCGCGGGTTTGTCTATTGCTAGAGAGAAATCCGAGGCAATATTGAGTCTAACATCTTTAGATTTATTGTCTCTTTTCTTAAAGACAGTTATCGAAAAAAGTCAAACAAAAATGTAATGTTAAGTATGTGAGCAAATTTTTTTTTTTTTAGCTTTTTGAAAGTTTATGAATTTTCCTATTTCGTGATGGACGTTTTTCGTTTTCTCTACCACTTGTTTGTTTGGGGGGTTTTCTTTGGGGTTTTTAACCGAAACACGTGTTTATCCTTTGAAAATATGTCAATTCAACCGTGTTAATAAATAAGATTTAGAAAAACTAAGTTCTTTTCAGTACATTCTCTTCCGAAAACCTGGAGTAAACAAACTTAGGAAAAAAAAAAAAAAAAAAAAAAAAAAAAAATCTAGAGAATAACATTTAATACCTACCTGCATACATATACCAGGGGCTTTTTTCCATCTTACAAGGGGGGTAGCCAAAGTCAAAGGCACATATTCACTCCCACCCATTCCATCCCCACATACTCAACTCCATTCATCACCCCCTTCCTCCCTCTTAGCTCCTCATGGATGACGGGTCATCCCTGCATCTCGCCCATTGCCCTGGGTCAGAAACAATGCAGCAAGACACAGCACATACACAGCAGGGGCGCTTCATTTAATCGCCCCCTCTCCGTCCCCTCATGCAGAAAAAGAGAAGACGGGGAGAAATCCCTTCGGGCTGCGTCAAAATATTCATACATACTCCCTCCCCTCCATCCCCCACCCACTCCCTTCCATGCATCACAGGATCATCCATATGCAACCATTCTCCGCTCACCTCATCTTCTGTCTTCAACAAACAACAACTGGCTTATCTCCCATTTTTCTCTATTTTCTTTAACCACCTCCAATCCCCGGCCCATTACCCTTGCGTTTACCTCTCGCACCACCATATCCATGTATGAATTGAACAGCCAGGGTGACATAACACATCCCTGGCGAAGTCCCACCTTTACCTCAAACCATTCACTCTCTCTATTTCTAATACTAACACAAGGTCCACTACTCTCATAAAAGCTCTTGACTGCTCTTAACAGATTTCCTTCTATTCCATATATTTGCAATACCTCCCACAGTGCCTTTCTGTCTACTCTGTCATAAGCCTTTTCCAAGTCAATAAAGGCCCATATCTGCCTTACCACAAAAATCTGATCCACGCAACCCCTACCTGTCCTAAACCCATACTGCTCCGCACCAATTACTCTCTCTGTTCCTCTCCTAATCCTCTCAAAACCCTCCCATTAGCTTTCCCAACTGCACTCAACAAACTGATCCCTCTGAAAGTACTACACTCACACTTGTCCCTCTTTCCCTTGTAAAGCGGAGCTATACAGGCATTCTTCCACTCCTTCGACACTCTACCTTCTTTTAGACAAATATTAAATAACCTCACCAGGAAGTCCACCATCTCTGTACCTCCCCACCCCCTTTTTTTTTTACATTCCGCATGACACCCATCTAACCTAGGTGCTTTAACTACTCTCATCATTTTAACAACTACTTTCACCTCAAATATGATAAAAATGTCGACCACAAATATTTTTTAACTTGCGATTGATTCTTTTGGTGACTTCTATTTTTCTTTCCTTCAGCTCATGTTGAGAACGAGAACGGCACGAAGGGCCGAGCTTTGTGCCAAAGCAAACGCGCGGGGACCAAACTCCATTGCCGCACTATGGAGTACAACGACAACTTCATCATCGAATTCTTTTTCCTTTCTTTTCACGCTTTTTTCCTTTGCTATATTTTTGCGTGCTTTTTATTTATCTACTTATCTATTTTTTTTTTGGGGGGGTAATTTTTTCCTTTTTTTATTTTCTTTTTTTTTATTCTTAGCTGCATGTGAAATAATGCAAAAACTGCTACGATATACTATCAGATAATAAACGAGATTCAGAGCCAAATCTCACAAAATTTGGAAACCAGATCTTCCATAAAGGCCTGCCATTGGCAGATGGTTTCATTGTAATAAAACACAATAGTCCAACATTCAGCCCCTCCACCCCCTACCCCCACTCAGTGTTCCTTCAGGTGAGGTACTCAGCTCCAGCTACCCCACCCGACGATTTTATTCAGCAGAGGTGTGATCCATGAGCGAAAAAAAAAATCAAAGACAAAGACGAAGTAGTTTTGCTATTTGATGACTCAGTTCTCGTTTTTTTAAGCTGACGATTCTATTCAGTTGAGAAGCGGCACCTGGAGCATCCAGAATAGAGAGAGAGAGAGAGAGAGAGAGAGAGAGAGATAGAATGACAGAGGGGAAGAT
>NC_134811.1:28148472-28150972 GCF_046742065.1 Oratosquilla oratoria | reverse complement strand
CTCGTGAATGACTCAGCCTCTTGGCCCTAAGGTCGCTCCTCCTCTCCACGCCAAGGCCCTATGGTCCCTCCCTCACCAAGACAACACCCGAACAAAAACGGGTCAACTAAAGGTGTCGGCACACTAGGTATTTCTCGCTAGCATGTTACTTGCTTTTGCTACTTCGTTTGAGGAGAAACGGCTTTGGTTACGATATTTTGTTTTTCAAATTTCCATATGTCAGATTATTCTTGCGTCTGAATGACGAACTAAGAGAGGTTAAACCTAAAATACGAATGTCAGACACAATGTTGACATGTTCTTAAGGACCCTATACACTGTCAGTCATGATTGCACAGTCATCGAGATTGCGCAAGCAGTGTTTGGGCCACACACTGTCAGTAAGATTGAGCAATCATTACTTACCTCTTGGAGTTTGTGGAGTTGGATGAACTCCCTCCAAAATTCCTTGAGTGTCCTGTGTGCTCGCCATGGTTACACAGGAAAGACTGAGCTGTTGGCGCAATCATCGCCACTAACTATCACTCATGATGGTGTAACTACTATGCTTGAGCTTACAAAATCAAACCGTGTTGGAAATTCCTCAATGATCTGCGCAAACACTCAATCACACCCACTCACACAGGATATGCTGGCGCAATCATGAATATTGTGCAATCATGACTGACAGTGTGTAGGGGCCTTTACAGAAGTCTAAAACATTGTAACCGAAGTCGTTTCTACTCAAGCCAAGTAGCAAAAGCAAATAGCATGCTAGCCTAGTGTGCCGCTACCTTTAAGATGTCAAAGGTCGTTGAGCTGTCGCCAAAGCCTTCAGCCTTGTGATTAGATAGCTCGGGTAGATGGCAGTCACTCATTGACCTCTGTAGGGGATCGAACCTGCGTATTACGAGGTGAGGTCGATTCCCATTACTTAGTAACGACGTAATAAGCGCTGAAACTATCGGTTGTTTTAAGAGGAGCTTAGATAACTTTATAGGTAGGGATGATAGGTAGTAATAGACATGAAGCTACTTAGTGTAGGCCTTATGGTCTCTTGCAGTCTCCTTCATTCTTATACTCTTAAATATATTCTTTAGATTAGTCAATTTGATTCTTTGGTCCATTATGAATAGAGAGGATTCTCTCCGGGCGAATAAGATCGCCTGGCAGCAAAATAAGTCAATATATAAAATGTGTTCATGTCTTGTATTAGATGGACATGTACCCTCTCCTTTGGCTCACCCTGTACTCCAGGCTCAGGTTGTCCAGTATCCCATTTTCATGTGATCATAACTATTACAGTGTCTCCTTAATACAGGAATATAATAAATTATGTTCTAAGTAATAATCTGATTTTGCTCATTACACCAAATTGGAAGGAATCAACTGTTCCAGTGATTAGTTACAAAAAAAAAAAAAAAAGGAAGAAAAATACGAAAAAAGTGACATACCTGTGACCAAAAGGGATTATCTAGAATTAATAGAATTGTAAATTAGGTTTTAATCATTCATTTTCAAAAACCGGGAATATGACCATTATGAAGAACTACGTATGGGGTCCCCATTGAGCGCAGTAGCACATTTACCATTCATGGGCATACTAGACAGACAAAAGAGATCCTCTTAAACACAAAAGTATTTGTATTTTTTTTTTTTATCTGATTTGTCATTCCATTGTATCTATCGAATTACTGACACCTTCCAAAGAATTGTCACCATTTTTGTATAATTTCTTTTCATCTGGCATTTGATGTCAGTAGTGTCACTGAACAATTCTAATAACATTCCTGTTGGTAAGATTATTACTGATTACAATTACTCACTCACAAGTAGATCATTATCAAACTAAGGCCCTGTTCACACCAGCGGTTTCAACCGCGGCGGCTCAATTACAGTTTAATCTATGGAGGCGTTCATACACAACCGCACACTTTTCCTTTGACTATGCGGTATCGCCGCGGTTTCCGCGCGGTTCAAACCGCTAGTATGAACATGGCCTCACACTATCAGTACTTATAGACTATAACTGCATCAGTATATTCATTACTAGCAACTGGTAATTGTCAATATTGATATTTTTGTGAGCAATTATTCCATTACAATAAAATATTTATTGCAAAATAAAGATAGATACATAAATAGATATATAGATAAATAGATAAATAAATAAACAAATAAGTAAATAAACAAATAAACATGATAAATTTATAAATAAAATAAACAAAATGAATTCATGAAATATAAAAAGATAAACAAAATATTTAAATAAAAAATAAGATATGTAGATCAAATAGATAAAACATATACATAAAAAAGATAATAATTAATAGATAAACAAATTAATATACGCGAATGAATGTATAACAATTCAAAGGCCGGACTGCCTTATTCAGCTCGTGGGAATCTTTCATTTAATGCAAAAATAAATAAATAAATAAAATAAAGATAAATAAATAAATAAACCAATCAATCAATAAATAAAATAAAAGTAGATTTCCCTACAGCATGGGTCAGTTTT
>NC_134811.1:28090972-28128472 GCF_046742065.1 Oratosquilla oratoria | reverse complement strand
GATGACAGGGCTTGGGGACCGCTGGGGGAAATAATTGTCATAAAAAGAGTGAGGGAAACTGCCCCAGTGACGGAAGTAGTACAATTTCATGAATTCGAGGAGAAATGCAGTTTTAGATAAAAAGAGAGAAAGAGAGAGAGAAAAATGCGCCAAGACCCTAATAAAACCAAGCCCCACTCCAGGTCGTCCTCAATTCTAGTCACCAAAATACCTCCTGTAGAAGCAAGAAACTAAGTCACCCCTCGTCAGGTGAGAAAGAATCGAAATAATGAGAATAATGACAACACTTAACATAGATGTAGGTCGCTCGCGCGCGCGGAAGCGTAGCATAACGATATGACGTCACGTCGACTACGAAAGACGCGGGAACTTGCAACTTTGACAGATGTGTTTTAAAAAAAACTACGGATAATTCACTTTGTACTAAATATACTAAAGGTAAAACACAGCGTCGTCATGTGGAAGATCTCTCAAGTAATTTGGCTTGGGCCACGCTATACTGAATGAGAATAACTATTTAATTCTAATTCGTGAGGTTGACATATTTTTTAGTGGTATTTGTGAGGCAACAGTGAGAAGGGAGTCGACAACGATTAAAAATAATACAAATATTATCTATTTAGTTATATTCCAAGGGCCTGTTGCTCCTCACAAGGGAGGCACCCAGCCAAGCCATGCATCCACTCCTACCTATTCCATTCCCAAGCACCACCCATTGTTTCCCTCTTTTCATAGTCTCTTGTGGATGAAGGGTAACCCCTGTCTCCTGCCCACTGCCCGGGTCAGAAGCAATGCAGCGAGACACAGCGCATCCACAGCAGGGCCACTTCATTTACACGGCAACCCTCCCGCCTTGTTCCTTCATGCGGAAACTAGAGAAGACGGGGAGAAATCCATTCGGGCTACGTCAAGATATCATTCATACACAACCTCCCTCTACTCAATCTATCCATTGCCTCCTCCCTTTCTTGCTCAACAGACATTTCCTTCTTACTCAAAATCATTTTCACCCCATCCATCCATCAATCCATCACTTTGGTCGTCCCCTGAAGTTCACTCCATCCACCTCTGCTTTCCGCATTCTTTTTGCTCATCTTCTCTCATTCTTTCCATGTGTACAAACCATCTTTCATCAGCCCTATATGCCATCTCTCTGTCTAACCCAGCTCTCCCCCTCATTTCTCACTCTATCCAACTTTGTAAACCCTCACCATACTTCTCGGACATTTGATCTCAAACACATTTAAACTTATCCTCTCTGCCTTTCTGAAATTCAAAGTCTCCGTCCGATACAGTGTTGAAGGTACAATCACCTCTTCATATATCTTCTCTTTGCATCCATTCCCAGATGCTTATTTCTCAAGACACTTTCCAATGACCCAAGACATTTACTTGCTCCCTTCCTTCTACAGGTTACCTCCACTTCCTCTCCTTTATTTCCTGCCACATGCGACCCCAGATACACATAAGAACATAAGAACATAAGAACATAAGAACATAAGAAATAAAGGAGACTGCAAAAGACCATAAGGCCTACACTAGGCAGCTCCGTATCCATCACCACCTGTCATCCCCATCCATAAAGTTGTCTAATCGTTTTTTAAAACAACTGATAGTTTCAGCGCTTACTACATGGTTACTAAGTTTATTCCATTCATCGACCACCCTATTAGTAAACCAATTCTTGCCTATTTCCTTCTTAAATCTAAATTTGTCCAGTTTGTACCCATTACTGCGAGTCCTGCCCTGTTGTTTTATTATGATGACCTTGTTTGCATCACCCTTGTTATAGCCTTTGATCCACTTGAACACTTCTATTAGATCACCCCGCACTCTGCGTCTTTCCAGAGAGTGTAAGTTTAGGTGCCTAAGCCTCTCTTCGTAAGGCAAATTTCCGAGTCCTTGTATCATTTTGGTCATTCTTCTCTGTACTGATTCTAATGAATTTACGTCCATTCTGTAGGACGGAGACCAAAACTGTACCGCATAGTCAAGGATGGGTCTAACTATCGCTAGGTAGAGTTTAATAATTACCTCTGCACTTCTATTCGTTACCGTCCTAGCAATGAAGCCTAATGCTCTGTTAGCTTTATTTCTGGCGCTAATACACTGCTTCCTGGTTTTAAGGTCCGGACTCACCAGAACTCCCAAGTCCCTCTCGCACTCAGATTTTTCTAAAAACGTGTTATCTAAGTTGTATCTATTTTCGGGGTTGTGTAGCCCTACGTTTAACACGCTACACTTAGAGATATTGAAGTTCATTTGCCACTTCATCGACCATGTTAACAGCTTATTAAGGTCATCCTGCAGAATCTGGGCGTCGTCTCCTGACCTAATTAGGCGTCCTATTTTAGTGTCGTCCGCAAACTTACTAACATCACTATTTAACCCTTCGTCTAAGTCGTTTATATACATAATGAACAACAAGGGACCCAAAACCGAGCCCTGGGGAACCCCGCTAGTAACATTGCCCCACCTAGATTTTATTCCATTTATGGTGACCCGTTGCTTTCTGTTACTAATCCAAGCTCTAATCCATTCTAACACTTTTCCTCCTATGCCATGGGCTTTGATTTTATTTAGTAGTCTCTGGTGTGGCACTTTGTCGAACGCTTTGCTAAAGTCAAGGTAAATAACATCGTAATTTTCATTGTTGTCTGCCGCCTTATATACCTTAGTGTAAAAGGATAGAAGATTAGTCACACATGACTTACCCTTGGAGAAACCATGCTGTGAAACACGAATTAAATTATGCCCTTCAATGTGTTCTCTGAGTCTATTTACTATTATTGATTCAAGCATTTTTCCTATAACCGATGTCAAACTGATTGGCCTGTAGTTGCATATAGACGATCTATCTCCCTTCTTAAAAACAGGAACAACGTTTGCCTGCCTCCAAGCAGTTGGAACAGAACCAGTGTCTACCGATTTATTGAATATTTCAGTTAACTGGTCGCAGATTTCAAATTTACACTCTTTAAGCATTCTTGGAAAAATTTCGTCTGGACCCGGAGATTTTGTAGCTTTAAGTCTGTCAATCTGCTTGACTACTTCCTCTTTACTAATGCTGATATTAGTTAGACTACTTTCTTCATCCCCTCTGAAAATCGGATCGCACTCAGGTACTTTATCTAACCTCTCATCAGTAAATACCGATAGAAAATAATTGTTAAACTCCTCACTCATTTTTTCCTCCGATTCTATCATGACATTTTTATCGTTTTTAATTGGTCCAATTCTTTCTTTATTTTTTGTTCAATAGAGGTGAAAGAAACCCTTTGGGTTAGATTTTGCTTGACTGGCAACCTTAATTTAATAATTACGTTTCGCTGTACGTATATTCCTTTAAACCAACTTTGCCTTTTCGTTATATCTTGATCTAAGGAGTGATTCCCCGTTTTTCATTTTTACGTAAAGTCCTCTTTTCATTCCGATCTCATGTTTCAATCTGTCCGTCATCCATTTGGGAGTATTACTATTTTTCCGTATTGACTTTAGGGGGATAAATGTATTTTGTGCATTAATAATTAGATCAGTTAGATTGTTATACATGTCATTTAAATTACTGACCTGACTGCTGGGCCCTCGCCCCCAATTGACCTGCCCTGAGGTATGCGTAGTACCCTCTTTGACCCAGACCTGACCTAAGGTATGCTTCTTACCGTCCATGACCCACACCTGACTAGCCCCGCAACGAGAATCAAGAATGTCTGAAACGTCCGCCTGGCTTTTCGTATTCAATTTCAAATAGGTTTTTATATTGTCAAAGTTTGCTTTCCTGAAGTCTGGTACTTGAACGTTATTCGTACTTTTTATTTTTTCCCAAATAACATTAAATCTTATTTCTTGATGATCGCTAAAGCCTAGACTATCTCCCACTACTACGCTGCTAATTTGGTGCTCATTATTTGTTAGAATTAAGTCCAGGGTATTTTGTCCCCTCGTAGGATCGGTAATCATTTGTTTTAGGAAATTATCCTGCACTACATCTAGGAATTTCTTCGCTTCATGATCTCCTATTAAAGTTTCCCAGTCAATGTTTCTATAGTTAAAATCTCCCATGATTACAACGTTTTTGTACTGGGACGCTCTGTGAATTTCATGAATCAGGGAATCAGTCTGCTCAATGCTGAGGTTAGGAGGTCTATACAAGACGCCAATAATAGCTTTCTTATTCTTGCCTATAATCTCTACCCAAGTAGATTCCGTACAGTCCTCTTCCTTAATCGAATTGTTGACAATACAGTTTAAAGTATTTTTAACGAAAAGTGCTACACCTCCCCCATTCCTGCCGACCCTATCCTTATGAAAAAACTTATATCCTTCTATTTCGATTTCCGGAAGAAAATGTTTATCAGCCATGTTGATCCAGGATTCAGTAATAGCTATAATATCGAAATTTTCTACGCATGCTTTACCTCGCAGCAAATCAATTTTGTTAATTATGCTCCTGCTATTTGTATAGTAAACTTTAAGTTTATCTTCCCTCCACCTGCTTTGGTGATTTTTTACACAGTCCTCTACACACCCTTTTTCCAGCCCCTCTCCTTTAAGACTAGTTTACAGCTTGCTGCTACCCTCTCCCCTTGTACACCTCTTCATCTTACTTTTATCCACATTTACTTTCAACTTCCTCCTATTGTATACCTTCCCGAACTCTGTCACTAACTGCCTTCGACTGTCCTCTGGCCCCGCTACAAACGCAGTGTCATCCGCAAACAACTGGCTCATCTCCTATTTCCATCTTTAACCATCTCCAATCCCCTACCTATCACCCTTGCATCTACCTCCCGTACTACCCCATCCACGTTCACATTGAACAGCCATGGCGAGATGACAACACTGACGCAGTCCTACCTTCACCTCAAACCACTATCTTTCCCCATTCCAAATCCTAACACAAACTCTATCATAAAAACTCTTGAGTACCTTCCTGTCTAACCTATCATAAGTCTTCTTCAAATCTATGAAGGCCCATATATATATATATATATATATATATATATATATATATATATATATATATATATATATATATATAATTTTTTTTTTTCTTAAAGTGGTGTTTGTGTCGACAACGAACAAAAAATATAAATTTGATGTTCATCACAGAGAAACAAAAATGCCCCAAATCACTACAACAGGTCAATGTTTTCTAAGAGGACCACAATGGAAATAAATGTCATGTGCTTTTTGTGCCATCCTCGCAATTTCTATACAGTGTACTTTTTATATCTGTATCATTGTTTCGGCGTCATAACACGAAGGAAATGAAAATTAGATAAAAAGGACTACAATAACAATGCACAATATTTGCCATGTTTCTTTGAACAAGAGATGGTAGCTATCCTTAATAAGAATCTCTGAAGTTCAGAAATTTCAAATGAATTATTATTATTATTATCACTATTATTATTGATAATAATAATAATAATGATAATAACAATAAAATAATAATAATTATAATAATATTATTATTATCATTATTATTATTATTATCGATAGTAATAACAACAACAACAATAATAACAATAATGATTATGATGATAATAATAATAATAATAACAATTATAATAACAATTATAATAATAATAACAATTATAATAATAATAACAATTATAATAATAATAACAATCATAATAATAATAACAATCATAATAATAATAACAATTATAATAATAATAACAATTATAATAATAATAACAACTATAATAATAACAATAATAATAATTATATTATTATTATTATTATCGATAGTAATAACAACAACAACAATAATAACAATAACAAAAATAATTATGATGATAATAATAATGATAATAATGATAATAATAATAATAATGATAATAATAATAATAATAATAATAACAATTATAATAATAATAATAATAATAATAACAATAATGATAATAATAGTAACAACAATAATAATAATAATAATAATAATAACAACAATAATAATGATAATAATAATAACCTTGAAGTAATCTTCTCTGATACAATTCTTGTTAAATTGAATAGCCGCTGACGTTCTGACGATCTGTGTGGCTGATCGCTCAAAATTGCGGAAGACCTTTTTTCCTCATTGTTCAATGTGGAACAGAAGTTTCCGATATTCATCTGGGAACCAGTATCTGCAGATTTCGAGGTCTCTTACCTCTTCTTCAGCTGGGTGGTGATAGTGATTATTTTAATCATCTTGGACTATATGTTCACCAGTCAGAAATAACCTCACCGAGTGTGCTGTGATTTTTCATCCGTGACTGTTGTGATGAAACGTCACTATGGTGTTCTAGTCCCTGGGTGGTCTGAGTTTTTCAATTAAAACAGCTTCTGCTATTTGTAGTCTGCGGTGGTCATTTTGTACAGTAAATAACTGCAGTATTATTTCTTAAATCTGCTTTTTGTGGTCTTTTGTCATGTTGTGTCGTGCACCTTACCTTACCTTACCGCCATGCCATATCCTCTTGGACTTCGGCAACCATGGAGCGCCACCGTTCACGGTCACTAGTTACTTGTAGCATCTGTGCTGGTTTGAGTTTTCTTCCCGTCGCCCTCATCAGCCCGTCCATATACTTCTCCCTCTGGTTTCCTCTTGCTCTCCTTCCCTCCACCATTCCCGTCATCACAACCTCTTCCAACCCTTCCCGCCGCATTATATGTCCTAAGAATACCAATTCTCTTTTCCTTATTGTTGTCATCAATTCCCTATCTATCTCCATTTCTCTCAATACTTCTTCATTTGTTTTCTTCGCTGTCCATGGTACTCTTAATACTCGTCTCCATATCCACATTTCTTCTGCTGTGTATTGGGGTAAAATTCCGCCATTGTAACGATGGTGAAAAAAGGCTTTATCACCATTGTTACAATGGCGGAATTTTCGCCCACTACACGGCACAACTTGACAAAAGACCACAAAAAGCAGATTGAAGAAATAATACTTCAGTTATTTACCGTACAAATGACCACCGCAGACTACAAATAGCAGAAGCTGTTTTAATTGAAAAACTCAGACCACCCTTAAACACACAGCAGAACCAATTGATACTTCCCTATAAAAAAAAAAAAAAAAAAACGGACTAGAACACCATAGTGACGTTTCATCACAACAGTCACGGATGAAAAATCACAGCACACTCGGTGAGGTTATTTCTCACTGGTGAACATATAGTCCAAGATGATTAGAATATTCACTATTACCACCCAGCTGAAGAAGAGGTAAGAGACCTCGAAATCTGCAGATACTGGTTCCCAGATGAATATCGGAAACTTCTGTTCCACATTGAACAATGAGGAAAGAGAGGTCTTCCGCAATTTTGAGCGATCTGCTACACAGATTGTCAGAACGTCAGCGGCTATTCAATTTAACAACAACAATAATAATAATAAATCAAGAATATTCCTGTTATTAGACTCACTGTCCAATATTAAGTTACTTGTTTCGGTTTGTGAGTTTATCCCACCAGGCCAACACGTAGTGTCTGCTTCTACATTATTCTAATACATTCCTAAATATTTTCGTTTCGAATTTGAACGATTTCAAAGACACTAATATCTCTATATTGCTCTTTATGTACATTTCTCTTCTGATAGCTATTCATTAAAAAAACGGTCCAACAATAGGTACTTAAAAATTGTGGCCCTGAGAGATGGACATCGGAGAGAATCGTCTCCCTCTCTCTTTAAAACAAACATCTTTACTTCTTTTCACAGAGCTGGGAACCGGTGACTGATTTCCTCCTACAACCACCACCACCACAAGCCGGTGACAGACAGTCCCACGTTAATACAAGACAATAGTCCAACATTTCTTACCAGAGATCTATGGGAGAGATCGAGGATAGTTACCACAAGTCACGGGACTACCAGTTTCCAGTCCGTGGATATACTGGTGCTTTAAAGAACCTAAAGGTGGTGGCATACTAGGTTAACATGCTACTTGCTTTCGCCACTTCCATCAGAACATCTCAACAATACGTCTGACATTCGTATTCTAGGTTTAACTTCTTAGTTTGTCATTCAGCTCTTAATGTATGACGCAAGAGTAATTTTACATTTGGATATTTGAAAAACAAAAGATCGTAACCGAAGTAATTTCTACTCAAAGTAACAAAAGCAAGTAACATGCTACCTAAAATGCCTACAGTGTAGTCACCTTAAATACTCTTCCCGAAATACCTTTATAAAAATGCTATGAATCTAACTTATAAAACGGAATTCAGGGTGATGAAACTAATGTTTTAAAGTCATGCCTTACATTATGCAGTGCTCTCTCTTTCTCTCGTTCAATTGCTGCTCAGAAAGCACGTCCTGCCACAAATAAATAAGCATAATTTTTTTCGCTTTTCTTTTTCTCTTGTTTTACCAAGCTTGTTCGATAACATATTTATCAAAACTTTTTACACTTTCAAAAAGTATTGAATCATACTTTGTTGTTATTGTTACTGTAACGACAGTCTTCATGTACGGAGTATGTTACCTGATTAATCTTCTAAAATCGCCACAATCAGAGCCTTTACATGCCTATAATTAATAAGTGCCGCCCCGGTTGCAAAGTTCTCATTGACGACCCGCCCCCCTTCCATCACCATCATTCCTTACTGCCTATTATAACTGTTGGCCTGCAAAATATTTCAACATATTTTAACAATGTTATTTAAGGTCCCTATTGTAGAAAGGATAAGGGGAAAATTATTTCATATTCTGTTGATTTTACCGAAAAATTCGTATATTACGGTGAAACATTCAGAGCTCCTTTGACATTTTTTATCAAAATTATTTTGTCAGCCTTGTGGACGGCATGTCCAGACTAGAATTGCCGCCCTAGGGCATTTGCACCCTCCCCACCCCCCAATGTGAGGGCCCTGGCCAGAATCTGGGAACCAACAAGTCTCCTTGTAGTGCACCAGTTAGGTCCGTCTCTCAAGACTTCGATGAATAAAGAAGGACGCAGGTAAGACGTTGGCGAGATTCCAGAGGACTGATCAAGAGCAGCACGTCGCCTAAGGACAGCAGCTGACCGAAGGGTCGTGACAGGATTTCGATATATGAAGTACAGGTTCCTGGACATAGAGAACATCTCTGGTCAGGAACTGACACGTATTTCAAACTTTTATACACTAATAAAATTATACCATCAGATCTCGCCCAATACGATTTCACCATGTACGAAATTTCACGTTTACACTAATAGGTAAGATATCCCAGCATTTTGCCGAACACGACACGCTCCCCCATCTATTACAGCGTCGTGACTCTTCCTCACTTCCTCCTCCGTCATCCACTACATGACGAAGATTCAGTATATATCGCGGCACTCCCTCGACAGAGATGTTGTTCCGTGAATTGACCTCCGTCACGATCCCCCCTCGTCCAATTGCGATGAGCACTTACCATCCTTCAGTTTCACCCATACCTCTTCCCCCACCTATAGTGAGGCAGCGCCTTTTTCAGTATTGACCAGTTGCACCGGCGTTACCCTGAGATACCGCCATTCATAAAGCTTTTTGTGGCCTGACCTAGGGGACATAGTATACCAGACAACTGCCTCCTCAGGCGGTTTTAACGTCCTCTCGGCGATGTATTTGATAGTGCAATGGTGTCGTTCTATTCCGTTTTCGCTCGGCCGGTACGCAGCCCTAAAGAAGCGTCTCGTGCTCCAATTGTCCAGCATTTCTTTCAGCTGATACGTGGTTAGGGAATCCATTCACAAACACCATTCTTACTAATTGCTCTAAGCCTTCGTCTTTGAATGTCGGTAGGGCCGCCAATCTTCTAATTTTGTTGGCAAAGATGACCCGTTCGCCAGCTCAGCGCATTCTTTGTAGGCGATTACATGATTCGAACGCTCCCTCAATGGACGCCTCCTTCAACCTCCCTTTCAATTTCTCTGCATCTGCTTGATCACTATCGTTCAATTCTAGGTAGACGGCCAATGCATCACCTTCTAGGTTAACCACTTCGGTACGATGACGCTTACGTAAGCGTCATGAGGCGCGAGTGGGTACACGAGGATGCGGGCGTCGGCGTCTTGATTATGTGTGTATGTGTATATATACATATATATATACATATATATGTATGTATATATATATATATATGTATATATATATATACATATATATATACATATATATGTATATATATATATATATATGTATATATATACATATATGTATATATATATGTATATATATGTATATATATACATATATATATATATATATACATATATAATTTTGCTGGTAACCACTAAGAAAATTGGAAGGAAACAGTAATTCCCAAGCGCTTTCGTGTTATTGACATCTTCAGAAAGCGCTTGGGAATTACTGTTTCCTTAGTGGTTACCAGCAAAATTTCTGGATCACGTGTTGTTTTAGTGATCTTTCTGCATATATATATTGTAGTTGTACATGTTACCCCCGGATTCTGTGAACTGGTTTGATTACGTTTTCTGTGGTTGGTATTACTCAGAGTAAAAGAGAACGAGTAATATAGCAGTGACTTTATATTTTATGAGAACAGTGTGATGCAGCATACATATGGCAGCCGATGCTGCGCGCGAGAACTTGACTAATACTGAATTGGTTAAAGGCAATATAGTTCGCAACATATGTGATAACGGTTAATTTTGCCACTAATTCTGTCTTTGTAAGCCACACAGCGACATATCCATTCCCATCAAACGGTTTTAGTTATGTTGCTCACTTTGAACGGTTCCTTCATACCATTCATCTTGGCCATGCCTAGATAACTCATTATAACAGAACGATGTATCATTTACCTTGTCCATGTTGATTCCTGGTTCTTCTTCGTTTAATACAACACTCATCTCTTTCACTTGTATTACCACTTAATCTTACGCTAGCTTATTACTATCTACAGTTTTTCTTCTATGTTGTGCCTCTATCACCCCCAACTTCCCTCATACACATTCACATATGCATTGGCGCTGAACACCAGCCAATGCCCATTCGCCCTCCTTCTTGACAGTGACCTTTAACTCCGTGCCGGGGTGCTAACTGTACACCCATACCCATACCACATTCAAACCACAGAACCTAATCTATTTTTTCCCATAAAACCTGTTGTTCACCCAACACAAACATCGTCCTGCATGACGACTAAGGAACTTAACACTCGTGTTTGACGAGGTCTGACTGAACTCGTTCCCAGTGACGAGGGAAATGACAAACAGCTACAGAAGAATGCCAAGGATACCCAAAGACTGAGGAGCTTCCCTTGATCCCATTGTCAAGGTCAAAGAAGGAAAACTGAAAATTCCTCCTCAACCTCAACTTCCCCTCAAGACAACAGACTGTGGTCTCTTTCACATACTTCATGAGGTGGCACAGTAACAAAGCAACAGGTCCTATGACTTAGGTCGGGCCTCTACTGGAAAACTTTTATCTGGGTCCTTAACGAATGTACAGATGGGTTCCAAAATTGGCCAACAAACTGTATCATTTCCTGATGATGGATACTGCCTTCAAATATCAGCTCTGTTTTTATCTTCCAGTATCACACTGTGATAATTATAAAAAAATATTTGCATTTCAGTATATAAGCATGCAGCAATTGGAGTGCTAGTGTTGAGGTGATAGGGAGTATCACTGAGAAGCTGGTACCACCTGGGGATCACACCTGGGATCTCCCAACTTATCAGGTTGGCATGCTTATCACGGTCGACTCCAGTGATCTCCCACATACCTACTCCATAAGGCTGCACCCAGCAAGTGCCAGTCCAGGTCTGCACACCACTATGGGATCCTACTTATTGCATGGATGACCGCATTGTGAATAGCTGCCCAGGATGTAACACTTCACCCCATACCATACAACACATAATGGAAGACTGCATTATACACAATCATGCATGCAAACAACACAACATACACTCTATAAAGGATTTGTGGGAAAACCCAGTTTCAGCTGTGGCATTCCTTGGGGAGACGGGACTGCTTGGACAGACAGTCTAGGGAACGACAACAACAACAACAACAACAACAACAACTTATGGCATTATGCTCAGGTAGGGAGCATCACTGAAAATGTGAGATTGAACCTGGGACCTCCCACTTTCTGCATAGGCATACTTACTTATTACACCATGGTTGCCTCCAGTGACTGCCTACAAAGCTATCTATTGAGAGACAAGAATATCACAAAGTTCTCATGAAACTTTGGAATGGTTGTAGATCGTAGGACTGCTTTCCCCAGAATTGATAAGAAGTTATATATGACAGAGGTGCAGTCACTAACAAAGGTGTGGGTGGCACTCAGCACACTGAAGGCTCACCTTACAGAAAAAAAATTACAACCAGTTGATGCCTGCCTGAAATGTGCCCACAGCCAACAGATCTGACCCTATGGAGATTTGATGAATGTCCACAAAGTTCAGAGACTTTGTCCTCACTGACTGGGAACTGCTAGCCCTCCATGAACAGCTACCTCAACCATCACCAAGTGGAAGTCATCTATCCTTACTGCTAAAGACCACCTGTTGGGTATGATCTCTAAATAAAACCTAGGTGGACAGAAATGGACAGCAGTATGATGCTGGCAAGGAAGTGGACTACTTCATTCAAAAGAACCATATCACTAATTAATTGTTACATTGAGTTTCACAAAGTGGGAAAGCTCCACTGTGGTTGGTAGCAGTCCTTGGACCTTCCTACAAATCTCTCTGGGAAGAAACTTTGGACAATTGTTGATGCTGTATTCATATAGGACTATTTCTATGTCAATGGCTGAAAGTGATAAGGAGGAGCAGTTGCCAGTTGTCAACTCTTCATGTGTGAAAAATTGTAAGAAATACAGCTGAAACTGACAAGGGAGTTTCTGGGTCAGGTTTGAAGACCAAGTTTCAACCCTTCAGGGCTGTACTTCCTAATAGAGGTTCATAACAATCAAAGATACAGGAAACTGGAAATTAATACAAGATCTAGACAATATATACACATATATCTATCAACCTATCTCTGAGGCACTTTTTCTGGCCTATGGTATATACTGTACTAAATGAACATTGACTAAGACTGAAATCAGATATCACTGATGCCATAATAATGTAATGCATAACTACATATATATTTGTTAGTTTCACATGTCCTAAAATATTTATTATTTCTATAAATAGAAACTAATTTATCTAAATTATTGCATTTTGTTCCATTTAAGATTTTTTCATTAACTGCTATTGCATTTATTGATATAAGTATTTAATTCCTACATACATACATACATATACTAAAGGCTTTTTCCCCTTACACGGGGGGTAGCCAAAAGGAAAAAGGCATAGAAATCACTCCCACCCATTCCATTTCCCATATATTCCACTCCCCTCCACCCTCCCTCATATCTTGGCACCTCCTGGATGATGGGTCATCCCTGCATCCTGTCCACTGCCCTGGGTCAGAAGCAGTGTCGCAAGACACAGCACATCCGCATCAAGGCCGCTTCATAAATTCGGTGACCACCCCCTCTCCGTCCCCTCATGCAGAAAAGGAGAAGATGGGGAGAAATCCCTTCGGGCTGTGTCAAATTTTTCTCATACATACTTCCTCACCCCCCATCCCCCACCCACTCCCCCTCATGCATCACAGCCTCATCTATACACAACCCTTCTCCATTCACCCCTATCTTCTGTCCTCTCCCGTCCTTCCTCTACAGACATTCCTCTCTTTTGTAAAGCCCCTTTCACCACATCCATCCATCTCATCCTAGGACGGCCCCTCATATTCACTCCTTCCACACTTCTTTTACTAATCTTTCTTCACTCATTCTTTCCACGTGTCCAAACCATCCTAATATTCTTTCATCAACCCTATCTCCCAGCTCCTTTTCCACCCCTGTTCTCCTCCTCACCTCCTCATTTCTCACTCTATCTAGCCTAGTAACCCCTATCAAACTTCTCAGACATTTCATCTCAAACACATTCAAACTCCTTCCCTCTTCCTCTCTCATGTTCCATGTTTCTGCCCCGTACATTGCTGTTGGCACAATCACTCCTTCATATAACTTCCATTTAGCATTCATTCCCAGATGTCTATTTCTCATTACACTTTTTAAAAAGTGGATTTAATTCGTAATGTAAGAATTAAATCACATGAACTTTTGTTTTACATACCTTTTTATATATTATGGTCATACATATACCAAGGGCTTTTTCCCCCTTACAAGGGAGGTAGCCAAAGTCAAAAGGCATAATTCCACTCCCATTCATTTCATCCCCACCCACTCCAGTCCCATTCACCACCCCTCCCTCCCTCTTTTCTTGGCTCCTCCTGGATGATGGGTCATCCCTGCATCTCACCCATTGCCCTGGGTCAGAAGCAATGCAATGAGACACAGCAAAGCTACTTCATTTAATAGATGACCCCCCTCTTTGTCTCCTCATGCAGAAAAAGAAGATGGGGTGAAATCCCCTTGGGCTGCATCAAAATATCATTCACACAACCACTCCCTAACCCTCTATTATTATTCTTTTGTATAGTTTGTAGATTGTCTATATTTATTTTTCTGAGTGTGAGGAATCATGCTGTGGAAATATAGTTGAGTGTACTTCTTAAGACCTGTTTGTAGTCTGTGATTATAGTTTTCTTCTGCTGAAGAAAGCTTGTGCTTGCTAGTGATTTTGATGATTTTCACTGTTAGGTCTTTGATGTGTGGACTGATGGTCAAGTGAATATTGAAAGTGAGGCCCAGGATTTTTTTTTTTTCAGTGAAAGGGTTTGTTTATTAAGGTTTACTCTTGGATGTCCCTTGATTCATGGGAGTCTGGAGTGCACAATGTTACCAATAGTTTCTGAGGGGAGGCCTCCATTCTGTTTTTTCTGTAGTTGCTATGCTGAATGGAAAGAATGAGTGAAGAAAGATTAGTAAAAGAAGTGTGGAAGGCAGAGGTGATAGGAGTGAATATGAGGGGGTGTCCTAGGACGAGATGGATGGATGGGGTGAAAGGGGCATTACAAAAGAGAGGAATGTCTGTGGAGGAAGGATGGGAGAGGACAGATGATACGGGTGAATGGAGAAGGGTTGTGTATGGATGATGCTGTGACGTATGAGGGGGAGTGGGTGGGGGATGGGGGGGTGAGGAAGTATGTATGAGAAAAATTTGACACAGCCTGAAGGGATTTCTCCCCATCTTCTCCTTTTCTGCATGAGGGGACGGAGAGGGGGAGTTGCCGAATTTATGAAGTGGCCTTGCTGTGAATGCTGTGTCTTGCGACACTGCTTCTGACCCAGGGCAGTGGATAAGATGCAGGGATGACCCGTCATCCAGGAGGTGCCAAGATAAGAGGAAGGGAGGAGGGTGGAGGGGAGTGGAATATATAGGAAATGGAATGGGTGGGAGTGGTTTCTATGCCTTTTTCTTTTTGGCTAACCCCCGTGTAAGGGGGAAAAAGTCTTTGGTATATGTATGTATGTATGTATGCTATGCTGAATTATTATTGTCAGGTCATCTGCATAATTGAATACTTTGGTGTTTTATTCTGGATCTGGTGTGGGAAGAACACCACTCAAGGAAAAAAATCATGCAATCAAAGGATAAATACAAAACTCCCATAGATATAAAACAAGTAATATCATGTTATGATGAACACATATTCACATTTTCATGTAAGGATAAATTAAAATCTGTGACTTCTTTGCTTTAAAAAAATGAACAACAAGATCTGTGGGCAAACCATTCATCCAGATGACAAAAGATTTGTTAAGTACTAAACAATTCTATTCAGCTGAGGGCCTGCCTTCATGCTGAAAGGGTTAAAGAAATCCAAGATGGAGCAAGCACCATCATCCCTTATGAAGTTGGTCCCTCTCTGTCTGAAAGATCTTTATGTAGATCCAGAGAAGATACTTGGTTATCCTTGTGTAGACTCCAGGGAAGCCTGGCCGACCACATCCATAGCCAAAGCTGATGACACCAACTTGTGTCCATCGCCTGTCCTTGCCTTCGACCACAATTGCTCCACCAGAGTCCCCCTGGTGACAAGAGGACTTCATTTTAAAGTGTAAGATATTGTAGATATAATAATAAAAATGAAGTATGAAGTATGATTGGTTACAAAATAGGACAAGGGAGTCATATGAGAGGTACAAAGAAAAGAAAAGAGAAGTAAAGCAAAAGGTAAAGGAGGCAAAGAGGAGAGCAGATGTGAGGTGGGGTAAGAGTATGACAGAAAATTTTGAAAGTAATAAAAAGATGTTTTGGAAAGAAATTAAGAGAGGAAGAGGAGGGGAATCAAGTAGAGAAGAAAAGGTAAAAG
Source organism: Oratosquilla oratoria (assembly GCF_046742065.1). Taxonomy (NCBI): domain Eukaryota; kingdom Metazoa; phylum Arthropoda; class Malacostraca; order Stomatopoda; family Squillidae; genus Oratosquilla; species Oratosquilla oratoria. The sequence continues at coordinate 28,112,200 of NC_134811.1, read as the reverse complement.
GTGCAGATGGAGAGATGATAATGGAAGAGAAGGCAGTAAGGGGAAGATGGGCAGAATATTTTAGGGAGTTGCTAAATGTGAAGGAGGATAGGGAGGAAAAGATAGTTGCAGTGGGAAATGCTAAGAAAATGACCGTGATGAGTGAGGAAAATGGAGGAGAAATAAGGAAGGATTAAGTGAAGGCAGTTGTTAAGATGATGAAAGCAGGTAAGGCACCTGGTCTGGATGGATGCCATGCAGAATGTCTAAAAAAAGGAGGTACAGTGATGGTGGACTGGCTGGTGAGGTTATCTAATGTTTGCTGGAGAGAGGGTAAAGTGCTGGAGGAGTGCCTGTATAGTTCCATTTTACAAGGGAAAAGGGGACAAGTGTGAATGTAGTAGTTTCAGAGGGATTAGCTTGTTAAGTGTAGTTGGGAAGGCTTATGGGAGGATCTTGATTGAGAGGATTAGGAGAGGAACAGAGGGAGTAATTGGTGAGGAACAGTGTGGATTTAGGACAGGTAGAGGTTGTGTAGATCAGATCTTTGTGGTAAGACAAATATGTGAGAAAGCTATAGGAAAGGGGAAGGATTGTTTTTTGGGCTTTTATGGATCTGGAAAAGGCTTATGATAGGGTAGACAGAAAGGCACTGTGGAAGGTTATGCAGATATATGGGATAGGAGGAAAGCTTCTAGGAACTGTCAAGAGTTTTTATAAGAGTAGTAGAGCTTGTGTCAGGATTAGAAATGGAGAGAGTGAGTGGTTTGAGGTAAAGGTGGGACTTCGTCAAGGATGTGTTATGTCGCCCTGGCTGTTCAACTTATACATGGATGGGGTAGTGCGAGAGGTAAATGCAAGGGTAGTGGGTCAGGGATTGGAGATGGTTAAAGAAAATGGAGAAAAGTGGGAGGTGAGCCAGCTGTTGTTTGCTGATGACACTGCACTTGTGGCAGGATCGGAGGAGGGATTGAGGAAGCTGGTGACAGAGTTTGGGAGAGTATGTGATAGAAGAAAGCTAAAGATAAATGTGGGTAAAAGTAAGGTGATGAGATGTACAAGGGGTGAAAGTGGCAGTAGACTGGAAGTGAGCATTAAGGGAGAGCGACTGGAGGAAGTGGATAGTTTTAGATACTTGGGTGCAAATGTGGCAGGAAAAGGTGGAGTGAAGGTGGAGGTAGAATGTAGATTGAGAGAAGCGAGTAAATGCCTTGGTGGACTGAAGAGTGTAATGAGGAATAAACATTTGGGAATGGATGCTAAGAGGAGACTGTATGAAGGAGTGATTGTGCCAACAGCACTGTATGGGGCAGAAACATGGAACATAAGAGAGGAAGAGAGAAGGAGTTTGAATGTGTTTGAGATGAGGTGTCTGAGAAGTATGATGGGGGTTACTAGGCTAGATAGAGTGAGAAATGAGGAGGTGAGGAGGAGAACGGGGGTGGAAAGGGAGTTGGGAGATAGGGTTGATGAAAGAGTATTAGGATGGTTTGGGCACATGGAAAGAATGAGTGAAGAAAGACTAGTAAAAGAGGTATGGAAGGCAGATGTGGAGGGAGTGAACATGAGGGGACATCCTAGGATGAGGTGGATGGATGGGGTGAAGGGGGCTTTCAGGAAGAGGGGAATGTCTGTTGAGGAAGGACGGGAGAGGACAGAAGACAGGGGTGAATGGAGAATGGTTGTATATGGATGATGTTGTGATGCATGAGGTGGAATGGGCGGGGGGATGGGGGGTGAGGTAGTATGTGTGAGCAAATTTTGACACAGCCCGAAGGGATTTCTCCCCATCTTCTCCTTTTATGCATGGGGGGACGGAGAGGGGGGGTCGCCGATTTAATGAAGCGGCCTTGCTGTGGATGTGCTGTGTCTTGCGACACTGCTTCTGACCCAGGGCAGTGGACAAGGTGCAGGGATGACCCATCATCCAGGAGGTGCTAAGATAAGAGGGAGGGTGGAGGGGTGTGGAGTGTATTCAGGGATGGAATGGGTGGGAATGATTTTATGCCTTTTCCTTTTTGGCTACCTCCCTTGTAAGGGGGAAAAAGCCTTGGTATATGTATGTATGAAGTATGAGATAAAAGTAAGAGTGAAAATAAAGCTAGTACAGCCTGAAGAGGAAGAAAAGCAGAAAGAATCTCATACATGATAATAAGATATTATGCAGACAGCTGGGTAACTCCCCTCCAACTCCTACATCAACATGTCTCCACAGCACTCCTTTTCTGGAAAATATCAGTTTACAGATTTTATTCTATGATCTAATTCACAAATATGATAGGAAAGATACTGAAAATGTGCTGCAGGTGCTTAAAGAAATAAAATTACTATACAGGCCATATGGATTCAGTTCAAAAGGAAAATATGGATTCAGAAACTCCAATGTCTTAGTGATCATTTGCATACTGCAGGAGAGACAAGTAGGTTGGCTTATGTACTGTTCTTGGGTTTAGAAATAAGCTTTCAATGAGTGTGACATCATGGTTACTACATTGAAATAGAAGAAAGACTTCCTAATGAGAAGAGAGATAATGACAATGATTTAGGTAAAATACCTGTGTTGGATAGAAGAGGCAAGTGAAGTATCACAGGGGGCATTAAGACTTTACATACCAATGATTCTGGGGTTGGGGGGATACACAATAATAAAACACATTGTGGATGATGCTAAAATAACTAAACAAGCCAAGAATAAAAAGACCTTTGCAGGTTAACATAAGAAATAAATAAAGAGTCAGAGGATGGCATACATACCAATTGGTCTTTTCTCCCTTTTAAGGTAGTGGCAAGGTAAAAATATTCATGAACCTAACACTCATTCCACATCCATCCAGAACCTATTCATTGTCTCTCCCTTCTTAGAACTTTATGGACAAAGGATCATCCCTATCCCCTGTGGCACCACTCATGTTAAAGGCAATGTAGCGAGACCATGTCTCCACAGCATGGCCCAACAGCCAGAACAGCCTTTGCTTAATCATGTGTTAACCTCCCCCTCATCCACTCAAAAACTAGAGGACTACTGGCACAATTTACCGACTGAAATGCTGGTGGTCCCAAAAGATGGACATCAGAGGGAATCATCTACCTGCCTCCCATCTTTAAAATCCATCAATATCTTCACTTGCATATAGAGATGCAACCCAAAGAGTTGGCACTCAATCACCAGACCAGATTCAAGGGGGGGGAGAAAGAAAAGGAGGGAGAGGGAGGAGGGAAAATGTGAAGGAGAGAAAGGAGGGGGAGGGGGAGAACAGGGGGAGGATGAGGTAGGAAGAGGAGAGGAGGGAAAGAAGGGGATAGGATAGAACAGGAAGAGAGAAGGAGGAGAGGAAAGGAGAAGATGGGAGGGCAAGGGTCATCAAGAGAGGGGAAGGGAAAGGAAGGGAGGGTAAGGAAAATGGAAGGGAGAAGAATGAGGGTAGAGAGAAAAAGTGAAGGGGCCAGATGTTTAGGAAAGGGAAGGTCTTGATGCAATGGGAAGGTTAGTGACCACCAGGGACTAATGGAGGTGGTCCTGCAAGATATACATCAGAGAGAAACCTCTTCCTGTTGCTCATCTTCAAAACCTATAAGTATCCCCACCTCCACCTGGAGGTGAAGCTGCCACTTTGTCTTCTTTATCTGTACTCATGGAGACTTAATATGATTTGCAAGCATAAATCTTGGACACAGCATGCATCTATTCATCAAAATCCATTTCAATTATTGTTCCTGGGGTACAAGAGGTGATTAACCATGGTGAGTAACTCACCTTGCAGGAGTCGTAGGGTTTGACACCATGCTCAGGGTGGAGGGTGCAAAGCATGCGCTCTGTTACTGGGATAATGTGAGAATAGTAGTCACGGCATTTGGCCAGCGGGATGAAAGGCAATGTTACCTGAAAATAAATTGTTTCCAATTAGGGGTTTTTGCTCTTGTCTTCCTATACATAGACAGAATAACTATGGACAACAAAAACCATTTAAATCTAAAATAAAATCAACCATTTACTCTGGAGATCCAGACAAGGTTTAATCAATTAAATTCTACTGCCCTTAACCAAAGACGAAACTATGATATGGTCACCAGATTTGAATGAATCAGTCCTAACTACCATGCTGCACTATAGATATCTTATCATGGCAGATAAACAATCATTTCATTTACTTTGGGATTGGGATAAATATCGGGGGAGGGGGAGGGGGATGAAGAACTTCACATCCCCAGATGCCCTAATGCCTAGCCTGAATGTGGTCAGAACATAATAATGGAGGAGACTGCAAGAGACCATAAGGCATACACTAGGCAGTTCCATGTCCCTTACCACCTGTCATCCCAATCCATAAAGTTATCTAATCTTCTCTTAATTCAACCAATTGTTTTGGTACTCACTACAAAGTTACTAAGTCTATTACATTCATTAACCACTGTTGGTAAACCAGTTCTTGCCTATTTCTTTCTTAAACCTAAATTTGTCTACTTTAAATCTATTACTGCGAGTCCTGCCCTGCTACCTTAATATGATGACCTTGCCTGCATCACCCTTTTTAAGTCCTTGACCTATTTGAATACCTCTATTAGATCATCCTGCACTCTTTATCTTTTCAGAGAGTGCAAGTTAAGGTGTCTAGGCCAGTCTTTGTATGGTTGGTAACTTTCTAAACCCTTGTATAATTTTGGTCATTCTTCTCTATAGTGGTTCTAGTGAATTAATATCCATTCTATAGGATGGAGACCAATACTATGCTGCATAGTCAAGGATGGGTACTATTGCCAGATAGAGTTTAATGATTACCTCTGCACCTTTGTTTGTAACTGTTCTAGCAATTCCAAATGCCCTGTTAGCCCTATTCCTGGCTTATCAAACCAAGATCTGACCTAAAAAATTTAATATTTCTTTTTCCATCTTTGCCATGACAAATTCTGGACAGCAAGCTTCAGTTTGTATGGAATAAATATTAGCCCATATATCTTCTTTCTATATCATACCTGCTGTAGGAGAGCTGACGGTAATCCATCCTCCTTCACAAGCCCCCATCCCATCACCACACCCTCATAGTGCAGCTGGACCACCTCATGTGGTTCTTCCTCATTGATTCCCTCTGTGACAAAGGTGGCTGTAGATTCTGAAGTGGTATGGGTGACATTTTTGCCCTCCTGAGGCGGGACAGGGGTGACAGAGGGAGTGCCTCTTGCTGGTGAGGCACTTGTGGTAAAATTTTCTTTGGCAGTTGGAAAAGGATTGACCATGACATTGTTGCCCTGAGGAGGCAGGTTGATTATGGTGGTGTTGTCTAAGGAAGGAGTGCTGGTTGTGGTATTGTCCATGGAAAGAATGCTGGTTGTGGTGTCCTCTGGGAAAGGATTAGGTGTAGTGCTGTCACCCTTGAAAGTGGGTGTGATACCACTGCTATCAAGAGACAGGGGGATTACTATTGTGTTGTCCAAAGGAAGTAGGGTGTTTGCAATGGTGGTGTTCTTTGAGGTCTGGCTGGTTGTGGTGTTCTCCAAAAGAAGAGGTCTGACTGTGGTGCTTCTATTCTTGGGAGGAAAGAAGATTGTGGTGATGTTCTCTACGGGTGGGGGAGTGGCTGCAGAATCAGTGTCATTACTCCTAGGACGGTGTGTAGCTGTGTCATCAGTTATATTGCTCTTATGGGGGTTTATCATGGTATCCTTGGGTGAAGCAGTGGACTGTGACATGTCAGGAACATCCAAGGTACTGGTAGTTGTAGCATCAATGATCCCCATGGCAGAGCCATCAATGCCAGTGCTCACTGAGGTGGTGTTAGGTGGAAAGGTGGTGGGTGGGGAGGTGGTGGTAGATGGAAAGGTGATGGTGAATGGGGAAGTGGTGGTGGGTAGGATATTGGTGGACGGGGAAGTGGTAGTGGGTAAGAAGTTGGTGGATGGGGAAGTGGTGGTGGGTGGGGAAGTGGTAGTGGGTAGGAAGTTGGTGGATGGAGAAGTAGTAGTGGGTAGGGTGATGATAGTTGGGGAAGAGGTAGAAATAATAGCAATTGAAGAGCTGGAGTATATGAAGAAAGGGGAGGTGGAATTTACTGTGGAATAAGTGAAAGATAAGGAAAGAGATGGAAACTTTGTGGTGGGAGGGATGTCTGTGGTTGGAGGGAAACCAGTGGAAGGAGAAGAGCTGATGGCAGGAGGGGAGTCTGTGGCAGGAGGGGAGTCTGTGGCAGGAAGGGAGTCTGTGGTAGGAAGGGAGTCTGTGGCAGGAGGGGAGTCTGTGGCAGGAGGGGAGTCTGTGGCAGGAGGAAAGTCTGTGGCAGGAGGGGAGTCTGTGGCAGGAGGGGAGTCTGTGGCAGGAGGGGAGTCTGTGGCAGGAGGGGAGTCTGTGGCAGGAGGGGAGTCTGTGGCAGGAGGCGAGTCTGTGGCAATAGGGGAGTGTGTGGCAATAGGGTAGTCTGTGGCAATAGGGGAGTCTGTGGCAATAGGGTAGTCTGTGGCAATAGGGGAGTCTGTGGCAATAGGGGAGTCTGTGGCAGGAGGGGAGTCTGTGGCAGGAGGGGAGTCTGTGGCAGGAGGGGAGTCTGTGGCAGGAGGGGAGTCTGTGGCAGGAGGGGAGTCTGTGGCAGGAGGGGAGTCTGTGGCAGGAGGGGAGTCTGTGGTAGGAGGGGAGTCTGTGGTAGGAGGGGAGTCTGTGGTAGGAGGGGAGTCTGTGGTAGGAGGGGAGTCTGTGGCAGGAGGGAAGTTAATGTTGAAAGAGGAGTCAGTGATAGGAGAAGAGTTGATGAGGACAGAAAAAAGAGTGGAGGAAGAGGGAGTAGTGATGGAAGAAAAGGCAAAACTGGGCGAATGGGAGGTGTTGAAAGAATGAGTGGTGTTGGGGAAATCAATAGCTTTCAAAGTAGAGGAGACAGTAGTAATATTTGAAGTGTTGAGAGAAGAGGTATCAGAGGTGGTATTAGTACTGCTGAGGAACAGAGACCTGGCAACTGCAATGGGAGCTTTAAGGAAAGGGACAGCTCTGGACAAAGTGCTGTCATCACTTGTAGCAATGCCAACAGTTGTAGTGACATCATCAGCCTTAACAGCACTTTCATCTTCTACTGTCAGGTGATCATCCCAGTCCTCTGTATAAGAAGGAAGATCACTGTCAAAATAAAAAATATATCAATCTTGTTATAACTGGTCTTTCATGCAATTAACAGATGATGTTAAGCTGCCAAATCCCAGATTTGTTTCCTTTTTTCTTTATCTTATGACATTCATGGCATGTTGTTAATATTGCCTTACATGATGAAATAAACCTTATCTAGAACTACAGTACTATTAATTGATGACATGGGTTTCTTAAAGTCATTGTAAGATTACTTCAGTTTACAAAGGAATGTCATTCAATCAACACCACCACCAACAGCAGCAGCAGCACCAACACCGATGGAATGATTTTTTTTTTTATTATATTTGTGTGTGTTCTTTGATTCATCTACCACACTTATATTGGGAAAAGGTCCTTTGATATATAAATGCATATTATGCACTGACATTTCAAACCATTCCAATGTTTCATTACTTGTTTTTTTCTGCAAATATGATTTCATGGGAAAATAAATTCAAATACACACCTCTTCTCCTTACCCCTACCTGGAGGTATGGACCCAAGGAGAAGGTATTTGGGTTTTAAAACATAACGAGAGCCACACTAATAATTATAGACCAATGGCACAGCCATGGGAGTTGGGGGAGGTGCTCTTCTTATGTTAAAGGGTGGAGAAAAGATTGTTGAAAATTATAAGAGATCTTGAACCCTGTTGAGAAACTGAATGCAAGCCCTAAAAGAAATGAGGGTGTTGATGGTATTTGCCTTCCAGAACCACCATGTGCAGGTTTCCATTGTTGGTCCCTGTAATAAGTGATGAGCTTCACAAGTAGCGATAATACTTGTACAACAATAATCTCCAGTGTGCCTTCTTTCATCTGATTCATTTAACCACATACCAACCCATCTGCACATACCAAACACACAAAAAACACAATACAAGAATTTAAGAACAAACTTGATCTTACGAGATACAAAAACAGGTCATCACGAGCATAGCTCCCCTCCCCGTATAATACAATTAGGTAAATACATGCACACACCAAAGTCCCTTTCCCCTTAAAAATAGGGGCTGGCCAGGTCAAAGAACATACCCACATCAAAAGCAATGTATACCATATACCACTTCTCTGATCTCAGTACCTCAGGGATGAGAAATTTCCTTCCCCCACCAATTTCACAAGCAAGGTCAACAGGACATAACAAAAAACTACACCTGCTACATACTATGCAAAAATCTATAACAACCACACAACAAACACACACCTATACCAAACAGAACATACACACTTGTAACTAAAACTCTTCAAGAGAGACAGCCAAACTCAATACTCCAACAACATCCTCAAGAAGCCCCAACAGAAAAAATACTCCCACACTAGATAATAATCAAAATGGCATAAAAAAAAGTATTAACACACAATAGCCTGGCCACAGATTCAAACTGACACAGATGCAAACACCACACAGAGGATGGAGAATAACTCATACTACAAAGCCCCACACACAAATCAGACAACACCACCATTTATCTTTACTGAGTAGCTTATGGTCCTGCCTGGAGGCTATTGCCGGCTACCTGAAGAATGATGGTCTTCTGTAAGAGAGACCAGGGACAAAGAACTGACTGACCTCACCACACTGCTTGGGTCAAAAGCAATGCAGTAATGCACAGCTCTTCAACTTGTATGATGTAAATTCACTTTGAGATCAAATGCAATGTATCAAATAAGAATATAATTATATAAATAGAGTTCAGGCACCTATGAATTTTATGCCTTATGACAGCAAAATTATTTCTGTTGTCATTTGTACATACCTGAATTTGGGAGACAGATGGGGCGAACAGCATAACTGAAGACAATAGGTTCATCCAGCCGCAGGAGAGCCAGGTCATTGTGAAACCCTTGTGCCTGCTGAAGAATTAAGGAATATACTAATTTTCAATGGCTCTAACAAGAAAAGCAGAAATGAAAAGAAATTGCTTCTTTTTTATTTATTTTTTGGCTATTTGGTGTGGGCATTTTTTATTCTTATTTCTGAGATCAGTCTTCCTGTTAATCTGTATATGAAGAATAGTAGGGAGATCAGTTTATAAGATGCCAGGTGGTTCTGGTGGTTTGGATGGGGATTACACATTTTCTCTTCCAGATTGCTGGAATTCTGTCGAACTTCCAGGAGTGGTTGGAGGTATCTGCAGAGGCACTTATTGCTTTTGGGCAAAGATGTTTTGGAATAATGTTTGAGATCTTGTTTGGATCTTGTTTGGATCTTCTACATAGGAAATTTTCAATTTCTCTATTGTATTTTCTACATTTTTGCTGGAGAACAGGAGGTGGCATCAGTTTTTAATTTTATCTTGTGTATCTTTTTGGTTATCTTCCCATTTCTTTGGAGTTGTGGGTATGAAAAAAAAAGAGAGAGAAAACAAATGGGTGTTCAATAGGTTGGGAATGGGTGAAGGGTGGGTGCGTCCCTTGGCTGTCCACTTCCCTTAGGGATATTGGCTGCATGTTATTGTAGGGTTAAAAGCTGCTCAGTAGCATGCACTTGATACTTTAGGAAGCCCCTACAGACCAGAGCAACACATTATTATGTCTGTGATAGAGGAAATCTCTATTCATAGAGAAATGACGATACTTTATTATACTGCAACTGTCCCTCCATTATGCTGTCCCCCCACTTTTGATACTGTCCTGTACCACTTCTCTGAATATTCATTTCCTTTTTTTTTTTTTTTTGCCAAACCCTGTGGCGAGGGAAAAGAATACTGCCACCAAAGGTTCCCATTTGAGTCATAAAAGGTGACAAAAATGGGACAAGGATAGGACTAAGTATCCTTTTCTCTTTAGCCCCAAAGGGGACATTCCTAAAAAAGCAAAGGCATGGGAGGTTTCCAACCAGAACCCAAAGGTTTGGGTCTTTTAATGTGTGTGGATGTGGTGCAGATGAGAGTAAAAGGGAAGAGATAGGCAGTATGTTTGTGAGAAGAAAGTTGGATGTTATGGCATTGAGTGAAACTAAGTTGAAAGGAAAGGGTGAGTTTGAGTTTGGGAGTGTAGCTGGGATGAGTGAAGAGAGGACAAGGGAGAGAAAGGATGGCTATACTAGTAAATGAAGAGGTAGGTAAATGTGTGGTGGAGTGGAAGGAGGTCTCTTCAAGGTTAATATGGATGAAGGTGAAACTGAGAAGGGAGATGTGGGTTTCTGTAAGTGTATATGGGCCTGGTAGTGAGAAGAGTGTAGAGGAAAGGGAGGCTTTTGGACAGATTTAAACAAGTGCATAGAGGGTTTAGGAAGATATGTAAATGTAGTGGTATTGGGAGATTGTAATGCTAGGGTAGGAAATAACCAATAGATGGAGTGTGAGTTCCAGGAAAAAAATCATAGTGGAGAGTGGATGGTGGAGATGTGTCTAGAGAGTTGATGATAGCAAATACAGTGTTTAGGAAGAAAGTCAAACATAAGTACACATGGGCGAGGGTGGTAGAGGGAAGGGTGGTAGATAGGGCATTAATTGATTACATAGCGGTAACCACGAGAATAGTAGGAAGATTTTTGAATGTACATGTTCTAAGGGGAGAGAGTGGTGGAATTAGATCATTTTTTGGAAGGTAAGTTGAGAGATGGTGAAAGAGGAAAAGGACAGAAGGTAGGGAGGTGCTTAGAGTAAACTGCTTAAATGAGAAAGAAAAGGAGAAGGAGTACAAGAAGAAGCTGAGAGAGGAGTGGGAGGGAGTGAAGGATAGTGTAGAACTAGGGTGGAGACAGAATGGGGATGTTTCAAGGGAGTCACAAGGTGTGCAAAGTTGGTGTGTGGAACAAGGAGGACTGGGGGAAATAGAAGGAAAGGTAGTGAGTGGTGGGATGAGGAAGCAAAGGTTGTAGAAGAGAAGAAATGAGCATTAACAGAGTGGTTACAAAATAGGACAAGAGAATCATATGAGATACAAAGAAAAGAGAAGTAAAGCATAAAATAAAGGAGTCAAAAAGGAGAGATGTGAAATGGGGCAAGAACATGACAGAAAAATTTGAAAGTGATAAAAAGATGTTTTGGAAAGAAATTAAGAGAGGAAGAGGAGGCATATCAAGTAGAGAAGAAACTGTAAAAGGTGCAGACGGAGAGATAATAATGGAAGAGACAGCAGTATGAGGAAGATGGGCAGAGTATTTTAGGGGGTTGCTAAATGTGAAGGAGGATAGGGAGGGAAAGGTAGATGCAGTGGGAAGTGCTAAGAAAATGACAGTAATGAGTGAGGAAAATGGAGGAGAAATAAGGAAAGATGAGGTGAAAGCAGTTATTAAAATGATGAGAGCAGGTAAGGCATCTGGGTTGGATGGGTGCCATGCAGTGTCTAGAAAAGGGAGGTACAATGATGGTGGACTGGCTAGTGAGGTTGTTTAATGTTTGTTAAGAAGAGGGTAGAGTGCCACAGGACTGGAGGAGTGCCTGTATAGTTCCACTTTACAAGGGAAAAGGGGACAAGTGTGAGTGTGGTAGTTTCAGAAGGATCAGTCTGTTGAGTGTAGTTGGGAAGGAGGATTTTGATTGAGAAGATTAGGAGAGGAATAGAGGAAGTAATTGGTGAGGAACAGTGTGGGTTTAGTACAGCTAGGGGCTGCATGGATCAGATTTTTGTAGCAAGGCAGATATGTGAGGAAGCTTTAGGAAAATGTAAAGTTGTTTTTTGGGTCTTTATGGATTTGGAAAAGGCTTATGAAAGGGTAGACAGGGAGGCACTGTGGGAGATATTGCAGATATATGGGATAGGAGGAAAGCTGTTAAGAGCAGTCAAGAGTTTTTATGAGAATAGTAGAGCCTGTGTTAGAATCAGAAATGGAGAGAGTTAGTGGTTTGAAGTAAAGGTAGGACTTCACCAGGGATGTGTTATGTCACCTTGGCTATTCAATTTATACATGGATAGGGTGGTGTTTGAGGTAAATGCATGGGTAATAGGATGGGAATTGGAGATGGCTACAGAAAATGGAGAAAAATGGGAGATAAGCCAGTTGTTGTTTGCTGACAATACTGTGCTTGCAGCAGAATCAGGGAAGGGATTAAGGAAGTTAGTGACAGAGTTTGGGAAGGTGTGCAAAAGAAGTTGAAGATAAATGTGGGTAAAAGTAATGTGATGAGATAATCAAGGGTAGAATGTGGCAGCAAACTGGAAGTAAGTATTAAGGGAGAGAGATTGGAGGAAGTGGATAGCTTCAGATACGTGGGTGTGAATGTGATGGGAAAGAGAGGAATGGAGGTAGAATGTAGATTGAGAGAAGCAAGTAAATCCCTTGGGGGATTAAAAAGTGTAATGAGAAATAGAGATTTGGGAGTGGATGCTAACAGGAGAATGTATGAAGGAATGATTGTGCTCACAGCATTGTATGGGGGCAGAAACATGGTACATAAGAGAGGAAGAGAGGAGTTTGAATGTGTTTGAGATGAGGTGTCTGAGAAGTATGATAGGGTTGATGAAAAAGTATTGGGAAGGTTTGGACACATGGAAATAATGAATGAAGAAATATTAGTAGAAGAGGTGTGGAAGGCAGAGGTGGAAAGAGTAAACATGAGGGGGCGACCAAAGATGAGATGGATGGATGGGGTAAAAGTGGCACTGGGAAAGAGGGCAATGTCTGTTGAAGAAGGAAGTGAGAAGACAGAAGATAAGGGTGAGTGGAGAATGGTTATGTATGGATGATGCTGTGGTGCATGGGAGTGGGTAGGGGATGGGGGAGTGAGGGAGTATGTGTGAATGATATTTTGATGCAGCACAAAGAGATTTTTCAGTCTTCTCTTTTTCTGTATTGGGGGACAGAGAGGGGATTGTTGCCGATTAAATGTAGTGGCCTTGCTGAGGATGTGCTGTGTCTTGCTACATTGCCTCTGACCCAGGGCAATAGACAAGATGCAGGGATGACCTATCAACCAGGAGGAGCCAAAAATAAGAGGGATGGAGGTGAATGGGAATGGGGTATGTGGGGATGAAATGGGTGGGAGTGAATTTTATGCCTTTGTTTTTTTGGGTACCTCCCTTGTAAGGGGGTAACAGCCATTGATATCTGAATGTATGTGTGCATGCTTGATAATGGTATCAATGATACTGCGCTACTGCTTTGGTGATGAGTTTTCTCCTTGGCTTGATACAACTGCTTGATAGATGAGGGATGGGTTAATTTTTTGAGTTTTTAATAGTTTTTATTATACTCCACATTTCTTTGTCCTTTTCCTACCTGTAGCTTTTGCGTTATTTTTCCAGTTTCTGTTCTTTGTTGTCTATCTATCTGTGATGTCTATTTAGGTGTTGAAGTAGTTCTTTCTCTTGTTCTGTGGGTTTCCTTTATCTCTTTTTTAGGAGTCATTATCTCAGGTGTATAGTTGGGGTATAGGAATATATTTCTGTGGCAGGAGGAAATGATTCTGCTACTATGATTCCCATGTGATCATAATAGGTGACAAAGTGGGACAGAGAGATGAGACTAGGTATCCTGCTCTCTCTATGATCATCCTATGAGAAGTCAAGGCATAAGAGGGTCTGGCTACCTCCCATACAAGGGGGAAGAGGCCCTTAGTATACAGATAGATGGATCTATGAATGGAAACTGAGTTACAGTAAAGGTTTCTTAGTTCTTTTCTACTTCCTCCCAGAAACACAAGATGTCAAAAAAGAAAAAAAAAAGAATCACCCCTCTCATCTCAATCTCAGCACCTTGTGGATGAAAGATTACCTTGCCCCTTACCACATTGCCTGAGTCAAAAATTATACAATGAGCCACAGCTCTTCCACACCAGGGCCAGACATCTACAGCTGGTTTACCCCCACAGCTTCAGCCTATGGCAACCATCCCTATCATCCACTCACCTATAGATATCTTATAAAATTAACTACCCGGTAAGGGAAATTAAAATTCTTTTCCCTTTTGACACTATCTATAAGAGGATAAGCCTCTGGCCTGGGCATTTGAGATGGTCCATGGATATTCCCCAATTCTTCTTAGGTATGTCTATGACCACACAGTGTAGTATAACACTCTTCTTACCTTGAATTCCTCATGAATGATGACATGAGTCACTTGTCGAATTTGTCGATAAGCCTCCCAGATCAGAGTGATGTCATGGGTGCCCAACCATACCTCCAAGTCTCGACGTTTTGCCCTGGTAAAGGTAAAGGTGAAAATGACTACAACAATACGGATGGAAACAAAGGTGCTTCATTTTAGTTGTCAACTTATCATTAAGCATTTAAACAAACCAAAAGAGTGACTACTATGATAATAAGTTTATTTGGCAATGAATCAAATACATAAAATGCAGATAATGAAAACAACAAAAAGTTTGAAAGAACAATTACAATTGCCGAGGATAACACAAAAAAGCATGTAGAAAATGGACAAAGAAATATTTCACATAAATACTTATTATAAACCACTGCCTAAATACCACATATCAAGCACAGAAAAGTATAGACATAGCAGTCAAACCTGAAACTTGTTTTACATTATGTCAACTTTCACATAATAAAGTTACTGATTACATACAATATCTTAAGCATGTTTCTTTATATCTTGTGGTGATATGAAATCCACATTTAGTAGTTGCCATGGGGGTATGAAGAGGGGAAGAGGGGAAGAGGGGAAGGGAGAGAAAGAACGAAAGGAGCGACTTGTGAAGAACTTACAATCGGGCACAATGGGCTGCCGTAAGGACAAACTGGGCATTGATGAGGGAAACTCCACAGAAGTGGCGCCGCTGTGGCCTGTAGACGAGCGCCCCCTGCCAGGGCCACTCGCCCGGCTGGGCCACCACGCCCCCGAGAATGCGGGCCGCAATGTTCTTGAGGCCGCACCCTATAACAAAAGAAAAAAAATTAATCAAATCTAATAATAATAATAATGATAACGAATAATTATATAATTATATAATAACAACAACAACAACAACAATCATGAAAATATAAAAGCAACAACAATCATGATAAAATATTATCAATAATAATAATAATGCTAATGATAACAATAATATTTTCAACTGTGTTATACCTTATAAGAACATTCTATTCACCTTATAGGCAAATGTGTTCGATTGTTGACCATAACGACATTCTTTATAGATCTGGTTAAGGAAAAAACAAGCAATTCTAATCAATCCAAATTTGACCGATGTAGCCATGATTCCGCGAGCGTAGCTGTTTTCCTGTGCATCACAATCACGTACACAAACATTAGAACACCCATATTAACTGCTTGTTAGCTTTATACGTGTAACGGATTACATAGGTCATCCATCTAATCCTGTTGCCTTCCGCAGTCTCTCTCCCCATGTGGCGACAGCCTCCCCCCTCAAAAAAGAGGGGGGGGGGGCCGCCGTTTGTTTTGCGGTGTTGAAGAAAATCCTAACTTATATCTGGGTATATTAGTTCTATCCTGATCTAAAAAAAAAGTCTAACCTACCCTCACCTAACGCCCCAGGGATCTCAAGAAATGTCACCGATATCGTGGAGACCACGGTGTGAGCTGGAGGGGAGAACAGAAGCGTGCTGGTCGCGCATTCGCTTAGCTGTGGATCCCAATCTCCGATTTCCAGCAGTGACAATTATCTAGCGGCCTAGCCCATCAGCCCTTAATGTGCATAGGTCAAAGGTCACGGCTTCGTACGCAGTTAAGTGCCTCCTGGCGTAGGCTTATCTTCACCTTGGCTATACGTGTCACACCTACGCGACTTACACGAGTTCGTTTGAGTAGAAACGACTTGGGTTGCAATATTTTATTTTTCGAATATCTAATTGTCAAATCTTTGTGTTATATAATGAGAAGTTGAATGACGAACTAAGAGATAGAGTATAAATCTAGACGAATATTATACTGTTCAATTGTCCTTACGGAAATCTTGATTACTGTAAGCGAAGCCTTCTTTCAAATTCATAGCATTTGATACAGCAGCTACAAATTCATTACTCGTCTTGTACAAGTTATAATTCAGGTGTATTTCATATATACATACGTGTGAATACTATTCTCTTTCATGATTATATCTAAGAATGAAGTTAAGGCTTCGAGTAAATCAAGTTATGGTAAAAGGAAATTTTATGCATGTTTTTGTTTGTATAATTAGTTCACAATTGAGACTTCTTTTGTATTAGATGTGTTGAACTCTAATGTTTTCCCCTCATTCATTTCTAGAATGTGTACTTTTAAAAGTGCTCCCATAGTTTCATAGTGATATTTTAAGGTCTGGCCTAACATCTGAGTGTGGCTTCCTTTCCTCAGCTCATGTTAGTTGGAAACTTGGAGCTGGGAAGCCCAGCAGGTGTGATAACAAAGTGACATAAGCCATGTCGTCTACAACAGACTCAAGAACGCATATTTGGCCGTCTGTTCCATAGATGTTGCTAGCGACGAACTATCGGTTAGACAATAATTGATACTTAGCAGAACATTTTACGCGACAGAAAAGGATGACACTCTTGATATTGACAAACGTAATTATTGTAGTCAGTATTAAGCTGCCATTACAGTGAAAACATCGATGAGATACTTACTCTATCCGCATTACCGCTGTAGTGTAATCCCGATAGGATTACATGCAGAAGCATCACCCCAGACTTCGACAGGGTAAAATTCATCATGTGGGCCATCCTGGGTTTACGATTCTTCATGACAATAAGCATAACCCTCATTCAGCCTAACCTAATCTTTATCCTACTATTGATTATCTTGAGTCGTGACCCATGCACACGATTACAATCATGTATGAGGCCCGTGCACGTCAGCTCGGTCTGTACAGACGACGACTTACAAATTGAGGCTTCGTGTTTGATTTTATTTCCGGTCAGGCCGCTGCGTTGCATCATAGTTCTCCACCTCTATAATTACCGTCGGGCTGATGGCAGTGATACCAACTGGATATCTCAAACTTTTCAGTTATTATTTTTACAGGTGACTTTGTTCGGTAAGGTTGGTATCAGTGACAGTCAAGGATTTAATTCAAACTCCAAATGACCAACACCGCATTTGTTACCGTTGGTATTTCCGAGTCATCAATAACCTTCATAGCCTCCGCACACAGCACCCTCTCACCCCTATCAATCATCTTTGTCCATTACCCCACCCCGTCGCCACTTGTATATGAAAAAATCTCTAGCATTTTATTTCCATCCAATCTGATTTGTCTTCACATGGGAAAATAAGCAAAGGACCAGTAGGAAAGAATAGGACGAAGAAATAATGTTAACAACCTCAAATCCTTTCCCTACAAAAGGGACTCCATGGAGATAGATAACGAACTTTTAATGTAACAATGATATAAACAAATGTTAATGCTTGGCAGTAATGAAACGTGGTTTCACCAAGGATAGAAGCGCTAGTAAACGAATCCACTACGACAATTTTATCTCGTTCTTACCGAAGGAGTCACGGATAGCCTGAGGGCAATCATAAGACAAACCAAAGTAATCCTTGTAACACCCATTTCTTACACAGTTCAGTCTGTCTTTCCAACAGGGTATCACGTCGTTACAGTCAAAAAACCTCACGATAGCTAGACTGAAATGATAATCACTAATCCAAGCACTGCTTCAACGAGCCCCGTTCGGAGTATTCTTCCTTATTCTACAAAGGATTATTTATAAAGGTCTGGTCACACGTTCACGAGTAACCTCGATTTTGCTGTTTTTGTTGTTGCTACGGTTTGTCATAGATACGTGCACATTTCCTTGATCAGAATGTGTTCAATTGATAACAACTATAGCTGTTATTGCATAAAAATGCGGGTTATAATAAGAATTTGGGAAAATATATCCAGTATCATATGACTTTATTCAGTGTATGGTATTATTAGTCCCTTGACTATTACTTTTTATTTTTTTATATTTCATATAACTTACTGGTATCTAACCAATGTAACCGTTTAAGTATATGCTGTGGTAATTTATTGTATGAAAACTGGTAGAAATACTCGTACACAACTTGTACATTGAAACGTCTTGCCTTGTCCACCAACAAAATATCACTGCAACAGAGCTGCATGACTTGTCATTATAATACATTTATGAGATACGAAGTGTCTGCCATGACTGTTGTTCCCAAACATCAGGCAGGCAAAACTATGTTACACGCGAGACAGTCTGTTGCAGATATGATTTGCGTCTGTATCTGCAACATCGGTGATGCACTTACACGTGGCCCAGTGCTTAACTGTCCACTTCGTCACCCTTCATGTAACCTAACAAGCTATCAAAGCTCAAACGATCTGGCCAAACCAACAGTAAACAACTCACCCAGCGCCTCGTAGTCGGTATCTCCACCCTCCTCCACCTCCACCTCCAGCCTCTGAGCGACCTCCACAGGTGAAAGTGCTTCCTCCTTATCTTCTTCCTGCTTCTCCGTTTGCGTCACCGTGTTGGGCACCCCTTGGGAATCGCCTCTCTTGCCTCCCAAGCTATGAAGGCGCATCATCACACGTGAGGCATAAGTATAGTTTCGATGCTGAAGAAGATCCTCTAAAGCCCTTGCAAGGAAAAGGGATTTTCCCTGTTCTTCTACCCCCATTCGGGTATCAGGGTCCCTCTTCAGATGATCAACGAGTGCTACTTCGTCTTCGAAGGGATTCGGTCGTACCGGGTTCTCCTTGTGACGACATTTAATTCCGTCCTCCGGGTGGACTGCGAGGTATCGTGTTCTATACTCTACCTCAGTTAGCAGAAGTGCCCACAAGGTTTGTGTTACCTCTGGTATACCATTCTCACGCCGTACCTCCTCCTCCTCCTTCCCAAATCCTAATTGTGTCACTTCTTCCGGAATAAAAAATAGAGTACTTTCGAGCTCGCTCTCTGACACTTCGAGAACGACCTCCTCACTGATGTCTTCCTGTACTTCGAAGGACAGGACCCGGTAAAATCCTGAACCATGGAAGGGCAAGGGTGAGGGCTCCGTCGCCTCCACTAGGAGTAGCAGAAGCGTCAGGAAAACTATCATCACTGCTACCTGTGCACTCCCGAGAACTATCGGCACCTAGATTAATTTTCTTACTGATGTCAACAATGTGACCCGAGCAAACAACTCCAATAAACACAACACACGCACAGACACCAGTCATATTGCAACACAAAACCTGACAGGTTTATTACCGTCCTGTCCATTATCCCCTTAAAAAACACAACCCTTCACTTAACCATGTCTACTTCCCGTTTGGCTTGATCCCTTAGGGCTTAGAGTGTGAGGACCGGGGTAGGAAGGTGTAGGTACCAACCTAGTAGTCAGCACAGGTCAAGTTCTGTGGTGATTGGCTGGGATGACGAACAAGACCAGGGATACCAACTAAAAAGGTAAACAGACTTTCAAGAATCATCACTTCCATATTAAAGAAATACTGTTGAGGAGGGAAAAAGAATATACAATTGTCACCCACACTTTAGAACTATGGGGAAATAAAAGTATGGTACAAAATAGTGATAGAAAATAAAAACAAATTAAGCAACAATAGCCCGTGTTAGCGCGCGGGAAAAACCCGAATCGACTTGTGCTTAGGGTAGGATACATTCCGCAATCGGCTACTGTCGTACAGAAAAGTAAAAAGATTAATTCGTATAAGAGAACATGTCTGTATGTGCACTGGTGAGAACATGCCATTAATTACACAAGTATAATAACTGTACTCAGAATACATACAGTTTTAGGTACGAATAAAAAGAACAGAGTAATAGGGATCAAACCTAATGCGCGCAACAGACACGAATGCAAACGCTTTTATTCTTACAGGTAGGATTTGCTACGATAAACTATACCAGGGGTACCAACTACAAAAAACGACTCTGGTAGAACCCACATAAACAATCCCGTACCATATTCTAAAAAAAAATATGTTCACTTTTTAGGAGAAAGACATTGTGGGATTGCCAGCGGTACTTTAACGGACAGCTTCTTTTCAACGATATGTGATCGAATACCATTTCGATACCAAAGCATTGTAGCATTATAACATACAGTCGAGCTTATTTTCACATCAATGTGTTCCAGTAAGAATATAAGCGTTTGCATTTGTGTCTAATTTTCTTGCGTGCTTTGGGCTTGATCTCTATATACCATGTCTTCATTCTCCACAGTTTTAAGGGGGCCGTCGCGCTCGAAAACGAACTTCGTCAATTATGATCGGAATTTCGCTAATTTTTAATATGTTATTTATACATATACTGAGATGTTCACCAGTCGAATTATGTTGATTAGATCTCTCTTGTTGTGCCTTTCTGCAGTGCATCTACGTTTAAATTTCCACCCTGTCCATAATTCTGCAGCTTCAGTTCTTTGCCTCTCCATGTTCACAGTCCAGGTCTTTAACCCGTAAAATACTAAATCACTGAGCAAATATAGTACTCCATTTTTTCTTTTATTTTCATTGATAGTTCCAAATGATTAGATTTCTATACCATAAACCTTGTTTATTTTTTCCCTTGTAATCCTCTTTGTTTACTTTTCACAACCTCCATCCCATGACACCATAATGCTTTAGCAAATTAATTGATAAACTTGTTTTAGTGGTCCTGTCTATTTCATGAAACGTGCGATGAGAAAGAAAAGACTGGAGGGTATCTGAAGGGATAGACACACACACACACACACACACACACACACACACACACACACACACACACACACACACACACACACACACACACACACACACACACACACACACACACACACACACACACACACATATATATATGTATATATATATATATATATATATATATATATATATATATATACATATATATATATATCACGACTCATCTATGGGCCAGACTAGTCGCGACACGACAGAAAAAAAAAAAAAATAAGGCTGTGTACAGTTCGGACGAATGACAGAGTTCAGGCAGGGTAGTTGAATTCTTTAAAATTAAACATGGGGCAGAAACATGGAACATAAGAGAGGAAGAGAGAAGGAGTTTGAATGTGTTTGAGATGAGGTGTCTGAGAAGTATGATGGGGGTTACGAGGCTAGATAGAGTGAGAAATGAGGAGGTGAGGAGAAGAACGGGGGTGCAAAGGGAGTTGGGAGATAGGGTTGATGAAAGAGTATTAGGATGGTTTGGGCACATGGAAAGAATGAGTGAAGAAAGATTGGTAAAAGAGGTATGGAAGGCAGATGTGGAGGGAGTGAACATGAGGGGACGTCCTAGAATAAGGTGGATGGATGGGGTGAAGGGGGCTTT
>NC_134811.1:28078472-28085972 GCF_046742065.1 Oratosquilla oratoria | reverse complement strand
TCCAACCCGTGATCCAAAGACCAAGGCGAATCACACACACACAACTCCCCGCCCACGAGAGTTGGAGTAACGGCTCGCAGCGCAGCGATACTGAAATTATTTCAGCCCTGGACGCGATTCCAACTCGGACCGCTGGGTTAGCCGTTGCGAACGCTACCACTGCGCTGTGGTTAGAGTTCTCGCCTGCCACTACGGCGGCCCGGGTTCGACTTCCGCCCAGGGCTGAAATAATTTCAGTATCGATGCACTGCGGGGTGTTACTCCAACTCTCGTGGGTGGGGAGTTGGGGGTGTATGTGTGTGTAAGGTCACAGTATTACCCATAGATCGGTCATACGAGCTCTGAGCTCTCATCCGGGAGGTTAACAACTGTCGATCACGAATCTAACACGTGATCCAAGACCATGGTGAATCACACACACACACACACACACACACACACACACACACACACACACACACACACACACACACACACACACACACACACACACACACACACACACACACATTTTGTATATATATATATATATATATATATATATATATATATATATATATATATACAGTATGTATATCAAATCAGCCACCTGGGTCCACTGTTGAACAAAGGCCTCCTTCATAGCATTCCATGATTCACACGACCGCGCCAACCTCTGCCACATCACTCCTGCAAATTTTTCAATTTCATCTCTCTATCTGTCTGGTCTACCTTTTCCACGCTTCCTATCTCGCGGCGTCCACTCAGTCACGCACTTGCTCCATCGCTCATCAGTCGTTCGCACTAACCTACCTGCCCAATTCCACTTCCTCTCTTTTACCGCCTCCACAATATCTTTCACTCTAGTTTGCTCTTTCACCCAACTTGTTCTCTTTCGGTCTCTCAGCGTTATTCCCATCACTGATCTCTCCATTCTCCTCTGTATAATCCTTAGCTTTGTTTCCATCGCCTTTGTCAGTTTCCAAGTCTCACACCCGTAGGTTATTGATGGCAGAATGCATTTTGTAAACTTTACGTTTCAAACATAAAGGTGGAGAGCCCCTCAGGATTTTATTATATTTACCACTTTCCAACCAATTGCAATGCGTCTTTTTATTTCATTATCATGATCTCTGGTTATTTTCACCATCTAGCCTAAATGATTATACGCTTCAACTTCTTCAATACTCTCACCATCAATTATGATTCTTTACTTTGAACTTTCGTGTTGAACATTACTTTGTCTTTACTCTTATTTATTTTTAAACCTACTTTGAGACTTTATTTGTTTAGATCACTCAGCATATCTTGTAAGCTTTCTGCTCTTTCTGACATAAGAATAATGCCATCCGCAAACCTAAGGGGGTTCAAATGTTCGCCATTAATCTTCAAAACTTTCTCTTCCCAACTCAACCTTCTGAAAATCTCTTCCAAACAAGCTGTAAATAATTTGGGTGAAATGGTATTGCCTTGCCGTACTCCTTTCTCGATCTTGATCTTTTCTGTATCTTTATGTAGTCGAATTACAGCGGTTCCTTTTGCATAAATCTTTTATAAAACCTTTACGATCTATTTGTTTGTACCCTGCTTGCGTAGCGAGTTTAGTATTGCTTTTTGTTCTACCGAGTCAAAGGCCTTATCGTAATCTACAAAAGCTAAACAGAGAAGTATACTGTATTCTGTCGTTTTTTCGATTAGTTGGTTCATCGCCTGCAGATGGTCTAGAGTCGAATATTCTCTTCTGAAGCCTGCCTGTTCTCTCGGTTGGTTTCCATCTAAAACTTGACTTAGTCTATTTGTAAGGACCTTGGAGAATACTTTATATACATTTGATAGTAAGCTAATCGGTCGATATATATATATATATACATGTATAAAGAAGTGAAGTATAAATACTTTACGGTATATATGGTATTACATGTGTTTTCTTTGTAGGTTATTACCGCAGTGATTCTGGTGGCAGTGGTAGCGGTGTCAGCAATTCCTAGTTATGGCTATGGAAAGAGGAGTGCCGATCCCGAGCCTGGTCACAGCTATGGAAAGAGGAGCGCCGATTCCGAACCTGATCACAGCTATGGAAAGAGGAGCGTCGATCCCGAACCTGGCCACAGCTATGGAAAGAGGAGCGCCGATCCTGAGCCTGGTCACAGCTATGGAAAGAGGAGCGTCGATCCCAAACCTGGTCACAGCTATGGAAAGAGGAGCGCCGATTCCGAACCTGGTCACAGCTATGGAAAGAGGAGCGTCGATTCCGAACCTGGTCATAGCTATGGAAAGAGGAGCGTCGATCCCGAGCCTGGTCACAGCTATGGAAAGAGGAGCGCCGATTCCAAACCTGATCACAGCTATGGAAAGAGGAGCGTCGATCCTGAACCTGGCCACAGCTATGGAAAGAGGAGCGCCGATCCCGAACCTGGCCACAGCTATGGAAAGAGGAGCGCCGATCCTGAGCCTGGTCACAGCTATGGAAAGAGGAGCGCCGATCCTGAGCCTGGTCACAGCTTTGGAAAGAGGAGCGCCGATCCTGAGCCTGGTCACAGCTATGGAAAGAGGAGCGCCGATCCTGAGCCTGGTCACAGCTATGGAAAGAGGAGCGCCGATCCTGAGCCTGGTCACAGCTATGGAAAGAGGAGCGCCGATCCCGAGCCTGGTCACAGCTATGGAAAGAGGAGCGCCGATACCAGACCTGGTCACAGCTATGGAAAGAGGAGCGCCGATCCCGAGCCTGGTCACAGCTATGGCAAGAGAAGCGCCGATATCAGGCCTAGACTTCAGTACGGGAAGTAAATGTGTATCTGAAAACATAATCGAATGCTTGTGTTCATGTGAACGTCATATACGAGATCAACCTGTATCAATTTCATCTACATCATCCATTATATATATTATCATTCCATCTCTTTTAAACTGAATATAATGAATATCTCTCAGCTATATAGAAGGACTTTGCTTTCACCTCAGAGTAACTTGACGGGCTCTCGGCTTTATAGTCAGTTTCATTAAGCAAGCGTGAGAATTCAGCTTGGATCCACACATCATTCTCTCTACTGGTATACACTAGAATTTTGATATCTCCAATACTCAGGGCAAAAAAATCCAAATCTAGAACGTTGCGGATACGTTAAGCACTCTAATATATTCTGAACTATCCTTTGAAATATGTTTTCATTCCTGCAGTGGCTAATGTCGCGAGTTACCATAGTACAGAAACGTGCTCGTGCCCAATTTAGGGCATGGAAACTCCACATAAATACTGTAAGCTGTTACTGTCCCCCTTGCGCAAGGGATTGGATGTGTGGTGTGAATACGGTCACGTCATCCATAAATCAAACTAGATGAGTTTTGAATGATGAGAATACTGGTGATCACGAGTCCACCACAAAACGTCGTGAGATATGTGTTTGTTTTATATCCAAATCTATCTTGGATTCATTTAGTAATATGATATTTTCCATTTCTCCTACGGAGATGAAAAAAAAAAAAAACGAGAAGAGAATGTATAAAAAAGATCATTAACGCCAAGTATGTTGTATTATTCAATAGAGAATAGATATGTACTGTATACATGCGTATGTATATACATGTGTATGTATATGCATGTATGTATATAAGTGTATATGTATATACATGTATGTATATATATACATACACACACACATATATATATATATATATATATATATATATATATATATATATATGTGTGTGTGTGTGTGTGTGTGTGTGTGTGTGTGTGTGTGTGTGTGTGTGTGTGTGTGTGTGTGTGTGTGTGTGTGTGTGTGTGTGTGTGTGTGTGTGTGTGTGTGTGTGTGTGTGTGTGTGTGTGTGTGTGTGTGTGTGTAATAAAACCACTTGGAAAATAAAATGAAAGGTGGCCGAACGTTTTCTTCTATTTAAGACATTTTCAGAGGTGAAAATATCTTAAATAGACGAAAACGTTCGGTCATCTTTCATTTTAATTTCCAAGTGGTTTTATTACACATTTTGTGAATCACGTGTTTTTGTGATTTAATCACACACACACACACACACACACACACACACACACACACACACACACACACACACACACACACACACACACACACACACACACGCACGCACACACACACACACACACACACACACACACACACACACACACACACACACACACACACACACACACACACACACACACACACACACACACACACACACACCGACTCGGTGGCACAGTTGGTAGAGCGCTGAACTGGGAAGTAGAAGTGCTCCCAGTACCCAGTTCGAATCCTGCCCAGGGCCGAAATTATTTCGGTATCACTGTGCCTCGGGTCGTTACTCTGACTCTCGTGGGCGGGGAGTTGGGGGTGTGTGTGTGTGCAAGGTCATAGCATTACCCATAGATCGGACCTACGAGCTCTGAGCTCTCTTCCAGGAGGGAAATAGCTGTCGATCACGAGTCCAACACGTGATCCAAAGACCAAGTGAATACACACACACACACACAAACACACACACACACACACACACACACACACACACACACACACACACATATATATATATATATATATATAGAATATATATATATATATATATATATATATATATATAGATATCTATATATATATATTCGCATAAACATACCTTAGGGTCCTTCAGGGACGAAGGAAGGATCTCGTCGGAGAGCCGACCGTGGCACTCCCGAGATTCGCCTTCATCCGGGATGCACGCGTCCTTCATCCGAAAGACACCCGTTGCCCACCGCGCCAGAGGCGAAGTGGGCTCGACGAAGGACATGACACGATGGACGGCGGAAGGCACCTGGCCAGGCGACAGGAGTTCCATCTTCCTCTCTCTTACCTACGTCAGAGGACGATTTCGCTCCCTTGTTCTTCTCGGGAATCTTCTTCCGAGGAGCGACGAGATCGTCCGAAGACGGGAGGGCGGAATAAGGGAACTTTGGACGGGGTCAGGCAAGCCTGAGAGAGTGACGAACCGGGTCTGTCCTAGCTGTCGACATCGTCTTACGTCGCAACATACTGGCCAGTAGCCTCTCAAGGACCCAAGAGGGACTGGCCAGTGGCGGAAGCGGTGAAGAGCGGTGGCATCCCACTCTCTCAGGAGGTCGGAGTTCACCTCTGCCCTTTGCCCTGAGGCGATCTCATTGAACCAAGGAAGACCCCGAAGAAGAAGAAGGAGAGTTGAGTCGCCCAACGACCTAAGCCAAGGGAGAGGAGGAAGGATCCTCTGCGCCTGACCAGGGGAACCTCACGGGATTCAGGTCTCCATGGGCCAGAAGGCCTCATGATGGCCTGAATTCCAGTTCCGACGATTTTTGGGGCTACGTAACTCCCCGAAATGTCATTTACTAGAGAAGCAAGCAAGCGGGCAGGAGCTCAACAGTCGCCTTGCTCCATTTATGATCTCCTTTCGCGGCTCACCCTCGGCTGCACTGCGACAAGTGACGGCTAACGACGGGCGCTCTGACACCCACTTCGCTGAGGTCTACAGGAACCCGCCGGGGGTATCGGGCCTCTGGGTCGAATCCAGACCTCACGGACACCATGACAGCTCGTCATCAGACCTCTGTGCTGCTGTAATGCTGGTCACGCATTTGCATAGCTGTGGGTTCGAATCCCGCACTCCTCTACGATTCCCAGCAGTGACTGTTAGTTACCTGCCCAACAGTCCAAGAAGCGCACAAGGCAAAGATGACGGCTTCGGCCGCAGCTACACAGCGCCCTCTGGCACAGGCTCTATACCTTCTTATTATGGCTTCGTTTTTAATCGTGTTTAATTGACCTACGGTTAGTGTATGTGGTAGTGCAGACCTGATTGAGATGAGACGGCGATGTGGAACTGAGTCTACCTTAGTTGAAATCGACACTCCTAACTGCGTTAAAGTTCTCCATCTTCAGCCACTACTGACCTCGCTACGGAGACCTCGACCTTCCGGGAATCGGTGACTCGAAAGTCCCCGTCACACATTTAGGATTCTCGTCAAATGTCGTGAGTGTGAAGAGCTGGAAGACTACTTTGCTTACAGTATTCTAGACTTCCCTAAGGACAATTGAACAATGTGTCTAATATTCGTATAGGGTTAACTTCTCTTTGTTCGTCATTTAACTTCTCAGTATATGACGCAAAGGTGATTTGAAAGATTCGAAATAAAAAGAGAGTGACCTAAGTCACTTATCTCGAAGATGCGTCGCTTGATTTTATCCCTTTCGGCCTGCGGTAGCACTGTTCTCAGTGATCTTTTATCTATCTGTTTTATTTATCTATTCATTTATCATTCCTTTTACTCTTCTTATCTCCGTTTTCTCTCTCTCTCTCTCTCTCTCTCTCTCTCTCTCTCTTTCTCTCTCTCTATCTCTCTCTCTCTCTCTCTCTCTCTCTCTCTCTCTCTCTCTCTCTCTCTCTCTCTCTCTCTCTCTCTCTCTCTCTCTCTCTCTCTCTCTCTCTCTCTCTCTCTCTCTCTCTCTCTCTCTCTCTCTCTTCTCTCTCTCTCTCTCTCTCTCTCTCTCTCTCTCTCTCTCTCTCTCTCTCTCTCTCTCTCTCTCTCTCACTCTCTCTCTCTCTCTCTCTCTCTCTCTCTCTCTCTCTCTCTCTCTCTCTCCTCTCTCTCTCTCTCTCTCTCTCTCTCTCTCTCTCTCTCTCTCTCTCTCTCTCTCTCTCTCTCTCTCTCTCTCTCTCTCTCTCTCTCTCTCTCTCTCTCTCTCTCTCTCTCTCTCTCTCTCTCTCTCTCTCTCTCTCTCTCTCTCTCTCTCTCTCTCTCTCTCTCTCTCTCTCTCTCTCTCTCTCTCTCTCTCTCTCTCTCTCTCTCTCTCTCTCTCTCTCTCTCTCTCTCTCTCTCTCTCTCTCTCTCTCTCTCTCTCTCTCTCTCTCTCTCTCTCTCTCTCTCTCTCTCTCTCTCTCTCTCTCTCTCTCTCTCTCTCTCTCTCTCTCTCTCTCTCTCTCTCTCTCTCTCTCTCTCTCTCTTTCTCTCTCTCTATCTCTCCATGTGATGTCCTCGGGCCTGCGGCATTGACCTCATCGACCCAGTTCAGGTCATTGAACCTGACTTCCACACGCACACCACTGACCTTTACCCATTCGGTAGGTGGCGTTTCCTTGAAGCAGCCTCATGAGACCTTTTTTTTTTTTTTTTTTCATTCTCGTGAGTGATTAAAGCTATCCTCACCATCTGACCGACTCACTCTCACTCATCTCTCTCACATCCTCTCAGATGCACCCCACCCCAAATGAATAATAACAATAATAATAATAACAATAATAATAATAGTAATGATAATAATAATAATAATAATAATAATAATAATAATAATAATAATAATAATAATAATAATAATAATAATAATAATAATAATAATAATAATAATGATAATGATAATGATAATGATAATAATAATGATAATGATAATAATAATGATAATGATAATAATAATGATAATGATAATAATAATAATAATAATAATAATAATAATAATAATAATAATAATAATAATAATAATAATAATAATAATAATAATAACA
>NC_134811.1:28068472-28073472 GCF_046742065.1 Oratosquilla oratoria | reverse complement strand
TATTGAATGGATTTTAATATAATTTTAAAACCTTGTGTGTGGATATTTTTTCTTTATGTGCACTAGTTGTAAAACACTATGTGCGCGCGCACATGCGCACAACTTAGAGTGTACGTTGCTTGCAAGTCACCCGCGGTTTCCTTCATCGTCATGCTTTGGCAGCAAAAACATTGCCTCCAAAGTTGAAAAAAAAAAAAAAAACTAATCGACACTTGTGCGAAGACCATCAGCTGGATTACGGGTCGTGCTCTGAACCACCGTATCTATGAATTGTTTTGTGAAGGCCTTGGAAATGAAATTACAGTTTTGCTTTTCTACCCGGAAGCCCGCTGATCTCCCATGAGGGAGAGTTTGAACCCGCTTTTTTCGAACTGCGGGAAGAAATCAAAGTTTTCCTGGAGGAAAGTGACTATGGAATCACAAAATTTCGTGCAAATGCTGGCTTACTTGGCTGACATTTTGACTCGTATGAACGATCTGAGTGTCTCTTGGAGGGAAAGAGAAATGCTGCGAGAAGTTGAATGGTTTCAAAGAAGAGTTTCCTTTTTTTGCGTCGACGGATGGAAAGAGGGGATCTTTCAAATTTTCCATCATTTTAAGAAATTGTCGATGGTAATGGATTTATAATTCCTACTGTGCGTGAAGAAACGGTGGCTCATTTGGAGATGCTGCCAAAATCGTTTGATGGTGATTTTGCAGCTGGAGAACTCAAGCTTTCAGAAGAATGGACCTTGAATCCATATTCCATATTCCACATATTCCATATCCATAATCCACAGGCAGTCATGCGGATCGCTACCAGCAACAAATTACAACGCATAACCAACGCATAACCAACGCATAACCAAGAAACAGGAACAAAAAAGTTATTAGATTTAAATTCTACGTTTCTGTGGGTGACACGTGATGCTCCGAAGAGTTCTAAAGTACTACACATATTTTGTTGAATGTTGATTATTGGCATATGGTCTCTTATAAAAACAGACTCTAAACATTTCAGTTTCTTCCAAAATTTTGGTTAGGAATAGTAAAAGGAAGAAATTGAAATGTTTAGAGGCTGTTTTCATAAGAGACCATATGCCAATAATTAACATTCAACAAAATATGTTTGGTACTTTAGAACTCTTCGGAGCATCCCGTGTCACCCACAGAACATGACTCATGTAACCATTGACCTCTCCTTAAAGTCTTCATTTCTTTATTTATAATATTGTAAGGAATGTATTCAATAAAATACCAGAAGATGCCTAATGTGTAGGCGAAACTTCGTTAACTGTTAGTTTTTATTTCCAAACATGGATTCGTTCGGAAATATTAGATTTTCTCTCCCTGCTTCAGAGAAGAAAATACTCAGAAAATAGAAAGTCTAAAGAAGAAGATCACCAATGTAGAGTGTGCTGTGATTTTTAACAGAAATGTATGTATGTATATATATATATATATATATATATATATATATATATATATATATATATATATACACGGATTTCCATACCTGAGGGTCTTTCCGGGACGATGGAAAGATCTCGTCAGAGAGCCGACCGTGGCACTCCCGAGATTCGCCTTCATCCGGGATGCACGCGTTCTTTATCCGGAGGATGCCCCATGCGGACCGCGCCAGAGGCGAAGTGGGCTCGACGAGGGACAAGACACGCTGGACGGCGGAAGGCACCTGGACAGGCGACCAGAGTTCCCATCCTCCTCTCTCTTACCTACGCCAGAGGGCGATTTCGCTCTCTTGTTCTTCTCGGGAATCTTCTTCCGAGGAACGGCGAGATCGTCCGAAGACGGGAGGGCAGAACAAGGGAACTTTGGACGGGGTCTGCCCTAGCTGTCGACACCAGCTTCCGTCGCAACATACTGGCCAGTTACCTCTCAAGGACCCAAGAGGGACTGGTCAGTGGCGGAAGCAGTGAAGAGCGGTGGTAGCCCACTCTCTCAGGTGGTCGGAGTTCACTTCCGCCCTTGCCCTGAGGCGATCTCAACGAACCAAGGAAGACCCCGAAGAAGAAGGAGAGTTGAGTCACCGAACAACCTGGGCCAAGGGAGAGGAGAAAGAATCCTCGGCGCCTCGCCAGAAGAGACTCACGGGATGTGAGCTCTCCATGGAGCAGAAGGCCTCATGTTGGCCTGTATTCCAGTTCTGACGATTTTTGGGGCTGCGTAACTCCCCGAAATGTCATTTACCAAAGAAGAAAACAAGCAGGCAGAAGCTCAACAGTCGCCTTGCTCCGTTTATTATCTCCTTTTGCGCCTCACTCTCGGCTGCACTGCGACAAGTGACGACAGGCGCCCCAACACCCACTTCGCTGAGGTCTACAGGAACCCGTCCGGGGTATTGGGCCTCTGGGTCGAATCCAGACCTCACGGACACCATGACAGCTCGTCATCAGATCTCTGTGCTGTCGTAATGCTGGTCTCGCAGTCGCTTAGCTGTGGGTTCGAATCCCACACTCTTCTCCGATTTCCAGTAGTGACTGTTAGTTACCTGCCCAACAGTCCAAGAAGCACACAGGGCAAAAATGACGGCTTCGGCCGCAGCTACACAGCGCCCTCTGACACAAGCTCTATACCTTCTTATTATGGCTTCGTCTTTAATTCGTGTTTAATTGACCTAACGGTCAGTGTATGTGGTAGTGCAGACCTGATTGAGATGAGACAACGATGTGGAACTGAGTCTACCTTAGTTGAAGTCGACACTTCTAACTGCGTCGAGGTTCTTCTTCAGCCAGTACTGACCTCGGCACGGAGACCTCGACCTTCCGGGAATCGGTGACTCGAAAGTCCCCGTCACACATTCAGGATTCTGGTCAAATGTTGTGAATTTGAGGAGCTGGAAGACTTCCTCGCCTACAATATTCTAGACTTCCCTAAGGACAATTGAACAATGTGTCTAATATTCGTATAGGGTTAACTTCTCTTTGTTCGTCATTTAACTTCTCAATATATGACGCAAAGGTGATTTGATATTAAAAGATACAAAAAATAAAAGATTGTAACCTAAGTCGTTTGCACTCAAGCGAACTCATCTAAATTGAGTGCGTGTGACAGGGGTTTGAAGTAATAATAAAAAAAAAAAAAAAAAAAAACTCTGTAAACCGGACTTCGATCTCGCTACTGGCCGTCGAAAAGCTCCTCCACTGATGATCTACCACGTTTTACTCCATTGATCTTAGCCTCTTGTTTTTCAAGATTTCTTATAGACATTTCTTATCTTTAAGATGTGTCTCCGGAAGTTTTGTGAGGTACCACTGTTTCTTCCAGTGAATTTCTTAGATTCTTCCCAAATTTCTTAAAGACACTTCTTATCTCGAAGATGCATCTCTTGATATTTTTTTTCCTAAAGTAATGCCTTTCGGCCTGCGGTAGCCCTATTTTCAGTGATCTTTTACATATCTATTTTATTAATTCATTTACTTATTAAATTTTCTTTACACTTCTTTTCCCCGTGTTTTATTCCCCCCCCCCTCTCTCTCTCTCTCTCTCTCTCCACGCGATGCTCTTGGGTCTTCGGTATTGACTCCATCTTCCTGACTCCGCTCTACTGACTCAGGTCAATGACCTTGACTTACACACGATAACCTTGACCCATTCGGGAGTTGGCGTTTCCTGAAAGCACCCTGACAAGACTTTTTTTTTTTTTTTTTTTTTTTTTGAGTGATTAGAGCTGTCTTCACCATCTGATCGACTTTCACTCACTTCTCTCACACCCTCTCAGATGCTTCTCCACCCCAGGTCCAAAGTGATGTTAAATAATCTTTTCGTAACTTCATTCGAGTAAATTTTACCCTTTCTGTCACCAGGTGATTTTATTAAATAAAAATTCCCCTTTAGCTGAAGAAAACTGCCTGGCGTTGACCAGAATGAAGTATGTAAAGCCCGACATGGGCTTTGTGAGAAGGCGTTGCGTCTTACTGAAAGATATACGGTCTTCCATTGCATACTTTTTCTATCCAAGGCTTGACAACTGTTTCCAGCACTTCAATGTATCCAGCAGCTTTAACTTCTCGAAAAAAATGAGATGGCATAACATGAACTTCGTTGTGTTAACAACTCCTAAAACTATAACAATTGCTAGAAATCTAGTGTGTATTACCCTGGGAACCTCTGAAGAATTTGCACATAACCATCTATCATTCCTTTTGTTAAACTTTTGGTCGAAGTTCTTCTCGTCGAAAAAAGCATGCCATCATCGTTAGGGTTTTTAATCTTGCTAAGCAATCGCTCAGCACGGATCGAGCGGTTTTCCTGTGCCTTTGGAGACATGAGCTGACCCCTCCATAGCACGTACGACTTGTACCGAATATGTTCGTGCACCACAGTTCTGATGAGCCACCTGAAGTTCTCTGGCAGTGTCCCTCATTGATTTTCCAAGATCATCATCGATAATTTTTTGAATTTGTTGGGTGGTCCTCTTCGAATATAGAGTCTCTTTTTAAAAATAAATCACCATTTAACGTACGCTTGAGTTCAGGAGGAATATCCACTTATGACGTTGATTCAGCACCTGATCCGCTTTTCTGTCTTTCTTAGGGCATTTTTGGAAGGTAGACATGGATTAGCAGAGATGGTGCTTGACTGAATGATTTCAATCGGTTGATCTCTAGTGAGTTCTGCTTGTATTTTTATTCCATTTCTTATTTTTGCAACACTAGCAGCACTTGCATAAGAAGCATGATTGCATTCCTCAAATTTTGTTAGTAAATGTCCTTCATTTACAAGTTTGGTAACCTGTTCTTCCTTTTCGAAATTCACAGCACCAGCAGTATGAATCGGGGTTGTGGCTTGTCGGGATTGTGGCTGTCGGGATATTGGGTGTCGGGATTATGGCATTCGGGATTCTGTCCAGATCCCATGTATATATGCATATGTATATGTATATGTGTATATATATATATATATATATATATATATATATATATATATATACCGGTATATATTTGTATATATATATGTATATATATATATATATATATATATATATATATATATATATATAT
>NC_134811.1:28035972-28060972 GCF_046742065.1 Oratosquilla oratoria | reverse complement strand
CGGAGGTATTTATAACTAATTGCAAATCATAAGATATTAAAAATATCAGGAGAGGATGGACATACTTATTCAGAATGAGAAAAGACGGATATCTAAAGGTGGCGAGATATATTTATTTGTGTCTGACATTTCTTAGGACGAGAGCAGATCATACACGCGCGCACACACACACACATGCACACACACACACACACACACACACACACACACACACACACACACACACACACACACACACACACTCACACACACACACACACACACACACACACACACACACACACACACACACACACACACACACACACACACACACACACACACACACACACACACACACACACACACACACACATGCATACACACATGCACTCATTCATACTCACCACAAGCACTGTAATGGTCACGAGTCCATTGCCCGTTTCTTTCCTTCATCATGTGCTCTGGCCTTGCAGCTGTAGACAATGGAGTAAACGAGCTATAAAAGCTCAGTCATGAGGGAAGAGACGGTAGTGTCTTCTAGATACAGCAGGAGCCATGAAGACCCAGGTAAGTCTTTGCACTGGATCTATAATACACAGAGCAGGGAACTAGAGGGTGCATGTTCCACTAGTTACTATACGTTGTCATACGCTTGTTTCTCTTTGCAGGTTCTTGTAGCAGTGGTGTTGGTCGTAGTTGTTACAGTATATGTGGATGGTGGACATGGATACGTCAAAAGAAGTATCATTCCTTTAGACGCATTTGGTAATGGACATGTTTATAGGAAGAGGAGCGCCGATCCCGTGCCTGGTCACAGCTATGGCAAGAGGAGCGCCGATCCCGAGCCTGGTCACAGCTATGGAAAGAGGAGTGCCGATCCCGAGCCTGGTCACAGCTATGGAAAAAGGAGCGCCGATCCCGAGCCTGGTCACAGCTATGGAAAGAGGAGTGCCGATCCCGAGCCTGGTCACAGCTATGGAAAGAGGAGCGCCGATCCCGAGCCTGGTCACAGTTATGGAAAGAGAAGCGCCGATCCCGAGCCTGGTCACAGCTATGGAAAGAGGAGCGCCGATCCCGAGCCTGGTCACAGCTATGGAAAGAGGAGCGCCGATCCCGAGCCTGGTCACAGCTATGGAAAGAGGAGCGCCGATCCCGAGCCTGGTCACAGCTATGGTAAGAGGAGTGCCGATCCCGAGCCTGGTCACAGCTATGGAAAGAGGAGCGCCGATCCCGAGCCTGGTCACAGCTATGGCAAGAGGAGCGCCGATCCCGAGCCTGGTCACAGCTATGGAAAGAGGAGCGCCGATCCCGAGCCTGGTCACAGCTATGGCAAGAGGAGCGCCGATCCCGAGCCTGGTCACAGCTATGGAAAGAGGAGTGCCGATCCCGAGCCTGGTCACAGCTATGGAAAGAGGAGCGCCGATCCCGAGCCTGGTCACAGCTATGGCAAGAGGAGCGCCGATCCCGAGCCTGGTCACAGCTATGGAAAGAGGAGCGCCGATCCCGAGCCTGGTCACAGCTATGGAAAGAGGAGTGCCGATCCCGAGCCTGGTCACAGCTATGGAAAGAGGAGTGCCGATCCCGAGCCTGGTCACAGCTATGGCAAGAGGAGTGCCGATCCCGAGCCTGGTCACAGCTATGGAAAGAGGAGCGCCGATCCCGAGCCTGGTCACAGCTATGGAAAGAGGAGTGCCGATCCCGAGCCTGGTCACAGCTATGGCAAGAGGAGTGCCGATCCCGAGCCTGGTCACAGCTATGGAAAGAGGAGTGCCGATCCCGAGCCTGGTCACAGCTATGGAAAGAGGAGCGCCGATCCCGAGCCTGGTCACAGCTATGGAAAGAGAAGCGCCGATCCCGAGCCTGGTCACAGCTATGGCAAGAGAAGCGCCGATCCCGAGCCTGGTCACAGCTATGGAAAGAGGAGCGCCGATCCCGAGCCTGGTCACAGCTATGGCAAGAGGAGTGCCGATCCCGAGCCTGGTCACAGCTATGGAAAGAGGAGTGCCGATCCCGAGCCTGGTCACAGCTATGGCAAGAGGAGTGCCGATCCCGAGCCTGGTCACAGCTATGGCAAGAGGAGCGCCGATCCCGAGCCTGGTCACAGCTATGGAAAGAGGAGTGCCGATCCTGAGCCTGGTCACAGCTATGGAAAGAGGAGCGCCGATCCCGAGCCTGGTCACAGCTATGGAAAGAGGAGTGCCGATCCTGAGCCTGGTCACAGCTATGGAAAGAGGAGTGCCGATCCCGAGCCTGGTCACAGCTATGGAAAGAGGAGCGCCGATCCCGAGCCTGGTCACAGCTATGGAAAGAGGAGCGCCGATCCCGAGCCTGGTCACAGCTATGGAAAGAGGAGCGCCGATCCTGAGCATGGTCACAGCTATGGAAAGAGGAGTGCTGATCCCGAGCCTGGTCACAGCTATGGAAAGAGGAGTGCCGATCCCGAGCCTGGTCACAGCTATGGAAAGAGGAGTGCCGATCCCGAGCCTGGTCACAGCTATGGAAAGAGGAGCGCCGATCCCGAGCCTGGTCACAGCTATGGAAAGAGGAGCGCCGATCCTGAGCCTGGTCACAGCTATGGCAAGAGGAGTGCCGATCCCGAGCCTGGTCACAGCTATGGAAAGAGGAGTGCCGATCCCGAGCCTGGTCACAGCTATGGAAAGAGGAGTGCCGATCCCGAGCCTGGTCACAGCTATGGTAAGAGGAGTGCCGATCCCGAGCCTGGTCACAGCTATGGAAAGAGGAGTGCCGATCCCGAGCCTGGCCACAGCTATGGCAAGAGGAGTGCCGATCCCGAGCCTGGTCACAGCTATGGAAAGAGGAGTGCCGATCCCGAGCCTGGTCACAGCTATGGAAAGAGGAGCGCCGATACCGAGCCTGGTCACAGCTATGGAAAGAGGAGTGCCGATCCCGAGCCTGGTCACAGCTATGGAAAGAGGAGCGCCGATCCCGAGCCTGGTCACAGCTATGGCAAGAGGAGCGCCGATCCCGAGCCTGGGCATAGCTATGGAAAGAGGAGCGCCGATCCCGAGCCTGGTCACAGCTATGGAAAGAGGAGTGCCGATCCCGAGCCTGATCACAGCTATGGCAAGAGGAGCGCCGATCCCGAGCCTGGTCACAGCTATGGAAAGAGGAGTGCCGATCCCGAGCCTGGTCACGGCTATGGCAAGAGGAGCGCCGTTCCCGAGACTGGTCACAGCTATGGAAAGAGAAGTGCCGATCGCGAGCCTGGTCACAGCTATGGAAAGAGGAGTGCCGATCCCGAGCCTGGTCACAGCTATGGCAAGAGGAGTGCCGATCCCGAGCCTGGTCACAGCTATGGTAAGAGGAGCACCGATCCTGAGCCTGGTCACAGCTATGGAAAGAGAAGTGCCGATCCTGAGCCTGGTCACAGCTATGGAAAGAGGAGTGCCGATCCCGAGCCTGGTCACAGCTATGGAAAGAGGAGCGCCGATCCCGAGCCTGGTCACAGCTATGGAAAGAGGAGTGCCGATCCCGAGCCTGGTCACAGCTATGGAAAGAGGAGCGCCGATCCCGAGCCTGGTCACAGCTATGGAAAGAGAAGTGCCGATCCCGAGCCTGGTCACAGCTATGGTAAGAGGAGCGCCGATCCCGAGCCTGGTCACAGCTATGGTAAGAGGAGCGCCGATCCTGAGCCTGGTCACAGCTATGGAAAGAGGAGCGCCGATCCTGAGCCTGGTCACAGCTATGGCAAGAGGAGCGCCGATCCCGAGCCTGGTCACAGCTATGGAAAGAGGAGCGCTGATCCCGAGTCTGGTCACAGCTATGGAAAGAGGAGCGCCGATCCCGCTCCTGGTCACAGCTATGGAAAGAGGAGCGCCGTTTCCGAGCCTGGTCACAGCTATGGAAAGAGAAGTGCCGATCCCGAGCCTGGTCACAGCTATGGAAAGAGGAGTGCCGATCCCGAGCCTGGTCACAGCTATGGAAAGAGGAGCGCCGATCCCGAGCCTGGTCACAGCTATGGAAAGAGGAGTGCCGATCCCGAGCCTGGTCACAGCTATGGAAAGAGGAGCGCCGATCCCGAGCCTGGTCACAGCTATGGCAAGAGGAGCGCCGATCCCGAGCCTGGTCACAGCTATGGCAAGAGGAGCGCCGATCCCGAGCCAGGTCACAGCTATGGAAAGAGGCGCGCTGATCCCTAGTGTGGGCATGCCATATGGAAAGAGGAGTGTTGATCCAATTTCTGAATATGGCCATGGGTATGGAAAGTAAAGATGTATTCCTAGGGGTTGTCAAGAGCTTTGCTTACGCATGTTATGTCTTGAGTTAAAGGAGTATTTTGTTCAAGGCCTCCCCTGTTTAGTTGTTGTTATTGTTCATATCTCAAACAAGAAATAATAAACGTGCTTCATGTATGTAATAAAATTGCATTGAGCCTCCTGGCTCCCTTAAGATATTCTAAGAGTTTTATTTTGAAGACTAATGAAAAGGAAGTACTAGATGACTACATTCATGTCACTTTATCCACATTAACGAGGGAAATAAAGGAAGTAGTTGTAAGGGATGGTGCAGTTCTGGAAAGTGTCTGTAATGCAAATTATCAGCTGATGTTCAGACCGTGAACGATTGTTCACATCTACATCGTCTTAAATCTACAATACAATACCATCTTACCAATGAGCTTGTAACACTGGTATTCGAAAGCTCATTTTCAAAATATTCTTGCTAAGCTCATGTTCCGTTTCTTCAGCTTATTAAGCGGAATTAGAGACAGCTTAGCAAATTGCTAATATCTGGAGAAATGTTAATGCTTGTTACCTCAAGTAATCATTACTATATGAATTTTACATGTCTGCATATTTACACATAAAGATCAAGGCTTAAAAGCTACGGTAAAACTTACTGATAATATGAAACTACACAGAATAACTAAGTGTCACCTAAATCATTTGGGGTTCCAGAATTTTGAATCAAGTTAACATAATGGTCAAAGAAGTGACTGATCAAGGCCTACTTCAGTTAAAGTAACATATATGGGTAAACATAACATTAAATATAACTACAAGAAATTGCAATCCATGCAACACAAATACCCACGATGGTAACTTCAATATAGTCAATACATATTCCATGAGTTCAGTAACAACAGTTACTTAATACCCAGACTTTTCCAAGGTCATCCACGAAGACGAAAGTAAAATGGTGGATGAGGATAGACAAGTGATTCAAAAGGTAAAATGGGGTAAGTGGGGGCATACCTTGAGTAATACTCTATGATTTACTGTCAAATAAGAAGGTGGGATGAAACAGGAACTTCGAAGGGAAATCAGGCATTTTACCGTGTTGTAGTCAACAGCACGCTGTGGAGGTTCGTGTACACATATAAAATTTTGATATCTAAATGAAAACGAAAAACCAACAAAAGAAACCTTCCCCCGTTTACCCACTGTAGTGTTTCTTAACATGTGGGTGGTGGAAAAGGTTTCTACTGTATGCTGTATGATACTTAAGTTATTAGACCACTAGGAAAACTATACATTAGGCATGACAACGCCTATATTTCCAGGAATCATACAAAAATACAAATAAATGTTGAGGCTAACTCTGTGATTTAATAAATTTTTACTCCTACTTCGATACTCTAGAATTCTTTAGGCCAGTTATCAAATTCAACAAAAATTTGGCACAACACCAATAAAAACGATCACTCTAATGCATAGACGGTTAATTACTAAATTATTTTCTTTGTTTTATTAAGTGGATCCGCGCTCTTCCCTTTTTCTTGTTATCCGTTTGTTTTCTCTGATTTTAGTTATCACCGGAGCCACTGTTCCCTTATCTTTGTATACGAAACAAAATTACTAAATTATCACATATTACAGGCGTTTTTCCATCCCATTACTTCGTCAATGAAAGGTCATCGTTAACACATGGGTTGGGTCGAAGGTAATATGTCCCGACAGCTGGAATTGTTTCATTGAGTGACGACCACCTTCCACGTCCACTTATTATTATTATTATTTTTTTTTTTTTCGGGCCACGCTATCCTTATATCCATTCACAATCTCCCTTCATTCACTACTATCTTTTGCACTCACTGTCTTACCCCACAGACATTTCTTGTGCATCCAAGTTCGTGTGTATGATCGCTGTCACAGTGGTCAGTTTGGATGAAATCAGAGCATTTTGAATTTTCGATGTTCTCAAGACGGGACCTGTGGTCACTTCCATGCGGGATGGGAGGACGGATGGCGAATTGGTCGTGGTCCCACTCCCAAGGGTGGAATTGCAGGACAATTCTTTTACCATGTTAAAGTATGGGGTCATTGTCACCGTGGATGAGACCGGAGGAATTTCAGTCTTCGATGTCCTCCACAGCTCTTGTTCCTGACTACCTGAGCCTGCGTACAAAGAATGTTGAGGTCGAAAATATTGACAAGCGCTGCACCGGCTGACCCTGATTTCTTGCGAGGTTAGTCAGGTCACAATGAGCTCTCAAGTTTTGTTGTGGTTGACGCTTGATGGCCAAGTATAATAATGATGACCAAGATAACTCTATGTCCATGATTCAACTTGAGGCAAGACCCGTGCTGATGGAGTTGATAGCCACTATATATAAACACATCGGCCCAATTTATTTCTAGTCATTATTTCTTAAGCCTGGGGCTAGTTATACAACAGGGTACAAGTCTAGATAATCTTACAGACACATGCCTCGTGTCGAGAAAGCTTCAGTTGAATGGCAGGCGATGACATAACTGAGTAACAAATCTAAGATCGTTTCTTATGAATGCTCCAGGGCCTTCAATCCTCAAGCTGCAAAAAAAAAAAAAAAAAAAAAAAAAGCTTACTTTAGTTTATTGGTGATACCCTTGACATTTAGAAAAACAGGACTAAAACACTGCCAAAAATCCAATTGATTTAAGTGATTAGTAGTTATTCAAAAGACTCATGCACCAAAAAACCTAAATTGTATTGAGTTTCATTAAAACGCTGTCAAAAAAAAAACAACAACATGTAAATGATTAGTAGTTATTCTAAAGAATCATGCATAATGAAACCTAAGTTGTACTGAATTTCTTCCTTAATCTATTGGACTCGTATATCATAAATACTAAGGAATAAAGAAAGGACCTTAAGATACTTTGCCTGTTCTACTATCTTTTGACTTTGTTGCAACCTAGCAATTACAAACCTTTTTCGGGCAAAAGACCAAAAATGATCACTTAAAGGAATTTGTAATTGATACGGCTTCCAGATATACAAAACCCTTTCAACCATATGATTTGTTATAAGTTGCAGGATGTCGCTCTATCAAATATCTTTTTCACTTTTTAGTGGCTTAATTCCATCACTCCCAGGTCGTATGCATGTAGTGGCGAACAGTAGGCTGTCCACGTCTTACATGCGTATGTCCTCTCATTTGTGTTGTAGGATTTGCTTAGAGCAACTGGGTGCGAAGGGGTTAATATGACAGACATGAATTGTGAAATACTCAGGCAAGGAACTCGAGGTAAAATGTGAAGGACCAGTTTGCAGTTCTGGAGTAATGAAGAGTATTTAAAATAACTAAAAGAAAACAATGATGATAATGAAACAAAATTTAATCAAACAAAATTCCTTTTCCATTTGTCCCGTTTTTTCTGTGGCCGCAATTTCCGTGTTTTATAGTGTACTTCCAGCTGGTTATCATTAATTGCCCCACATCTATGAATAAAGAGTTGAACGAAAAGTTGTGTCAATGTTTTTTTTTTTTCTGATGACTTAGTGAACAGTGCGTGTATCTTGTGTTGACCAACCTTTTTTCTTTTCCTTGGCTGAGGGAAAAAAGGCCAAAAAGTCCAGGATTGTCACCCTGAGAGAAGAAAGACCATTGGGGAGACTGCAGAAAAAGTGGCTTGAGAACATTAAAGAAGCCATTGGAAAAAGAAGGAAATCACTCGACCACGTTGAAGATGAAGAACGTCTTGACTCGAAGGAGATCGTAACAACAAGTTAGTAAGCAGGTAAGCCTTGGATGAGGACATAAGTTATTATTCCTGGGATATTTTCTCTGAAAAAAAAAAAAAATCTCAGCCTGTCAGCTCTTCTTGCCAAAACAATCCCCAGTCTCACCTTGCAACTTCTGGATTGTCTCCTAATGCTATGTTGACTTTATATAAGGCTTCATTGTCTTAGCTCGTACCCAGTTTTGGCTCTATTAAATATAGAAAACCGCTCTTCCTAAATTCAGTTTCTTGTTCGAGAGGTTAAAAAAAAAAAAAAAAAAAATCCATATTTGGACACATTAGTCATAGTATTTTGTTATCAGAAATACTTTACTATGTTCCCTTTGTTTCTGGAGAAAAAGACAAAACGTATTTCCTAATAACTTTGTGCAAAACATGTATCGTACTTTGACGTTTCTTCTTAATATACCACTTATGCATGCTCGACATTTTAGTAAAGATTCATCTGTAGTAACATTGTAAAATGACTGAAGTACGTAGTTAGGATGTGCGTAGTTATGTGCACTTGTTCGCGTCCCTAAAATGTACACGCATTTACACAAATGCACCAGTGCCACATGACACGTTATATCACGTGTGCATATATATATTCCCGTCTGTACCCAGATAATATCTTTTCCTGTATGTATCGTAGCAAACAGATGCTCCATATATGTACTTATGTGTGTTCTAGGGACGCGCATAAGTGCGCAAAAATATGCACATC
This sequence comes from Oratosquilla oratoria, assembly GCF_046742065.1. NCBI lineage: Eukaryota > Metazoa > Arthropoda > Malacostraca > Stomatopoda > Squillidae > Oratosquilla > Oratosquilla oratoria. The sequence goes on along the minus strand of NC_134811.1, from coordinate 28,052,317 downwards.
CTAACTAAATACTTCGATCGTATTGCAACATAACTACACATCATATATCACAGGTCTATAGGTTTTTCAAACGCGTTAAGTTCTTAAGGGTATATTCCATGATAATTATCATGATTGGCTGTGATTCTCCTTCAGTATGATTTTTTTTTTCATTTTATGGAAATCATCATTATGTTTTTCCTTTGATGGGAGCTCCCTTTTTCCATTGCTCTCTCCATACTCATAGTTTTCTAGAAGGGACAAGACATACTTTAAATCGACCAGCCCTGGTGTATATAATATATATATATATATATATATATATATATATATATATATATATATATATATATGTATACACACACACACACACACACACACACACACACACACACACACACACACACACACACACACACACACACACACACACACACACACATATATATATATATATTATATTATATATATTATATATATATATATACATATACATATATTTATATATATATATATATATACACTGAATGGTTCCCAGTGATCAATTAATATCTTTTTCAACCACAAATCACTTTTAATTCCATGCCATCGCAATTGAGACTGAGAGTCGCTCGAAGGAGGCATCCGTTGGAAATTGAAACGGCTCGTCCACGTTTCAATTTCCAACGGATGCCTCCTTCGAGCGACTCTGTATCGATTACGATTGCATGGAATTCAAAGTGATTTGTGGTTGAAAAAGATATATATATATATATATATATATATATATATATATATATATATACATTATATATATATATATATATATATATATATATATATACATATATATATATATATATAATACATACAATAGTTTCACTGGGATATTAGGCTTTACCTATTTGTTTCGGCATGATCGAAAAAGATGCCCTGAGGAGCAAGAGTAGATTGTACTGTACGTTGGAGTTTAACACATTGGGTTACCACGGGCTTCACCAGTACCGACAGTTGAAAGTTAAAGCAAAAACGACATCGGCTATAATATTTCTTGGTCGCGGCTCGTGCCGCTTAAATTCTTCTTATCGGCTTAAGAAACCTGCACAGCGAAGCTATAGCGATAATCCCATACCACACTCCTGGTCATATGGCCATTTCCCGAAGGTTGAGTGTGGTTTGAATTTTCCGCCAAAATCATCGGAAATTTAAAATTCCCGGCTCTGTGCAGGCATGCGCATTGTCGACCCCACCTCCCCCTCCCTATCCCCTCCCTTCTTACCCGGCTAGCTCGAGCCGGACGTCGCGTCACTTCAATGAGAAATGAAGGCTTCGCCTGTGGGAGGAGGGAGGGACCCTAAATCTGTGCAGGTTTCTTAAGCCGATAAGAAGAATTTAAGCGGCACGAGCCGCGACAAAGAAATATTATCGGCTGAAAGAAACCTGCACAGCGAAGCTATGCATGAGACGAGGACAGGTGGGAGGAGAGGTGAAGCCTGAATCAAACCGTTATTACGTGTGTCTTTCCTATGGGAGACTTATTCATTTTATCACTCAGTAGAGGGGAGACAGAAACGTCAAGTACCCACGCCGAAGAATGTGACATGCACAACATTGCACTGTTCACACAATGCGTAAATTATACGAAATTTGTATCCTGTTCAACGGTTCCTGGCCCCTCCCCACTCCTCGGTCGCCCTTTGCCCCCTCCACTTTTTTGAGATGAGAGGGGTGGAGCCGTTTCCATGGCGACACATGGGACAGGGGCGACCGAGTGGTAGAGACACCGTGTCCCCAAGGGAGTCGTCGATGTCCAGTCCCTAGGTCCCGCACCCGCTCCACAGAGTGGGTGCGGAGAAACTCCAGCGACCGGCGTAGGGCCCCCGACCGAAGTCAGGGACGCAACAACCTGTGGAGTGCTGAGGGTATCGGCCCGGGCAGGTCACGCGGGAGAAGCAGTATGCTCCTGTCGACCTCCCGTACCAGCCGTCGGCGCCCCAAGCGGCTCAGTGGAAGGGCCGGGGTCGCGAAGTTGAGCCCCCCCCCCCCGCCACCGAAGGAGGGAGGACGTGTGAGAGAAGCACGCTCTTTTGGCGCAGGGGAGCACCCGAAGGACGCTGACTGTGTCCCACTCAATCCCGAGCCAATAAAGTCTCTGTGTGGGAGCAAGGGCAGACCCGTCCCAGTCCACCCCGAACTCCACGTCCGCCAACACACTCAGAGCCACTGAGATGTCGGCCGATGCACCCTCCCCGGTGGGCAAATGCATCAACTAGCCGTCTAGGAACATGAGTGTGGAGACGCTTGCTTCCGTCCAACGTACGCCTACCACTCTCACTAGTTTCGTGAAGATCCTCGGGGTAAGCGAGAAACCGAAAGGGAGTATGCGAGGCCAAGTTCGTTTCCGAGCGACCTCGTCCGTGGACGTTAGTCAAGAGGCTTCGTCCTGGGTGAAGACGTTCCCTGAGCGTCTCCCACGAAGACGGGCCTGGACCCTCGGTATGTATCCAACTCACCCCAAGTCTTCCCGCGGGAAGTTCTCGAAGCCCGTGGCGAGCGTCTTCATCCAATAGTGTGCTATGGCAATTTGTGACGTCTCATCACCCACAAGCGGACTTCTATATGTTTAATACCTAGTGACATCATGTGATTATACTGTGACGTCACCGGATTGATCATGGCGCCATAGGATCGTCTCGTGACGTCACAGGGACACAAATTGACGTCATAGGACTACATGGTGACGTCAATTTATCACAATGACGTCATCTTATCATACCGTGACATCACTGAGTCACAGTGAGCGTTGAAATAAATTTTGACATGGTAAAATTCTGGACCATCATGACTGTAGATTAAATTAAGTTGAATAGGAAAAGTCATGTTCATTTCGACCTAAGTCACAGTGAGCGTCGAAATTAATTTTAACATGGTAAAATTCTCGACCATCATGACTGTAGATTAAATTAAGTTGAATAGGAAAAGTCATGTTCATGTTGACCTGAGTCACAGTGGGCGTTGAATTAGTTTAACATGGTAAAATTCTTGACCATCATGACTACAGATTAGCTTAAGTTGAATAGGAAAAGTCATGGTCATTTCGACCTAAGTCACAGTGAGCGTCGAAATTAATTTTAACATGGTAAAATTCTCGACCATCATGACTGTAGATTAAATTAAGTTGAATAGGAAAAGTCATGTTCATGTCGACCTGAGTCACAGTGGGCGTTGAATTAGTTTAACATGGTAAAATTCTTGACCATCATGACTACAGATTAGCTTAAGTTGAATAGGAAAAGTCATGGTCATTTCGACCTAAGTCACAGTGAGCGTCGAAATCAATTTTAACATGGTAAAATTCTCGACCATCATGACTGTAGATTAGCTCAAGTTGAATAGGAAAAGTCATGTCCATTTCCACCTGAGTCACGGTGAGCGTCGAAATTAATTTTAACATGGTAAAATTCTCGACCATCATGACTGTAGATTAGCTCAAGTTGAATAGGAAAAGTTATGGTCATTTCGACCTGAGTCACAGTGAGCGTTGAAATTAATTTCAACATGGTAAAGTTCTTGACCATCATGACTATAGATTAGCTTAAGTTGAATAGGAGAAGTCATGTCCATTTCGACCTTTTTTTTTTTTTTTTTTTTTTTTTTCTCCAAGGTCAAGGCATTTTATTTATGTAATACCTAGCACTTTGCGCCAACTTAAACTGTACTATTTAAAACTGATTTTCCTCTTCTCATTACACTAAATGATTGTAGTTTCTTTGAACTAATTTATACTCATTTTAACTAACACTAGACTCCCTAAGTCTAAAGTTCTTTTGTGTTTTACTTGGGGGTGGAACATCAGGTAAGTCATCTTTAAACTCAAGCCAAGTGAAGTTGATAAGAGGTTGGCTGTGGCTCATGAGAAGGGCTGGGTTTTTTTTTTTTTTTTTTTTTTTTTTTTTTTTTTTTTTTAAGAAACCTGGAAGGAGGGTGGTGCCGTGAGGCGTTAGAAGACCATTGAAGCTCGGAGGTATGGGGCTGCCGAGGCCTGATGATCCTCGGGGAGCCACCCTCCGTATCATAAGACACGTCCCTTTGTCCTCCAAGAGGCCCGGGTTCTTACCACGGACGACTTGAGGACGTATGGGGAACGGAGTACGAGTGGAAAAGGTCAAAGTCTACGCCTAGGGCCTGACAAAGAAAGTTATAAGGCGTTAAAGGACCATTATTGGTCGAAGGTATGGGGCTGCCGAGGCCTGATGACCCTCGGGGCGTCACCCTCCGTATCATAGGACACGTCCCCTTGTCCTCCGAGAGGCCCGGATTCTTACCACGTACGACTCGAAGACGTATGGGGAACGGATTACGAGTGGAAAAGGTCAAAGTCTACGCCTAGGGCCTCACAAAGGGAGCCATTAAGGCGTTAGAGGACCATTATTGGTCGGATGTATGGGGCTGCCGAGAGGCCTGATGACCCTCGGGGGCACCCCCTCCGTACCATAGGACACGTCCCCCTCTCTTCCGAGAGGCCCGGGTTCTTACCGCGGACGACCCGAAGACGTATGGGGAACGGATTACGATCGTATAAGGTCAAAGTCTACGCCTAGGGCCTGACGAAGCAAGCTATGAGGCTGTTAGAGGACCATTGATGACCGGAGGTTTGGGGCTGCCGAGAGGCCTGATGACCCTGGGGGGCGCCACACTCCGTACCATAAGACACGTCCCCCTGTCTTCAAAGAGGCCCGGGTTTTTACCACGGACGGCCTGGAGACGGGGACGTATTGCGATCGTATATGGTCAAAGTCTACGCCTAGGGCCTGATACAAACCGTGAGGCAATAGAGGACCGATGATGGTCAGAGGTATGGCGCTGCCGAGAGGCCTGATGACCCTGGGGGGCGCCACACTCCGTACCATAAGACACGTCCCCCCCGTCTTCAAAGAGGCCCGGGTTCTTACCACGGACGGCCTGGAGACGGGGACGTATTGCGATCGTATATGGTCAAAGTCTACGCCTAGGGCCTGAAACAAACCGTGAGGCAATAGAGGACCGATGATGGTCGGAGGTATGGCGCTGCCGAGAGGCCTGATGACCCTGGGGGGCGCCACCCTCCGTACCATAAGACACGTCCCCCTGTCTTCCGAGAGGCCCGGGTTCTTACCACGGACGGCCTGAAGACGGGGACGGATTGCGATCGTATATGGTCAAAGTCTACGCCTAGGGCCTGATACAAACCGTGAGGCAATAGAGGACCGATGTTGGTCGGAGGTATGGCGCTGCCGAGAGGCCTGATGACCCTGGGGGGCGCCACACTCCGTACCATAAGACACGTCCCCTGTCCTCCGAGAGGACCCGGGTTGTTTACCAGGGACGGCTCGAAGACGGGGACGGATTGTGCTCGTATAAAATCAAAGTCGAAGAATGAGACAAACCAGCAGCCAAGCGGAAAGCGATAAAACTAACAGACGATTAACCAGCAGGAAACGGGACCGCCTGCTCCCATGTGGGCAGCGAGTTAACCACTCGGTCCCGTTTCCGCGATCTAAGTGACGCGACGTCCGGCTCGAGCTAGCCGGGTAAGAAGGGAGGGGATAGGGAGGGGGAGGTGGGGTCGACAATGCGCATGCCTGCACAGAGCCGGGAATTTTAAATTTCCGATGATTTTGGCGGAAAATTCAAACCACACTCAACCTTCGGGAAATGGCCATATGACCAGGAGTGTGGTATGGGATTATCGCTATAGCTTCGCTGTGCAGGTTTCTTTCAGCCGATAATATGTTGTTTTTTCAAATCTTCAAATATCAAAGTATCTTTCCGTCTTATATAACAATTTTGAATGATGAACTAAGATATCGTAAACCTATACGAATGTCAGATGTACCATTGAAATATTCCTAGAGAAGTCTAGATTTCTGTAAACAAAATCATAGAAGTTATTCAAACGATTGTTGAAGGTGTGGGAGGAAAACTTGAAATCAATTGACAGAAAACGTCAAAACCAAGGGATGACTACAGAACTAATATGTGCACTATAATTCCTTCGGCTGAATAGTCTAGTTGTAGCTACAGTAAATGCACAAAGATGATGAAGAAGAATATGAAGACGAAAATGAAGGAAGAGAAGAAGAAAAAGAAGATGAAGAAGAGAAGAGATGAAGATGAAGTACTGTAGCGTTATTCATTATTGTTGTGATAAATTTTTCATATTTTTGTGTATCTTGTATTATTATGTATTTTGTATATTGGTATTTTATATATCATTAGTCATATACAAAGGATTACAAAGGCGGAGCATGCCGACAGGAGACCTTTTGATCCATATCTAGGTCGGATGCGAAAAAAAAATCATATTAATAATAAAACAATAAATAAAAAATATAATAATGTAAATAACAAATAAAATACATAAATAAATGCACAGGTATAGTTAAATAATCAACCAACAGGTAAATAGTAAATAATAATAAATTGAGATATAACTAATAATAAATGAAAATCAGACAGACAAATGATAACAAAACAAAAACAAATAATATATATTATAGTTTTTTAGTAATAATATTTGCACCGTGACCTTTTCTCATTCTTTGTATGTTGTCCTTCGAACCCGATTCGAACCGCCACGTCAGCATAAGTAACCAGAATAGATTCTTGTGATTTCTTTTCTTTTCTAAATAATCACTTCACACTGTCAACACCTCACCAATCGACTAGTGTTGCGATGAGTCCCTTTATTTAGTGGAATATTTTGTGTTATGGCAGTCCATTGTCAATGTGTCTTATATTCAAAAGTTATATTTGATTATTTCATAGCTGAATGCATACCCTTTAGGATCATGTCTCCTTTTACCATTCTTATAATATATCAAATCCACATATACCATATCTCCTTCCCATAATTCTGCCTTGTTACTCCACAGTAATTTTAACCCAACTAATGTTTATTCTTTCCAACCCGACAAATATAATTGTTTCACTGTGACAAAAACAAGAGAAAATCTCAAGGAATAATGTATATATAGCTTTTTCTTCATTCTTCAGTTTCAGAGTTGTAAATTAACTTCAATGAAGCGATCCTAACCGAAAATGCATTCTCATTATAAATCAAGGGAAGCAACACAAATACATTTTTTGCGAAATGTATTCTTTCTCGCTGAAAGTGATAGTACATAAATATATAAAATGTAAGTGAACAAATGGGATATAAATAGGTGAATGATGCAACGGAGACATATACGTCGCCTCCTTAAAGGTATTACATTAAGATACATGTGGGTATTTGGGTAGTGAGAGAAGTCTTAGGTATCACCGAAGACAAAAGCTTCAATACATACACCTACTTCCATGTTCACATTCAGCGACAGGATCAGCGCTCCTACTTCCAGGTATATGGCCTTGCTTGGGATAAGCCCTCCTCCTTTGATATTCACAACAAGCACCTCCAATGCTTTATATATACCCAGGCAAGAGATCAGCAATCCTTTTCCCATGTCCATAACCAGGTTACGGGTCAGCACTCCTCTTTTCATGTCCATAGCCAGGTTCGGGATCAGCGCTCCTCTTTCCATCACCATAGCCAGGTTCGGGATCAGCACTCCTCTTTCCATGTCCATTGCCAGTCTCGAGATCAGCGCTCCTCTTTCCATCACCATAGCCAGGTTCAGGATCAGCACTCCTCTTTCCATGTCCATAGCCAAGCTCGGAATCAGCGCTCCTCTTTCCATCACCATAGCCAGGCTCGGGATCAGCGCTCCTCTTTCCATTCCCATATCCAGGCTCGGGATCAGCGATCCTCTTTCCATGTCCATAGCCAGGCTCGTGATCAGCGCTCCTCTTTCCATGACCATAGCCAGGCTCGGGATCAGCGCTCCTCTTTCCATGACCATAGCCAGGCTCGGGATCAGCGCTCCTCTTACCATGTCCATAGCCAGGCTCGGGATCAGCGCTCCTCTTTCCATGTCCATAGCCAGGCTCGGGATCAGCGCTCCTCTTTCCATGACCATAGCCAAGAGGAGCGCTGATCCCGAGCTTGGCTATGGACATGGAAAGAGGAGCGCTGATCCCGAACCTGGCTATGGATATGGAAAGAGGAGCGCTGATCCCGAGCCTGGCTATGGGAATGGAAAGAGGAGCGCTGATCCCGAGCCTGGCTATGGACATGGAAATGGTAGCGATTATCCCGAGCCTGGCTATGGTGATGGAAAGAGGAGTGCTGATCCCGAGCCTGGCTATGGACATGGAAAGAGGAGCGCTGATCCCGAGCCTGGCTATGGACATGGAAAGAGGAGCGCTGATCCCGAGCCTGGCTATGGACATGGAAAGAGGTGTGCTGATCCCGAACCTGGCTATGGACATGGAAATGAGGAGCGGTGATCCCGAGCCTGGCTATGGACATGGAAAGAGGTGCGCTGATCTCGAGCTTGGCTATGGACATGGAAAGAGGAGCGCTGATCACGAGCCTGGCTATGGACATGGAAAGAGGATCGCTGATCCCGAGCCTGGCTATGGACATGGAAAGAGGAGCGCTGATCCCGAGACTGGCTATGGTGATGGAAAGAGGAGTGCTGATCCCGAGCTTGGCTATGGACACGGAAAGAGGAGTGCTGATCCTGAACCTGGCTATGGTGATGGAAAGAGGAGCGCTGATCCCGAGACTGGCAATGGACATGGAAAGAGGAGTGCTGATCCCGAACCTGGCTATGGTGATGGAAAGAGGAGCGCTGATCCCGAACCTGGCTATGGACATGAAAAGAGGAGTGCTGGCCCGTAACCTGGTTATGGACATGGGAAAAGGATTGCTGATCTCTTGCCTGGGTATATATAAAGCATTGGAGGTGCTTGTTGTGAGTGTCAAAAGAGGAGGGCTTATCCCAGGCAAGGCCATGTACCTGGAAATAGGAGCGCTGATCCTCTCGCTGAATGTGAACATGGAAGTAGGTGTAGGTAATGAAACTTTTGTTTCTGGTGATATCAAAGACTTCTCTCACTACCCAAATACCCACATATATCTTAATGTAATACCTTCAAAGAGGCGACTTAGATACCATCGTATATGTCTCCGTTGCATCATTCACCTATTTATATCCCATTTGTTCACTTACATTTTACATATTTATGTACTCTCACTCTCAGCGAGAAAGAATACATTTCACAAAAATGTATTTGTATTGCTTCCCTTGATTTATAATGAGAATGCATTTTCGGTTAGAATCGCTTCATTAAAGTTAATTTACAACTCTGAAACCGAAGAATGAAGAAAAAGCTATATACACATTATTCCTTGAGATTTTCTCTTGTTCTTGTCACAGTGAAACAAATAGATTTGTCGGGTTGGAAAGAATAATCATTTGTTGGGTTAACATTACTGTGGAGTAACAAGGCAGAATTATGGGAAGGATATATGGTTTATGTGGGTTTGATATATTATAAGAAAAGTAAAAGGAGACATGATCCTAAAGGGTATGCATTCAGCTAACAAATAATCAAATGATTATTGAATATAAGACACATTGACAATGAACTGCCATAATACAAAATATTCCACTAAATAAAGGGACTCATCGCAACACTGTAGTCGATTGGTGAGGTGTTGACAGTGTGAAGTGATTATTTAGAAAAGAAAAGAAATCACAAGAATCTATTATGCTGACGTGGCGGTTCGAATCGGGTTCGAAGGACAACTTACAAAGAAAGAGAAAAGGTCACAGTGCAAATATTATTACACAAAAACTATAACATATATGACTAATGATATATAAAATACCAATATACAAAGTACATAATGATACAAGATACACAAAATTATGAAACATTTATCACAACACTAATGAATAACGCTACAGTACTTCATCTTCATTTCTTCTCTCCTTTATCTTCTTTTTTTTCTTCTCTTCCTTCATTTTCGTCTTCATTTTCTTCCTCATCATCTTTGTGCATTTACTGCGACTACAGCTAGACTATTCAGCCGAAGGAAATATAGTGCACATATTAGTTCTGTAGGCATCCCTTGATTTTGACGTTTTCTGTCAATTCATTTCAAGTTTTCCTCCTACATCCTACCTTCAACAATCGTTTTAATAACTTGAGTATGATTTTGTTTACAGAGATCTAGACTTCTCTAAGAACATTTCAACAGTATATCTAATATTTGTATAGGTTTAAGCTATCTTAGTTTATGTTGAAACACAAAGGCAAAAGCCGACAAGACTGTGAGAATCAACACCGTGTGAGATCAAAACCTTTATTGGTAAGACGTTTCGCTTGTTACAGCTTTTTCAAGTACAGACATTTGGCAAACACTCTGAGTACATATAGGCCGACGGGGAAGGAACTGGGAGAGGTTATCAGGGAAAGGAGGGGTGGGTGGTAGGTGGAAGGGCGGAGGGGGGGTGAGAAGGGGACGGGTGGGACTTGGAGAAAAAGGAGGACATTTCGGACAGTTTGTTGAAATGGACTAAGGGGGACATTTCATACATTTGTATAATTCGGGTAACAGATGGATGATAGGAGGGGCGATGTTGAGCATGCCTCTGTTCTGATCAATGGTTTTGAAGCTTTGAATGGCGACCGCTTCCAGACACTTCCTCCTCACCCTGTCTGATTCACTAAAAAGAAGCTCTGCGTTATCCCAATCCATCAGGTGGTCGTTGGTGTTCCGGTGGATAACACAGGCGTTGGTGGTGATGTTGTTCCGGGAATCGTAGCGATGCTCCCGGATCCGGGTCTTCAGGTCACGGGAGGTCTCGCCGATATATACTCCATCACATCCAGCACAGGGTATGCGGTAGACACCAGCGTTTTTCCCCCACATCTCGTCTTGGCTGTCACTCCTTCTAGAGAGCTGGTGTCTACCGCATACCCTGTGCTGGAGGTGATAGAGTATATATCGGCGAGACCTCCCGTGACCTGAAGACAAAACATGCGTAAGCAAAGCTCTTGACAACCCCTAGGAATACATCTTTACATTCCATACCCATGGCCATATCCAGAAATTGGATCAACACTCCTCTTTCCATTAGGCATGCCCGCACTAGGGATCAGCGCGCCTCTTTCCATAGCTGTGACCAGGCTCGGGATACGCGCTCCTCTTTCCATAGCTGTGACCAGGCTCGGGATCGGCGCTCCTCTTGCCATAGCCGTGACCAGGCTCGGGATCGGCACTCCTCTTTCCATAGCTGTGACCAGGCTCGGGATCGGCGCTCCTCTTTCCATAGCTGTGACCAGGCTCGGGATCGGCACTCCTCTTTCCATAGCTGTGACCAGGCTCGGGATCGGCACTCCTCTTTCCATAGCTGTGACCAGGCTCGGGATCGGCACTCCTCTTTCCATAGCTGTGACCAGGCTCGGGATCGGCACTCCTCTTTCCATAGCTGTGACCAGGCTCGGGATCAGCGCTCCTCTTTCCATAGCCGTGACCAGGCTCGGGATCGGCACTCCTCTTTCCATAGCTGTGACCAGGCTCGGGATCGGTGCTCCTCTTTCCATAGCTGTGACCAAGCTCGGGATCGGCACTCCTCTTTCCATAGCCGTGACCAGGCTTGGGATCGGCGCTCCTCTTTCCATAGCCGTGACCACGCTCGGGATCGGCGCTCCTCTTGCCATAGCTGTGACCAGGCTCGGGATCGGCACTCCTCTTTCCATAGCCATGACCAGGCTCGGGATCGGCACTCCTCTTTCCATAGCCGTGACCAGGCTCGGGATCGGCGCTCCTCTTGCCATAGCTGTGACCAGGCTCGGGATCGGCACTCCTCTTTCCATAGCTGTGACCAGGCTCGGGATCGGCGCTCCTCTTGCCATAGCTGTGACCAGGCTCGGGATCGGCACTCCTCTTGCCATAGCTGTGACCAGGCTCGGGATCGGCACTCCTCTTGCCATAGCTGTGACCAGGCTCGGGATCGGCGCTCCTCTTTCCATAGCTGTGACCAGGCTCGGGATCGGCACTCCTCTTTCCATAGCTGTGACCAGGCTCGGGATCGGCACTCCTCTTTCCATAGCTGTGACCAGGCTCGGGATCGGCGCTCCTCTTTCCATAGCTGTGACCAGGCTCGGGATCGGCGCTCCTCTTTCCATAGCTGTGACCAGGCTCGGGATCGGCACTCCTCTTGCCATAGCCGTGACCAGGCTCGGGATCGGCGCTCCTCTTTCCATAGCCGTGACCAGGCTCGGGATCGGCGCTCCTCTTTCCATAGCTGTGACCAGGCTCGGGATCGGCACTTCTCTTTCCATAGCTGTGACCAGGCTCGGGATCGGCACTCCTCTTGCCATAGCTGTGACCAGGCTCGGGATCGGCGCTCCTCTTTCCATAGCTGTGACCAGGCTCGGGATCGGCGCTCCTCTTGCCATAGCTGTGACCAGGCTCGGGATCGGCGCTTCTCTTTCCATAGCTGTGACCAGGCTCGGGATCGGCACTCCTCTTTCCATAGCCGTGACCAGGCTCGGGATCGGCACTCCTCTTTCCATAGCTGTGACCAGGCTCGGGATCGGCGTGCCTCCTGCCATAGCTGTGACCAGGCTCAGGATCGGCACTCCTCTTTCCATAGCCGTGACCAGGCTCGGGATCAGCGCTCCTCTTTCCATAGCTGTGACCAGGCTCGGGATCGGCACTCCTCTTTCCATAGCTGTGACCAGGCTCAGGATCGGCGCTCCTCTTTCCATAGCTGTGACCAGGCTCGGGATCGGCGCTTCTCTTTCCATAGCTGTGACCAGGCTCGGGATCGGCACTCCTCTTTCCATAGCTGTGACCAGGGTCGGGATCGGCACTCCTCTTTCCATAGCTGTGACCAGGCTCGGGATCGGCGCTCCTCTTTCCATAGCTGTGACCAGGCTCGGGATCGGCACTCCTCTTTCCATAGCCATGACCAGGCTCGGGATCGGCGCTCCTCTTTCCATAGCCGTGACCAGGCTCGGGATCGGCACTCCTCTTGCCATAGCTGTGACCAGGCTCGGGATCGGCACTCCTCTTTCCATAGCTGTGACCAGGCTCGGGATCGGCACTCCTCTTGCCATAGCTGTGACCAGGCTCGGGATCGGCGCTCCTCTTTCCATAGCTGTGACCAGGCTCGGGATCGGCACTCCTCTTGCCATAGCCGTGACCAGGCTCGGGATCGGCGCTCCTCTTTCCATAGCTGTGACCAGGCTCGGGATCGGCACTCCTCTTTCCATAGCCGTGACCAGGCTCGGGATCGGCGCTCCTCTTTCCATAGCTGTGACCAGGCTCGGGATCGGCGCTCCTCTTTCCATAGCTGTGACCAGGCTCAGGATCGGCACTCCTCTTGCCATAGCTGTGACCAGGCTCGGGATCGGCACTCCTCTTTCCATAGCCGTGACCAGGCTCGGGATCGGCGCTCCTCTTTCCATAGCTGTGACCAGGCTCGGGATCGGCGCTCCTCTTTCCATAGCTGTGACCAGGCTCAGGATTGGCACTCCTCTTGCCATAGCTGTGACCAGGCTCGGGATCCGCGCTCCTCTTTCCATAGCCATGACCAGGCTCGGGATCGGCACTCCTCTTTCCATAGCTGTGACCAGGCTCGGGATCGGCGCTTCTCTTGCCATAGCTGTGACCAGGCTCGGGATCGGCACTCCTCTTGCCATAGCTGTGACCAGGCTCGGGATCGGCGCTCCTCTTTCCATAGCCGTGACCAGGCTCGGGATCGGCGCTCCTCTTTCCATAGCTGTGACCAGGCTCGGGATCGGCGTTCCTCTTGCCATAACTGTGACCAGGCTCGGGATCGGCACTCCTCTTTCCATAGCCGTGACCAGGCTCGGGATCGGCGCTCCTCTTTCCATAGCTGTGACCAGGCTCGGGATCGGCGCTCCTCTTTCCATAGCTGTGACCAGGCTCGGGATCGGCACTCCTCTTTCCATAGCCGTGACCAGGCTCGGGATCGGCGCTCCTCTTTCCATAGCTGTGACCAGGCTCGGGATCGGCACTCCTCTTTCCATAGCTGTGACCCGACTCGGGATCGGCACTCCTCTTTCCATAGCTGTGACCAGGCTCGGGATCGGCACTCCTCTTTCCATAGCTGTGACCAGGCTCGGGATCGGCGCTCCTCTTTCCATAGCCATGACCAGGCTCGGGATCGGCACTCCTCTTTCCATAGCTGTGACCAGGCTCGGGATCGGCGCTTCTCTTTCCATAGCTGTGACCAGGCTCGGGATCGGCACTCCTCTTGCCATAGCTGTGACCAGGCTCGGGATCGGCGCTCCTCTTTCCATAGCCGTGACCAGGCTCGGGATCGGCGCTCCTCTTTCCATAGCTGTGACCAGGTTCGGGATCGGCGTTCCTCTTGCCATAACTGTGACCAGGCTCGGGATCGGCACTCCTCTTTCCATAGCCGTGACCAGGCTCGGGATCGGCGCTCCTCTTTCCATAGCTGTGACCAGGCTCGGGATCGGCGCTCCTCTTACCATAGCTGTGACCAGGCTCGGGATCGGCGCTCCTCTTTCCATAGCTGTGACCAGGCTCGGGATCGGCACTCCTCTTTCCATAGCTGTGACCAGGCTCGGGATCGGCGCTCCTCTTGCCATAGCTGTGACCAGGCTCGGGATCGGCGCTCCTCTTCCTATAAGCATGTCCATTACCAAATGCGTCTAAAGGAATGGTACTTCTTTTGACGTATCCATGTCCACCATCCACATATACTGTAACAACTACGACCAACACCACTGCTACAAGAACCTGCAAAGAGATATAAGCGTATGACAACATATAGTAACTAGTGGAACATGCACCCTCTAGTACCCTGCTCTGTGTATTATAGATCCAGTGCAAAGACTTACCTGGGTCTTCATGGCTCCTGCTGTATCTAGAAGACACTACCGTCTCTTCCATCATGGCTGAGCTTTTATAGGTCGTTTACTCCATTGTCTAAAGCGGCAAGGTCAGAGCACGTGATGAAGGAAAGAAACGGGCAACGAACTCGTGACCATTACTGTACAGTTCTTGTGGTGAGTATGAATGAGGGCATGTGTGTATGCATGTGTGTGCGTTTGTGTGTGTGAGTGTGTGTGTGTGTGTGTGTGTGTGTGTGTGTGTGTGTGTGTGTGTGTGTGTGTGTGTGTGTGTGTGTGTGTATGTGCGTGTGTGTTTGTGTGTGTGTGTGTGTGTGTGTGTGTGTGTGTGTGTGTGTGTGTGTGTGTGTGTGTGTGTGTGTGTGTGTGTGTGTGTGTGTGTGTGTGTGTGTGTGTGTGTGTGTGTGTGTGTGTGTGTGTGTGTGTGTGTGTGTGTGTGTGTGTGTGTGTGCGTGCGCGCGCGCGCGTGTATGATCTGCTCTTGTCCTAAAAATTGTCAGATACAAATAAATATATCTTGTCACCTTTAGATATCCGTCTTTTCTCATTCTGAATAAGTATATCCACCCTCTCCTGATATTTCTAATATCTTATGATTTGCAATTAGTTATAAATACCTCCGCCTTCATGATCCATTTTTCAGTTTAATGAATTATTTATGATCCTATTATTGATTTTCTTCTTTTTTATTTTTCCTTCTGGCATTTACATCCAGTTCCTTTGTGAAACTATATACGCTATCCATTAATTTGTAATCTCTTAACTAAATACCTTCTCCATAGAAATCATGCTTCATAATCCTTATATATGTATTTTGGTTTCTTTAACTCTTGCATACATCACCTAGTCAGTGCCAACAACAGAAATCTTGTATTGTAACTATGGTACACGCCTAACACAAACTAGCCACTGACATTTCGGCGTACCTCAATTGCGAGGTCATATGATTGAGTAGCTCTTTTTGTCTTCTGTTATTAAAGTCTCGTTTACACGAGGCAAGATGAGAGGCAAGTCAGGTGTGCAAGTTATTTGAACTGGAGGGGAAAGTGAGCAAGTACATATTCACACGAGCCAAGTCAGAGACAAATGGCCTGAGAGAACATGAACTTGCTTGATTTTCTCTCTAGTTCAAGTAACTTGCACACTCAACTTGCCTCTAAACTTGCCCCATGTAAGCAAGGCTTAAGAATTGATATATAAACATTAGAGCATAATCTAATGTAAGTCGATTGTTGTTTAGATTTATCATAATAAAACAAAATGCATACGAAAGCTTAGTGTACGGTACTTTTTGGCCATTATATATCAAGTACTGACTAAATATAATAATGAAAATTGCAACAAAAACTGTTTTACGAATATATGACTAATTTGATCCATATAACCTACACATTTTTTTTTATTTATCTATTACTGGCCCTATTTTATTATTATCATTATTATTATTATTATTATTATTATTATTATTATTATTATTATTATTATTATTATTATTATTATTATTATTATTATTATTATTATTATTATTATTATTATTATTATTATTATTATTATTGTTATTATTATCATTATTATTATTGATATTATTACTATTATTATTATC
>NC_134811.1:28015972-28030972 GCF_046742065.1 Oratosquilla oratoria | reverse complement strand
GAACCACGGCTGGGTTGGCCAGTAGGGAGCTATTAGGAGGACCCGACCCTTGCAGGACCTGAGGGTCTACATCACCTTCGGGAGGACCGGTGTCGCTGGAGAAGGAAATATGTATACGTACTTCCAGCGGTTCCAGTCCTCCGTGAAGCTGTCCGGGCCTTCTGCGCGTGTCCTTTGGTTGTAGGTGAGGTAGAGGAGCTGGGTCATGTTCGGGGAGGTAAACAGGTTCACCTCCCGGGTGCCGTAGCGGAGGGAGGGCGACTCTAACACTTGTGGGCGTAGTTGCCACTCCAGCGAGGTCTCCCGAAACCTGGATAGAGCGTCCGCCCAGTCGTTCTCCCGACCCGGAACATACTTCGCCGAGAGTGATATGGCCCTGCGTGATGCCTCGGCGAAGATGTCTTCCGACAGGGTTAGGAGTGGACCTGATCGGGCCGTATCTTGCCTCTGCACGCAATGTACTGCCGTCACATTGTCTATGTCGAAGCAGACGCTCATGCAGGAGATTCCGGGGTTGATGTGTAGTGACCTTCTCTCTTCCGACCATCTCCCGCAAGCTTGATGTCTCCAGCTCGACTGGAAGCCCCACCCCATGTCCGAGGCGTCCGCCGCCCCTGCCATCCGAGGTAGGGGCTGGGACTACGGGACCGACCGACGCAGGGCCCCTGACAGAAGCCAGGGACGCAACAAGCTGTGGAGTGCTGAGGGCACCGGCCCGGGCAGGACGCGCGGGAGGAGCGGTATGCTCCTATCGACCTCCCGTGCCAGCCGTCGGCGCCCCAAGCGGCCCAGTGGAAGGGCCGGGCCGCGAAGTTGAGGCAACCCAGCAGGCCCCCCCCACCGACGGCGGGAGAATGTGTGAGAGAAGCATGCCCTCCTGACGCAGTGGAGCGCCCGAAGAGCGCTGACTGTGTCCCACTCAACCCCGAGCCAACAAAGCGTCTGTGTGGGAGCGAGGGCAGACCCGTCCCAGTCCACCCCGAACTCCACGTCCGCCAACACTCTCAGAGCCACCGAGATGTCGGCCGATGCACCCTCCCCGGTGGGCGAATGCATCAACCAGCCGTCTAGGTACATGAGTGTGGAGACGCTCGCTTCCGCCAAGCGTGCGCCTACCACTCTCACTAGTTTCGTGAAGATCCTCGGGGTAAGCGAGAGTCCGAAAGGGAGTCTGGTAAATTGACATGTCTCCCTCCCTACCTGGAACACCAGGAAACGGCGATATCGGGGGTGGATGGGGACATGCCAATCTGCGTCCTGAAGGTCCAGGGACGCTAACCCAACTCCCTCCCGGAGTACTGACCGGACCTGAGCCACCGACACCATCTTGAATCGCAGGGGTTTCAAGAATTTGTTCAGTGCGCTCAGGTTCATAACCGGTCTCGTTTTTCCTGGGTCTCTCTTTGGTACGGTAAAGAGAATCATATTAGTAGGGCAAGGTGGATTCCGATCCCCGGAGGGTGTAGTGAAGTCACAAAAATCTATTGTAGAACGTATAACAACATACATGCGAGGCCAAGGTCGTTTCCAAGCGACCTCGTCCGTAGGCGCTAGTGATGAGGCTTCGTCCTGGGTGAAGACGTTCCTTGAGCGTCTTCCGCCAGGACGGGCCTGGACCCTCGGTGTAAATTCACGTATCTAATAGTGCGCTACGGCAGTTCGTGACGTCTCATCACCCACAAGCTCACGTCCCATATGTTTAAGACATAGTGACATCATGTGATTATACTGTGACATCACTGGATCTCATTATGACGTCACAGGATCACATCGTAACGTCACAGGACCACGTATTGACGTCATAGGACTACATCGTGACGTCATATAATCACATAATAATGTCATTTTATCACATCGTGACATCACTTTATCACATATTGACGTTACCTGATCACATCGTTAACTATTATCACATCGTGACATCATGTAACCATATCGTGACGACACAGAAACAAAGTGACGTCACAGGACCCCATCATGACGTCATATGTCTTCATTGTAATTTCACTGGAGCATACAGTAACGTTACAGAATTAGTGATGTCACGTGGTCACATCGTGATGCCACAGGGTTACATCACGACGTCACAGGATCATATTGTGACGTCACAGGATCACATCGTGACGTCACAGGATCACATCGTGACGTCAAAGGATCACATCACGACGTCACAGGATCACATCGTGACGTCACAGTAACACATCGTGACGTCAAAGGATCACATCGTGATTTCAAAGGATCACATTGTGACGTCACAGGATCACATTGTGACGTCAAAAAATTACATTGTGATATAGCAAGGTGCCATTTCATGGGTGCCTGGACAGCCTAGTAGGGCGGAGTCCAGATCGCGACGTCAAATGATCTCATTCAGGTGATGAGAGGACCCCGTACTGAAGAGCGTTCCCACCAAGCGAGACCCCATCTTTGCTGAATAAAATCCCTCGCCGCTGCATAAGGGGGATGCAGGCAAGGTCATACCATGAGAAGGGGCGGAACTCGTAAGAGTCCGTCGTGGTAGGAGGATATGGTAAAGAAGAACGGAGGTGGTCCTCCACCCCGTCCCCCCAACCCGACGGTCGTCTGATTGGGGGGGTTCCTCATGAGTGAGGCTTTCCAGTCCTATACCCGCCACCGGCGCAGAGGGGCGGAGGGAAGGAATGTCCCAACCACACTCACCCTTCGGGAAGTGGCCATATGACTAGGAGTGTGGTAGGGGATTACCGCTATAGCTTCACTGTGCAGGTTTCTTTCAGCCGATAATTTGGGAATGTAGCGGGTGACTCGACCTATTAACAGTTTGACAGACTTTCACCTCACCTCACGGGGTGAGGTCGCATCATAGGTGTGGGATTATGTCTCCTGGAGGTCTGTTTGTGGTCAAACTCCGTGGGTTCCTGCTTGTGATCTTCTTTCTGAGGGGAGAGTTTATGATGACATTTGTTGTGCGTTCATGGCAGTCTTTTCATTATGCATGTAAGTTGTCCCTACTATTCTTATCTCTTCATGCCATGTTCCCTGTGCACGATAGTGGTGTGGTCTTCCGTCATGTTCCTAGTAATGGCTTGCCCGTGTGTTCTGCTGGTAGGACGATATATTGCTCCATCCTGCAGGTGCGCTGTTATTTTCTTTGACAAGTTGGTCGTGGTGGAGCCTATATACCTGATAGGTAAGTGACTGCAGTCACCAATTTTGCTTGTCGGTAGAAGAGAAAAGGAGGTTCGTCTTGCTTTGTAAAATATTGCAAAGTTTGGCATGTGTTTCGGTATCGATGGGTTGAGCATATCTTGTGATGTAGGTTGAAAAATTTTCACGCTGGTGTTACTAGAAGTTACATTGAGTGTTATCGAAGGGGAAGACATGTCTGGGATATCTAGGGCAAGAACAGGTATGGTTGATGAAGGAACTTCAGGGTATGGAGCGACTTGCCTTGATGTGCGCTGAATCTTTTGTGTTCGTTAGTTATAAAGAGGATGTGTTGCGTGAATATATTACGAAAGAGTGATCTTTGGAGTTTGGTCTGTGTTTCCTCCATGCTAACAACACACGGCAACAGTCACTCATGTGGAAACATGTTCCGTGATATTCGCAGTGGCGGTTTGGTTGTGAAGGTTGTCTGTGTTTGGAAGGTTTCCTGGTTTGTGACAATATGTACAAACCAGTTGTGTTCTTGATGGAGAGCGTTGGCGTGAGAGATGTCTAGTGAGAGATGTGTGCTTTGATCTCGTGTTAAGTGGTGTGGACCGTGTGACTTGGGCTGTTGTGTGAGTGGGTGCAATGGGTACTGACTGGCTCTGGATCTGGGTGATTGCTCTTTCAGTATCAAAGAATTTCCTCGAGAATTCGCCTAGTGTGATACCTGGAAGTGAATGGAATAGTACCAGCTTTCTGGAATGTGTCTGGGTGTAATTAGGATAGTAGTAAAAAATACGCCATGAGTGATAGTACATGTTCCAATGAAACTTTATTGTCTGAGGCCCAGTCATATTTTTTGAGGTTCTCTGTTCGCTTTTAAATGTTGAAGCTATTTACACATTTTTCTCTTTGGTGTGATATAGACCATGATCGTATGTCATAGCCAATGAGTATAGGGGGGAAAGTGATCCAAGGGGCTCAAGTGATGCAAAGGACTTCTTAGTGCTCTACCAAATCATGATAAGACTTGCTTTCCTCAAAAAGATCAGACTGAATGACCTCACCAGCTAATGTGTCATTTTTTTTGTCTAATCTGGACGTTAGAATGGATATTTTACCTTTGTCATCTGTGATGTTTCTACATGTTATTTCTGATTCGACCTCAGAGAAGAAATTGTGTACACAAATGTTCTTGCCATTAAACCTAGATAATATTGTTTCACCCTTGAAAACGATAATAAAATTGTGTTGTCATGGTGCTTTGTGTGGCAGGTGAATTATCTAAAGAGCTGTTAGCAGAAGGGGAGGGGCATGTCTGGTGTTTTGTAATTCAGAGAAGAGCAGCTGTGTGTACAAGGTCCATATACCATGTCAGAAAGAGGTTTGGACAACTTCATAAACACACACACACACACACACACACACACACACACACACACACACACACACACACACACACACACACACACACACACACACACACACACACACACACACACACACACACACACACACACACACACACACACACACACACACACACACACACACACACACGACTCGGTGGCGCAGCTGGTAGATCGCTGGACTGGTAAGTACGGTGGTACTCACAGTACCCAGTTCGAATCCTGCCCAGGGCCGAAATTATTTCGGTATCACTGTGCTTCGGGTCGTTACTCTGGGGTGTGTGTGTGTGTGAAAGGTCATAGCATTAACCATAGATCGGTCTTACGAGCTGTGAGCTCTCTTCCGGGAGGGAAATAGCTGTCGATCACGAGTCCAACACGTGATCCAAAAGACCAAGGTGAACACACACACACACACACACACACACACACACACACACACACACACACACACACACACACACACACACACACACACACACACACACACACACAAAGTAATTGCCTCCTAGGTGATGTTTAGAACGGAAATCGTATCTAGTTACCAGGTATGGTGTAGAATTTGGCTATTGTTAGAATATCTGAAGAATAGTTAACCAGAATATAGGAGTTGGTGTGAAGAATCAATGCTGTAAAATAAATTGTGCATGAATATACAATATTGTATAGGACTCTGGTTAAAAGAAAAAGAGAAACATGCATGCGTATTATATGGAATTCCTTAAGAATTACAAAAAATAAACAAATAAGGCAAATTGGTATCATTGGTGTAAGGATGGGCTGATGGAGACTTGCCGCGCAGGTATGATGCTCGAAAATGCGCAGCACAGAATTAGGATGTGAACTCGTGTAGAATGAGGAAATGACTGGGAGTGATGTGTGCTATGTGCACTCTTGTAGATGTCATTTTGGTGAAGTCTCCCTCTCGTGAGAATAATGCAGCGAAAATGGATTTCCTCGTAGTGTGCAGCTGGACGATGTAGCGATGAGCGTTGGCACGTAAGTATGATGTTTGACGCAGATTAGCGTAGCTTTGGGAAGTGGCTCTATTCAACCGGAATGTAGATCTTTGATATATCTTCTCAGCACGTGGAATCAGCTTGGGTGCCTCGTAGGAATGTAGTGTTGAAGTTCTAATCTGTAACCGCTGCCGCCAGAATGTAGACTTGTGTTTGGAGGCATTGAGATAAAGGCGTCGCTTAGGTTCTTCTCTTGACAGTAGTGTAGTCAAGCTTCGTCTGTCTCTTCCCGCGTAGGGCGCGGCGAAGAAAATGCGTGCCGGTTGCCAACACGGTTATAATGACATAAATCTATTTTCCTTATGACTAAATTTATCTACATTATAGAACTGAGTGTGAGCACCCAGTATGATTTATAGGTACACATATGTACAAAAAAAAAAAACATTATCCTATTGACGTGATTAATAACATGTTTTAAGGTAACATTATATGGCCGACTCCCTGGTCGAGATGCAGGTGGCTTTGATGGTTGGACTCTGAGATCAAGCCAAAGTGACCGCGGATTGGGTCAGACAATAGATGTTTCGTTGAAGCTTGCTAATACCACCAAGATCTGACGTGATGCAGCTAATGCATGCACGTGCGCGTGTGAACGATAGTATGAATGAATCATTGACATTCAATACAGGCATTTCTTGCAACACACGTCCCTGGCTGACGAAGAAGAAGACTAAAAGGCTTTACTGGAAAGAAAAACGAATGAATGATATTTGAAAGACTCCGACACCTGAAGGAATTGGATCCATCTATGTAGCTTGTGAATGTATACTGACAAATATGTGTTTTTTTTAATTACTCTTCCACTGTCTATCTAACTTCTCTGCCTTTTCAAAGTTTAAAGATATGGAAAGCAACGAATTAATATCAGTGACAGTTTGCACTTGGATCTGGAAAAACCATAGGCATAACACATTGCAATGTTCTACAGCAGTCACAGATATTGTAAAAGAGGAAAACGGTGGAGGCAAATTGTGTGACTTTGGAATTAAACAAATCTAATACAAAATGGCACATGAGAAACAGCTTGGAGAATTGGAGAACAAAGAACCTACACAGAGGAAATTGCTGTATTGTACATGTGATTTCCTGAAATCGGGAGAGATGTGGCCGGAGCCCTCAGAGTAGATGGTGAATGGCAGAGTGCCGCAGGGGTCACTGATGATATCGGTCATGTTCCTGGTGTAAGTGAATGGTCTGACAATAGGTATACCCAATTTTATGCAACATTGGGTGGTAGAATCACATAACCTTGTTCGTGCTTGAATGAGAATATAACCCGCACTATCAAACAGGAAATATATTCACCGGTTTCAGCGGACACTGTCACTACCTTCAGAGGTAAGAATCAATAAACAGAATAAAATGGCTCACATTCAAGAATCCTTGGAAAAAAAATATAATAAATGCACGGGTAAGGAAGTGAGGTCAAGTCAGGTCACCTTCCAGTTTGTTCCATCTTCGTGGGGTGCAGTCAGCGACTTTTCTATCAATGGTCTCATTATTGGGTCTCTTCTAAATAAACTCTGGGAATTAAGTGGAAATTATTTTATTTCTAATGCACACTGCTGAGTCTGAGCCTTCTAAAGTCACTGCAGCTGTGCAAAAGATAGCTTCCTTGACACAGACACAATTGAACACAGCATTGTTTACATTGTCTGCTTGAACAATATGCTCATGTTAACAGGGGTTTATATTTGGTGGAACAATGCCCGAAAGCACTATTTGCATCAAGGTAGTGAGGAAATTATTTTGTTTTGCTGATTTCTGAAATGTAAGGTAAAAAGAAAAATCTTCTCCTATTAGAAAATTGGGCTTTTGGTACATAAAGTAATCATCTGGCTTAAAAAAAAGAACCATTTTAAATACCATTTTTCATATTTCAAAATGAAGAAAATCTCCCAAGACTTGTCTTTCTTTCCCTGTAAATGTTACTGTCTATATTCTTAGTGTTCTAAGAACCATAGCTAAAATCATAGAGATTTTGTCATAGATGACGAAGGAACCAATTATAGTCCTCTACTCATATGCACACACACACACACACACACACACACACACACACACACACACACACACACACACACACACACACACACACACACACACACACACACACACACACACACACACACACACACACACACACACACACACACACACACACACACACACACACACACACACACACACACACACACACACACACACACACACACACACACACACACACACACACATACACACACACACACACACACACACACACACACACACACACACACACACACTTCAACGAACGGACGGCTTAGAGGACGTTCTGAAGAAAAAGTGAAATTTCGAGGATCCCGAAGCAAATAAAGTACCTATAGTATTTACAGGGTGGGGGGGAAATTGCTCGTGGTGTAAGGGATAGTGAGGAAAAAGGAGAAGGGGAGGGATTACTGAGGGAAATGGAAGGAAATGAGGAAGGAGAGGACTTGGCCCAGGCAGGCAGACGCCATGTAAACAAAAGAGGTCCCGACCAATTTAGTGATGACGAAATGTCTAACAAAAATGTAAAGATTAGAAACATAGATAAGAACAATTCAATGGAAGGTGAGGATAACAATTTCCAAGGATTTAAAGAGGGAAGGCGGATACCAACCTCCCCCGACTAGCAAAACTGGAGGAAAGGCTTGAACAATTGACTGAACATTGGGAGGTTAGGTTCGGTAAAATGACAAAACTTGCAGAAAAGTTTGAAAGATTGGAAGAACTAGAGAAGGCGAACAAAAACTTAACTGATGAAATAGAAGAACTAAAAAGACATTTAAGAGAAGTAAAAGAGGAGAATAAAGAATTAAAAAGGAACAATAAAGACAATAAAAAACAATAGCAAAAGAGGCACAGGGGTAGAGAAAGATACAGGAAAATAGTAAAGTTGCATTTACTGATATAATTAAACAGCAAATGAAAGAACAAACTGAAGACTCAGTTATCAAAGTGATGAGACAGAAGGAGAATATTGTAAGAGACTTAGCAGACAAAAAGAAATGTATAATTATATTAGGAATGGAAGAGAAACATAACCCAGATAAAACCTCAAGAATCAAAGAGGAAAATGAAAAAGTAAGCAGTTTACTACAATTAGTTCAGGAAGATGAACCAGAAATAATGAAACAAATCGAAGAGAAGTTCAGACTCGGAAAGTATAGTACAGATAAGACCAGACCAATTAAGATTAAATTCAGGTCACAAACGACGGCTGAGAATATCTTATCCAAAACAGGGAAACTAGCAACAAGTGAACAATATAAAAAGGTATGGATAAAAAGGGAAATGAATAAAGAAGAAAGAGAGGAAGAAAAAAAGAAAAGACTTGAAGCTAAGGAAAAAAACGAGAACAGAACAGAGTCAGAAAAAGAGAGATTCTATTGGAGAGTAGTGAATATGAAACTAAGGAAATTCGACACACAAGAGAAAAACAAAAGGGAAACAGAGAACACAATGGAAGTGGCAGAAAACTAAGAGTGTCTTACACAAATATAGATGGATTAATAACAGGATTGAATGAGCTGAATGATTATTTGAAGGAAAAAGAACCGGACATAATGGGAATTGTAGAAACAAAATTAAAAGGTCCACTACCACCCAACAGTGTAGGACATGATGCATATAATTATTGGATTAGAAACAGAGAGACAAAGCAAGGGGGTGGAGTTATGTTCCTGACTAAGAAGATAAACGTGAGGTGTGTCACATATGGAAAAAATACAGTAGAGATGATTATGATCGAAGTGGAAGACAGAGATAAGAAGAGCAGAAAGTTTGTGATAAATTATATGCCTCCGAAAACAGCCTCGTGGGAAGAGAGTGAACATAAAAGTATGTTAGAGGACACAAAGATAACATTAAATAAGATAATGGAAGATGGAGGAAGAATAGTTATGATGGGCGACTATAATTGCAAAGAAATCTGCTGGGAAGAGATGACAGTAAAGGGTGGAGACGGCTCATGGGGAAACGCTCTACTTGAGATGATTACTGACAATACAATGACACAGTGGATACAGGAGAACACTAGGTATAGAAATGAGGAAGAACCATCGAGACTAGACCTAATAATTACATCTGAACTTAGAATAATGGACAAGATTGAATATATAACACCAATAAGTAAAAGTGACCACATATTGATTGAAATGGAACTAAATGAAGAAAAATACATGAAAAGAAATTAACAATATAGAAAAGGAAGAATGATGTATGAAAAAACAAATTTTTATAAAATAAGAGAATTCTTTCAAAAAGAAAACTGGGAAGAAATATACAAAGAAGAAACAACAGTGGAAGAGAAATGGAATATTTTGACAAAAAGTTACAAAAAAGGAGTGGAAAAGTATGTCCCAAGACAAAAACAAGAAAAAGAATATGTAAAATGCTGGTACAATAGAAGGTGTAGGGAGTTAAAAGACTAAAGAGACAAAGCTTGGACCAGATGGAAAAAATACAGAAGGCCTGAAAAATGGAAAATGTATACTTGTTATAGAAATGAATATGTACAAGCATGCAGAGAGGAAAAGAGAAAATATGAAAAAGATGTCATAGAAAAGTGTAAAGATCAACCAAAACTATTTTACAGATTTGTAAACAACAAATTGAAAAATAAACAAGACTTGGAGAAATTAAGACAAGGAGGAGTTGAATACACAGGGGAAATTGAAATGGCGGAAATTATAAACAAACATTTTAAATCAGTGTTTACAAGGGAGAACATACAACCTGAAGAGATCGAATGGAAAGAGAAAGTCCCTCTCATGAAAGAAATAGAAGAAAGAAATATTGAAACACTTGAGTAATCTTGATGTCAGAAAATCGCATGGACCAGATGAAATAGCAAACTGGATTTTGAAAGAATGCAGGAATGAACTGGCAGACAAAATACATAGCATAATAAACAGTTCCTTGAAAGAAGGAAAAGTTCCAGAAGATTGGAAAAAAGCAAATATAGTACCCATATATAAAGGAGGAAATAAAGAAGACCCTAACAACTATAGACCAGTTTCCCTAACAAGTACAATAGCAAAAATTTGTGAAAGAATTGTCAAAAGTAGATGGGTAAAATATTTAGAAAAAAAAAACAACGTGTTAAATCCAAGGCAATTTGGATTCAGACAAGGACGATCATGCGTCACCAATTTAATATGTTTCTATTCAAGGCTAATAGATATAATACAAGAAAGAGATGGATGGGCTGATTGTGCATTTCTAGACCTAAAAAAAGCTTTTGACAAAGTACCACATAAGAAGTTGCTTAAGAAATTAGAAACTGAAGGAGGAATACAGGGCAAACTGCTTAATTGGATGGAAGATTTTTTGCAAGAAAGGAAAATGAGAGTAGTGATAAGAGACAAACACTCAAAATGGGATGAAGTAATAAGCGGTGTTCCGCAAGGAACAGTTCTGGACCCAATAATGTTTGCTATATATATTAATGATATGGATGAAGGAATTGAAAGCTATATGAGCTTCTTTGCAGATGATGCAAAACTACTGAAAAGAGTGAACACGGAAGAAGATTGTGAATCACTACAGAGTGATCTAAATAAAGTACAGGAATGGAGTAGGAAGTGGGAGATGGAGTTCAATACAAAAAAGTGTAGTATAATGGAATTTGGAAAAAGCAAAAACAGAATAACAGGATCATATAAATTGGGAGAAGAAGGAATAAAAAAAGTAGAAAATGAGAAGGACCTGGGAGTCATTGTTATGAATAATATGTCACCTGAGAAACATATAAATAAGATTTTTGGAGAAACTTATAATTTAATAAGAACAATCAAATTTGCATTTACATACCTGGATGAAGAAATGGTGAAGAAAATTCTAATCACCCTGATAAGACCAAGATTGGAATATGCAGCAACGATATGGTCACCAAGTACAAAAAAAAATGTATAAAAAAAACTTGAAAGAATACAAAGAGCAATTATAAAATTGGCACCAACACTCTCAAAACTATCATATGAAGAGAGACTATAAAATATTTAACTACAGACACTAGAGCAAAGAAGAGAGAGAGGAGATTTGATAGCTATTTACAGAATCATGAAAGGCATAGAAGTTATTGATAGAGAGAATCTGATAAAATGGGATGATGGAAACACAAGAGGACACGGAAGGAAAATCAAGAAGGACAGCTATAGAAGAGATCTGAAAAAGAACAGCTTTCCTCACAGAGTAATAGACAGTTGGAACAAGTTAGATGAGAAAGTGGTGTGTGCAAAAACAATACATGAATTTAAAAATAGTTTAGATATTTCTGGATTATGAAACCGTAAAGTTGGACTCGAACTTGAACATTTTAATTGAATTTCAAGAATAAAACATGATGGACGGATAGGGGCAGTTTTTGAGGATATTTGATCGGGGGCAATCAGTACAGTCAAGGTATCTCTTTCTCTCTCTTCCCCCCCCCTCTCTCTCTCTCTCACTAGCAAGAGAAGTAGAAATTCTAAATAAAAATTTAGACAAGTTAGAAATAGCAGTATAATGAGATCATTTATAGATATATATATATATATATATATATATATATATATATATATATAGACGTGTATACATATGTATATATAATTGTGTGTATAGACACACACACACACACACACACACACACACACACACACACACACACACACACACACACACACACACACACACATACACACACACACACACATACATATATATATATATATATATATATATATTCATACATATTTATATATATATGTATATGTATATGTGTATATATATATATACATGTATATACATATATGCCCTGTTATATGTATACATATATTTTTATATGTGTAGGAATGAGCACAAATGTTCATGTGAATGTATGTGTTTTATGTGCCCACCGAATACCAAATCAATAAACTGATATATTCAACATGTCAAGAATATTCCCAAAAGCTATTTCGAGAACAGAAGAAGATCGTCGGTTGGTTAGAAATGATCCTCGGCTCAAGCATCGTCAGCGCCCTCAGGAAGACAAAGAAGAGGGTGGCAACAGCAGTCCGACCATGTTGGGACTTGGTTAGAAGTTGCAAGGGGTGTGGATCGAGTCCTACCCGAGGCCCTAGCGAAGAGAAGCAGCCCACACCGCCCGAGACCAAGGAGAAGGTGACCTTTGCCCGCATCTTCATGGACGAAGATCCTTTCGACGAGCCAAAGGAAACCTTCGATAAAGGGGCTATTGAGAACCCCTTCGAAGAGAGAAACTCAATGCCCGTCCAAGAAAACACCAAGGAAGCCCAAGAAACAGCCCAAAAGCCCATTAATACTTTTGAAGGGGCTTTATCCGAAGGCAAAACCATGAAAGACAGAAAGGATAAACTGGCGAAAGCCATGAGACGGAGCGCCATGAGAGGTTGGCAGGAGCCTCCAAGACCTCTGGAGGAGCAGGCAAGAACATGCTCCATCCCATGTTCCTGCTCAGAGCTCCAAAAAAATCAGCTCGATGTAGAGGAACTATACGAGCGAATTTCGTACAGGCTCGGGGAACAATACTTGTATAATTACTATTACCTCCCCGAGCCTCAGGAAAACCTAGAAGTGGCCCAGAAAGCAGCGAGCCTCGAGGGTCAAGAACCTCGCTGCGAGTGCCCAAATTCTTGTTTCTGCCAGGCGACAAGCAAGAAAAAGCCCAACAGTATCGAAAAGTACTACGAGGGCGTTCCGTACTATCTCCGGAACGTCTCAGTACGTAAGTCCGGGGCAAGTAGCCGGCACAGAATGCGACAAGGAATGCTCCATCACTCCAAGGGCCGCCCGAGACAGCGTCTCATAAAACGCTGGCTAAAGCTTCTCGAGGGAATCAGAAAGAAACGCTGGTTCTCTCGTTTGATGAAGAAAATCAAAGGCTGTTGCAAACCAGGAGAATGAGTAGCCCGTAAAGCCATAAGAAGACGTAATAAAGCCCGTAAAGACCATTAAAAAGACGTAATAAAGCCTGTGAAGCCCATTAAGAAGACGTGATAAAGCCCAAAATATGACACAATGTAGCCCAAAGTGTGACACACTCAGGCCCAAAATGTAACATAATGAGACAAACAAAACTCATTAGAATTTCTACGCTAGTTGGTGTACACACGCAAATCCATACGTGTGTGTGTGTGTGTGTGTGTGTGTATTCGTATAAATATGCCTATATTTTTTTTAAATGCATTTAAGAACTTGTAGATTGCAAACTTTCGCCTTTTCCTGTTCTGCCTTTATATATTTTGTTATAACAACAAAATCATCTGTTCAGTTATGGAAGTGGGCTCTTGACTGAACGGGATTTTGACCGGCCGAGACCCCATTGAGTCCTGAGTCGGTCCCTTGATGAATAAAGTCGTCTGGCGTCATCCGGATGACAGGTGTCCTTAAAAAGGGTCAATTTCGACCTGCAGAGGCCGTTGAAAAAAAGCTATCTTGATAATAATCTATATGTAATTCATAATCTAATCAATTAATCGATTAGTCTATTAATCTATTTGTCTATGTTTATCTACTTTTTATCTTTGTATTTATTTACTGGTTAGTTAGTTATTTTTCTTTATATGTTTATTTTTGTTTATATGTTTATTTGTATATTTGTTTGTTCATTTACTTATTTAATTGTCTATATATTCATTCATTCATCTATTCACTTATCTATTTATCTATTTATTTGATCTATTTGATATATTTATTTCATTTATTTATTTAGTTGCTTTGTTTATACTTGGTGGGGTAGGGGAGTGGGGTGGATGTCAACGTGGGACTAAGGAAGGGGTCCAGGAAAGGGTTGATGTCTTGGAAAGTTTTGGGTTCAGCCCAGAAGGACGAGAGGTTCCTCTGGGGCGCTTCAGGTACGAGCCAAAAGAGAGGGAGAAAGAGAAAGAGAGAAAGAGAGCGTGATAGAAAGTGAACAAGACAGAAAGACAGAGAGAAAGAAAAAAGATACATACAGGAAGACAGAAAGATAGAGAGAAAGAAAAACAGAAAAATAAAGACAGAAATACAGAAAGACAGAAAGGAAGAAAGAAAAAAAGAAAGAAAGAGAAGAAAAAAAAATAGACTGAAAGAGAGAAAGGAAGAAATTCAAGAGATAGATATAAAGTAGACTTGATTGGGGAGCAGCGCTTCCGAGCGGGCTAGCGCGCTGGCGTCTGGAGGCAGGGAGCGGGCGCACGCGCACACACACACACACACACACACACACACACACACACACACACACACACACACACACACACACACAGACACACACACACACAGACACACACACACACACAGACACACACACACACACACACACACACACACACACACAGACACACAC
Source organism: Oratosquilla oratoria (assembly GCF_046742065.1). Classification (NCBI taxonomy): domain Eukaryota; kingdom Metazoa; phylum Arthropoda; class Malacostraca; order Stomatopoda; family Squillidae; genus Oratosquilla; species Oratosquilla oratoria. The sequence continues at coordinate 28,016,057 of NC_134811.1, read as the reverse complement.
ACACACACAGACACACACACACACACAGACACACACACACACACACACACACACACACACACACAGACACACACACACACACAGA
>NC_134811.1:28005972-28008472 GCF_046742065.1 Oratosquilla oratoria | reverse complement strand
GGATCCTTTTGGTGGCTTGCTAAGAATTGAATGTAGATATAATCTTAACCATGTGTCCACCGCATTGGGGGAACAACGATGTATTTCAGTACTTGAAAGGCAGTTTTTTTTTTTTTTTTTTTTTTTATCTAAGATCGTTTCTTATAATCATTCCAGGCCTTTCTATCCTCAAACTGCTTAACCCTCAAAGAACCAGTGACTACTTTAGTTTATTGATAATAACTCCGACACCCAGAAAAACTGGACCAAAACACTAATTTAAGTGATCAGTAGTTATTCTAAAGACTAATGCACCATGAAAACTAAATTGTATTTAGTTTCATTAAAACTCAAAAATCCAACCGATCTAAATGATTAGTAGTTATTCTATAAAATCATGCACAATAAAACCTAAGCTGTATTGAATTTAATCCTTAATATATTGGAGTCATATGTCATAAATACCGAGGAATAAAGAAAGGACCTTGAGATACTTTGAATTTGTTGCAATCTAGCATTTACATTCTTTTTTGGGCGAAAGACCAAATATAATCACTTAAAGGAATTTGTAATTAATACTGATTCCAGATATACAAAACCCTCTCAGCCGTATAACTTGTTATAAGTTGCAGGATGTCCCTTTTTCAAACATATTTTTCCCTTTCCAGTGCCTTAACTCCTTCACTCCCAGGTCGTATGCATGTACATTGTAGTGGAGCGCAGTAGGCCTGTCCACGCCGTACATGCGTATGCCCTCTCGTATGAGGAATATTTTTCTAGTTGGTACGTGTTGTGGGAGTTGCTTAGAGCAACTGGGTGCGAAGGGGTTAATATGACAGACATGAACTGTGAAATGATCAGGCATGGAACTGGAGGTAAGCTGTGAAGGACCAGTTTGCAGCACTGGAGTAATGAAGATAATTTGAAATAACTACGAAAAATAATCATAATAATGAAATAAAACTTAATAAGACAAAACTCCTTCTGCATTTGTCCTTTTTGTGGCCACAATTTCCGCGTTTTATAATGTACCTCCTGCTAGTTACCATTAATTGCCCTACATAGTATCACCTTCATATCTATTAACAATGAGTTGAACGAGAAGCTGCATCAGTATTTTTTTTCATGATTTAGTAAACAGGGTGTGAATTTTGTGTTGACCAGCCTTTTTTTTTTCTTGACTGAGGGAAAAAGGGGCCAAAAAGAGTCCTGGATTGGCATGATGAAGGAAAAGGACCATTAAGGAGACCGCGAAAAAGGAAGCCACTGGAAAAAGAGGGACATCACTCGAACATGTTGAAGATGAGGAGACGTATATGGACAGAGAAAAACGGAGACTTTGTCTTGATTAAGCGGAGTTCGTAACAAGAAGCTGGTAAGCAGGTAATCCTTGGGTGAGGGCATAAGTTATTATTCCAGGGATATTTTCCCCGAAGAAAAAAATCTGAGCCTGTCAGCTCTTTTTGTCAAAACAATCACCAGTCTCACCAGGGACAATTTTAGGAAATGGTTCACCAACTGAGTGGTTAAGGAGTGGAATAGACTTAACAATATAGTGCACACCGATTTTTTTTTTTTTTTTTAAGAGAAGATACATTTATGGATGGGGATGACAGGTGGTAAGGGACATGGAACTGCTTAGTGTAGGCCTTATGGTCTCTTACAGTCTCCTCCATTCTTTTGTCCATATGATAAAGAGGACACGAAACACAAATCTTCACATTCTTTTTTAATCATCGACCTTTTACTACTTTTTTTCTTAACTTTGTGTTTTTATTACCATATTCAGATGATCTCCGCGGTATTATAACCAATACGCCATTTTTAGCCAATAACGGATGACAGTGGCGCGAGATAACAACGTTGGAAACCTACAATCTGTAACAACAATAACGCCAACCTAACCTAACAACGTAACAACCTAACTTAACCTAACCTAACAACATAACAATCTAACCTAACCTAAATCTACCTCATAATTCAATATATTCTGACAACCTAACTATATAAGTACAGCTGAAGAAAATCTTACCTCTTAGTAATCTAGCCTAACCTAAGCCTATCTAATAACTGAATCTATTCTGACAACCTAACCACAGAAGAATACGAAGAAAAAATCACCAACGTTAATGTTCTGTTATTATAAGATCGTGAAATGCATGTTTCCCTGGTTTGAGGTTGTGTCGATTACCTCATTAACGTAGTGGTCATGTCGATAAAGAGTCTCTGGGATGCAGAAATCGACATCATGTATGAAATGAATCATGACGGCGCTAATGCATTGTGGGTAGTGGCGTGACCAGTTCGCCAGAAGCAGTGACAGACGTATCACCGTGATTCGAGGAAGAAGCCAAACTCAAATCCTTTCGTCGTTTTATTTTTTCAAATTGAAACGTCAACGAATTTGGAAGAAAACAACGTTTTTCGATAAACGAGTTAAAGATGACTTTTTTGTCTCTCAATTTTTTTTAAATTTACTTCTCTAACGGCTAAAGGTATTTTCATTCATGATATATCACCA
>NC_134811.1:27980972-27983472 GCF_046742065.1 Oratosquilla oratoria | reverse complement strand
ATCTTAGCTCTTCATGGATGACGGGTCATCCCTGTATCCCGCCCACTACCCTGGGTGAAGCGGCCTTGGTGTAGAAGCACAGCGTCTTGCTACACTGCTTCTGACCCGTCATCCGCGAGAAGCTTGTCAAACATACGCGATGCAAATTAATTCGTTTGAGTATAAACGACTAAGGTTTCAATTGATCATTTTTCAATTTTTCAAATGTCTCTTGCGTCATATAGAGAGAAGCTGAATGACGAAATAAGAGAGGTAAACTCTGTACGAATATTAGACACATTGTTGAATTGTAGACTTAGGGAAGTCTAGAATAGTGTAAGCGAATTCGTCTTCCAGCTTTTCAAATTCACAAGATTTGACGAGAATCTTGAATTTTCTCGTTACTGAGGACTTAGTGTAGAGTCAGTGCTGTTTGAGAGAGTACGTAAATGATTAGGCAGTTATTATTACATGTTGTGTAAATTGGGTAGTGACGAGTTAAACACCATATGAGGACGGAGCCTTTATTTGTACGACGTTTCGCTTATTAAAGCTTTTCCTCATATGGTGTTTAACTCGTCAGTCTTGTCGGCAACTGCTGCTTTCATAAAAAATTGGGTTGTCTTACAGTGTGTGTGATATTGTGCAGGGATTCTTACTATGACAAATGGAAGTTCCACCGTGTAATGGAATGTATTACTTGGTTTGATACTGTGTTATTTTGGGTAGTGTTCTCTTGTACACTGATGTTCCTCCTCGGATTTGCTGTTGTTTTACGTCTTAGCAATCACCCATACCCTTCCTATAACCCTACACACCCATACCCACACACGTTGATTCCTCTAGAGCCACTGACCTGATTGCAAATAACAATCATCGACATCATTGTTATTACCTTTGTGTTATGTCATCACCATCATCATCATATACATTCCAGAGACTCACTCGAGAGCATCGGATTTTTCATTTGTGGAACTCCGTAATGATGTTCACTCAACCTCACACACAATGCACTATGTCCATTAACACCTTTACTGGCAATGGGAGAGTGCCTCGGTGGAGAATAAGATCGTCTGGAGGCAACTGGAATGAAAGGATACTATTTTTCTCGTAACGATGTGGACAAGGTAGGGTGTAGTGGGATGCAAAGGGGTAAAAAAACCAGGGTAACAACTAGTTCATAAGAAGGCTTGATACAAAAGAAAATTTACAGCCCTCCTCTGAGACAAGTCAAGTCTAAATTCCTCAAATATTATGTATATATATATATATATATATATATATATATATATACATACATATATATATATATATATATATATATATATATATATACATTGTGTGTGTGTTCATACACATACACAGACACACAGATACGCACACACATACATACATACATACATATATATATATGTTTATTTATATATATATATATATATATATGTATATATATATATATATATATGTATATATATATATATATATATATATATATATATATACATGCGGAAAAAAACACAAAGAAAAAAGATAAACTGATGACCAAGCGCTTTTGTCTATTCAGACATCCTCAAGGTACATAGAAATGAAAAAGGACACAAGAATATATACACAGATTATAAGGTCAATTCGGGAACCGGGAAAGGTTGTGAGGCTATATTGTCGATCTGACCCGTTCGCGGCGCGGACGTTTGGGCAACTACCTTTTTCACAATAAAATTGTCCAGTTTTTACACACCATTACTTAAATTTAAGTTATTGATAAATTGGTCAGACTGGAAAAGAATTAAAAGTAAACATCAGTATAGTGTCAAGAGTGGGCAAATTTCTAATGCATTATTTATTCACCTAAGGTATTTTAATCATTGCATACATGGGGAGGGTGCTAAAGAAATTGTTAAAAATAAGTCATATTTGACTAGAAATATAATAGAATCTAGTCTAATCAAAGATACATTTGTCAATAACATTGACCGGAAGGTAGTCATTTCTTCCCTTTGTCTGATTTCTTTAAAATTCTCAGACAAAGGGAAGAAATTATTATATCTATTAGAAGAAGCACCTATACCACCCAGAATGCATGGCTTACCAAAAATCCATAAAATAGGAATTCCCATGCGTCCCATTACATCAGGTGTCAATAGTGCTCCACATAGGTTAACCAAATGCTTAGCTAAACCCCTATCCAAAACACTAGGTTCTATCAGTAATGCTCACCTACAAAATTCTTCAGATCTAATTAACAGGTTAAAGGATTTGGATTTCAGCAACAAAATATTAGCCAGCTATGATGTCACTTCGCTCTTTACCCGAGTTTCGGTAAATGGTGCTCTAAAAGCTGTTGAGCGAGTGGTAAACAATTTAAATGATGAAGATTTACCTATCCCCAAAACAGATGACCTTGAATTAATTTCTCTTTGTGTAGGTTTCGGTGCTTTTACTTTCAATGATGTTGAATATAGACAACATTCTGGCTTAGCCATGGGTAGTCCCCTCTCTGCTGTGTTAGCCAACTTATATA
>NC_134811.1:27958472-27968472 GCF_046742065.1 Oratosquilla oratoria | reverse complement strand
CTTCTAGGTATTCATTACTACAGATTCGTAGTGCCCTGAGAAAAAATCCTATTACTATACCACTCTTTGTCCTATCATCATGTGCGGAGAAGTAATGTACTAAATCCTCTTTGTTAGTTTCCTTTCTGTATATTGAGAAAGTTACAGTTTTTTCCACTCGTCGTATTAACGTATCTAGGAAGGGCAATTGTCCGTTTTGTTCCTATTCTACGTTAGAGTGTTTAGGGTTCCGAGCCTTCCCCTGTGTTTATGTTCTCCATCAGTCAAATAATATATATATATATGCATACATATATATATATATATATATATATAAATATATATATATATATGTATACAGACACACTGAATGGTTCCCAGTGATCAATTAATATCTTTTTCAACCATATATCACTTTTAATTCCATACCATCGCAAACAAGACTGAGAGTCACTCGAAGGAGGCATCCGTTGGAAATTGAAACGTGGACGAGCCGAGGATTCGAACCCAACTAACCCGTAGCAAAGTTAAATTGACGTAAACCAATAGGCTGTCAAGAGAGATATAAGTTGAGTACGACTTTATTATATTTGTATGCTCGAATTACATACACCTACACGAAATATCGCGTTCAACGCATCTCCGCCATGATAGAGCATTGGACGTATGTGCGCGTGGGAAAGTTTATACATACACACTGAATGGTTTCCAGTGATCAATTAATATCTTTTTCAACCACATATCACTTTTAATTCCATACCATCGCAAACGAGATGATATTTGTTACGGGTTAGCTTGGTTCGAATCCTCGGCTCGTCCACGTTTCAATTTCCAACGGATACCTCCTTCGAGCGACTCTCAGTCTCGTTTGCGATGGTATGGAATTAAAAGTGATATGTGGTTGAAAAATATATCAATTGATCACTGGGAACCATTCAGTGTGTATGTATAAACTTTCCCACGCGCACATACGTCCAATGCTCTATCATGGCGGAGATAAGTTGAACGCGATATTTCGTGTAGGTGTATGTAATTCGAGCATACAAATATAAGGAAGTCGTACTCAACTTATATATCTCCTGACAGCCTATTGGTTTACGTCAATGTAACTTTGTTACGGGTTAGCTGGGTTCGAATCCTCGGCTCGTCCACGTTTCAATTTCCAACGGATGCCTCTTTCGAGCGACTTTCAGTCTTGTTTGCGATAGTATGGAATTAAAAGTGATGTGGTTGAAAAAAATATATATACACACACACACATATATATATATATATATATATATATATATATATACTATATATGTATATATATACATATATACATGTATACATATATACATATATATATATATATATATATATATATATATATTGTCTTATTTTTATTGTTAGATTCTAATTGTATCTATCTTGCAACTCGTTTCTCAAGATCATCCTAGAATGTTCTTGCAAGATCTAGAATTACGTGACTTCATAGGTATTTCATCACGAAAGAGGGCGAAGGTTCTTTGTTCAACTAAAATTCTCGTGGAGTTCTAGAAATTATAAGGAAGGGATTCTAGAGGTGATTATTCTCCATTCATAAAAGAATGCTGCGCGCCTGTGATCCATAGGGGTGCTATTCAAAATTATTCAGTCAGTATCCGTATTTTCAGTTGCATTCATGGGCATAAATCTTGAAACAACTGGTTGTTTTTTATGCAAACACATTTTATTTTTATTATCCGACTTATTTTTCTAAACAGTACTTCCCTTTCAGTAACACATTTTTTCTTTTACGAAAAAGGAAAGAGAAAGAATCGAATTGTAAGGTTCAGGACTTCTGACCTCGCTCCTAAAAAAAAAAAAAAAAAAAAAAAAAAAAAAAAAAAAAAAAAAAAAAAAAAAAAAAAAAAAAAAAAAAAAAAAAAAAAAAAAAAAATCTTCGTCTCTCAGAATCCAAAATATTCGGGAAGAAGATCCCCTACGCTCCTCTTGCCATGTCCCTTGCCATAACCGTAGCCATAGCCGAAGCCGGGCTCGGGATCGGCGCTTCGCTTTCCGTATACCTTGCCATAGCCACGGCCATAGCCAGGCTCTGGGTCGGCACTCCTCTTTCCGTGCCTTTTGCCATAGCCATAACTATAACCATAGCCAGGTTCTGGCTCGGCACTCCTCTTGCCATGCCTCTTGCCATAGCCATAGCCGGGTTCGGGATCAGCGCTTCTCTTGCCATGGTGCCCCTTGCCATAGCCATAGCCGGGCTCTGGGTCGGCGCTCCTCTTGCCATAGCCATAGCCGGGCTCTGGGTCGGCGCTCCTCTTGCCATGGTGCCCCTTGCCATAGCCATAGACATATCCAGGCTCTGGATCGGCGCTCCTTTTTCCGTATACCTTGACGTAGCCATAGCTGGGCTCTGGCTCGGCGCTCCTCTTGCCATGCTTCTTGCCATGTCCATGTCCGTGCCCATGTCCGTGCCCGGGCTCTGGCTCGGCGCTCCTCTTGCCATGCTTCTTGCCATGGCCATGTCCGCGGCCATGTCCGCCGTATCCTGGCTCTGGCACGGCGCTCCTCTTGCCACGGCCCCGTCCCTCTTCAGCATCGGCAGTGACCAGTGCCACCAAAGCCACCGCCAACAACGCTGCAAGCACCTGCAAAAGTCAAGAAGTCAAGCATGGACACACACACACACACACACACACACACACACACACACACACACACACACACACACACACACACACACACAAACACTTACACACCCCTCATCCCACATTTCCCATTGCCTTTAGAAAAATGATCATATGAGTGTTATACTAAACTGTCGTACTATTCATTACACTGCAATTGAGAGACTCACCTGAGTTCTCATGGCTCTCGACCTCTCCAAGACCAACTGACGCTCCTCCGCCGCGCGCACTCGCCTTAAGTAGCGCTGGTTCCTTTCTCGAGGTGCAAGGTCACCAAACATACCGAGGTTGACATCCGAGGAGGTCAACGGCACGCCCAAAGAATCGCTACTCACTGCATTCAGGGGCAACTATGCATGACACTGCATCCCCACCCACTCCTCTACTACTACTTCGGGGAAATTGGGTTTCCGGGTCTTTATTGTTCGACTGGTTCCTTCGATGTCTCATTCATTTCAACACTTGCCTTTGAGAGCCTCTTGGAGATCCTTTCTTCTGAGCTACTTCTGGGCCACTGTGTGTCTTGAAGACAATGAACTCTAAGACATTAATCATTTATCGACAATATCTAATTCTTCGATTACAGTGATCATGCTGGGTCATATATCTATGGACCCTTGGCCAATGTATAGGAAACAGTCATGGTCATCAATACTGATGTCATTGTCAAGATCAACATTGTCTTCATATTGACCTCTTAGTCAATGGTATAGAGGGATGGGTATGTAATAAGCGAGACTCTTACGCCAGGAGACACTTAGTAATGGCCAATGCCGTCATCTTTGCCAAAGATGTTAGGGCTACCAGGCCAGTGGCAGTTACTAGGAGGAAGCTCTCGACAGACTCTTTGTCATGTGTCCATGTTGACAATGTAAACACTGCATATATATGACCTTCGTAGGAAACAAATGAAGCACGAATACAAGGACAGAAACGCTAATAAAGTACAGTCCATAATAACAACAACACAAAGGTCGAACGGCAGGTTACTTGATATTGGACTAGAGACGGATTTCCATTAAAAAATGAATGATGATCACTCATAACTTCTACTCTCCTTCATTCCTACTGCCTTCCATCTCTCCTTTACTATCTCTGTGACTCTACCTTTACGCCGCGATATTGTTCCCAAGGACAGAAGCGCTGCTTTTTTTCATCAACAACAAAATACCAAATCATCTTGAGAGTATGTCAAAACAGTGACGTTTAGCTAATCATGTTTACCATTTTCTTTTCTTTTCCGACCACCAAAATTCTCAATAATAATTTCTATTCTTTCTGTAGATTTAAAAACTGCTTTAAATAATTGAGGGTATATAAAACGTTTAGTTATAAAAAACAGGAACAACTGGTGTAGTGCATACACAGCTAATGCAAGTTCAGTCTGCTCTGAGTATGGGAAACAAAATTATAGTACTGGACTCATCTGACTGACAACTACCTCTATGAATACATTCCCAGTACCATTACACTCCAACGAGTGTATTACTTGATACACGAAATTACAGAACACCCAACACTTAGAATCAAAAATCATGTAATAAACAGGAATTTATCGTGGATTTTTCTTACATGGTGACTATCATTATCATGGACAAGTAACCAACCATCACAGCTGGCATAACTCACGTATGAACGTCTCATGGTGCCTCTGAATGGAATTACTATGACACCTGACACTATTTGGCTCTACTAACTGCCTTGGCACTCAGTGCCGGTCCCAGTCTTTGTTTTGTTGTGCACCTGTGGTGTCCATGCAAAATGCCATCTGTTCTTCTAAATACTTCATCTTCTTCCAAACTGTTTCCTCTTTACTACTCCTGCTAATGATACTTCTACTATTTCTACTGCTACTGCTACTACTATTACTGATACTTCTACTATTTCTACTGCTACTGCTACTACTATTACTGATACTTCTACTATTTCTACTGCTACTGCTACTGCTACTACTACTACTACTACTACTACTACTACTACTACTACTACTACTACTACTACTACTACTACTACTACTACTACTACTACTACTACTACTACCACTACTAATACTACTACTGCTATCACTACTACTATTACTACTGCTACTACTATCACTACTACTACGGCTATTACTCCTAGTAGTTAATAACAGCAACAACGATATTAATCAATAATACTGATAATGATAATGATAAAATTACTTCTATTACTACTACTACTACTACTACTACTACTACTACTACTACTACTACTACTACTACTACTACTACTACTACTACTACTACTACTACTACTGCTACTACTACTACTACCACCACTACTACTACTACAACCGTTACAACAGCAACTACTACAACTACTACTACTACTACTACTACTACTACTACTACTACTACTACTACTACGACTACGACTACGACTACTGCTGCTACTACTACTATAACCGCTACTACTACTACTACTGGTACTACTACTACTACTACTACTATTAAGTGTTGCTTTCATTTTCAATAACCGGAAAGAAGTCTCCGGCAACGGTCCTTGGGCCGCCCCATAGATCCCTGAGAAGAAACTGAAAACTCAACATCTCTCTCCCATGAAGTGGGAAGTGAGAAATCCCTGTAGGGCAAGCCCTGTCGTCTCCCCGGCTAGCCAGGGCTGTCGGGAATCGAACTCACGACCACCTGAGACCCAAAGAATGAACGTTGATCTGTATTGTACTAATGTGGGACTGTTTCTGTGTCATTGGTCTACAGTACTAGGAGCAGGAGAGCAGTCTTCGGTTGTCAGCTCTCTTTATGTGAAGACAACGAAATACAAATTTGACAGAGCGTCAGCCCCTCGAGGTTGCAACTTCCAATGGAAGCGATAGAGGCAAGGATATTGAGGGGTTTTGAAAACGGTCGGTTGGGAGACGTTTCTCTCTGACGTCCATCTCGAAGGACCACCGATTGCAAGGGGTCATTCCTCTAATGCAGTCTGTTGCGAGTCACCAGATGTTTTTCCTGGGATGTTCACAAAGTTTATGTCTTTATAGTTTTTGCAAGTGATCTTGTCTCCTTTCCCTTTGTTAAAAATTATATTAAATATTAAAATTGATAAATAAGTAAATAAAAAAATGGGTAAATAAATAAACATGAATTAATAAACAAATAAATACGTAAATAAATAGGTAAACAAATAGAAAAAATAATGAATGAATGAATAAATGAAGACACCATGCGGAATGTCCCACACTCCTGTGGTACTTTTTTTTTTTTTTTTTTTCTTAAAGACATTTTACAAATATTCTATAAGGCATCTTCCCTTTTTCATATCTATTTTTTCGCGTTAGACTCTGCCGCCTAGCCCACGAATCACCCTCCTTGCCTTCTACATGATCCCTATGCAGTCTGATTGATTTAACTCTTTACCTCCTCCGTGATTGTCCCTGACTTTTCCATGTCTTCTTTTAATCTTTCCATTTTCTTTTCAGCTTTCTTCTCCCTCTCATTTCCTTTGGCATTTATGCTCTGTCTGCCAACTTGTACATGAAGACATGTGTAAACACACACACACACGTGCGCGCGCGCGCGCATAAACACAAAAACATCTCTTCAGCCCCAGTGTCTTCTCTAGTGATCGATCTAAATCCATTACTCGACCCTGAAGTAACCCAAAGCAATGGTTACCACCCTGGGCAGATGTTTGTATGAATGATGAATGCAGGGGGAGAGAGGAGGTCGAGGGAATGCAGTGAGTGGCGATTCTTTGGGCGTGCCGTTGACCTCCTCGGATGTCAACCTCGGTATGTTTGGTGACCTTGCACCTCGAGAAAGGAACCAGCGCTACTTAAGGCGAGTACGCGCGGCGGAGGAACGTCAGTTGGTCTTGCAGAGGTCGAGAGCCATGAGAACTCAGGTGAGTCTCTCATTTGCTGTGTAATGAACAGTGCGACAGTTTATTATAACACTCATAAGATCATGTTTCCAAAGGAGATGGGAAATGTGAGATGAGGGGTGCGTGTAAGTGCTTGTGTTTGTGTCCATGCTTGACTTCTTGACTTTTGCAGGTGCTTGCAGCGTTGTTGGTGGTGGCACTGGTGGCACTGGTCACTGCCGATCCTGAAGAGGGACGGGGCCGTGGCAAGAGGAGCGCCGAACCAGAGCCAGGGTACGGACATGGGCACGGACATGGCCATGGCAAGAAGCATGGCAAGAGGAGCGCCGAGCCAGAGCCAGGGCACGGACATGGACACGGACATGGCTATGGCAAGAAGCATGGCAAGAGGAGCGCCGAGCCAGAGCCCGGGCACGGACATGGGCACGGACATGGCCATGGCAAGAAGCATGGCAAGAGGAGCGCCGAGCCAGATCCCAGCTATGGCTATGGCTACGTCAAGGGATACGGAAAGAGGAGTGCCGATCCAGAGCCTGGATATGTCTATGGCTATGGCAAGGGGCACCATGGCAAGAGGAGCGCCGACCCAGAGCCCAGTTATGGCTATGGCAAGAGTCACCATGGCAAGAGGAGTGCCGATCCAGAGCCTGGATATGTCTATGGCTATAGCAAGGGGCACCATGGTAAGAGGAGCGCCGATCCAGAGCCCGGTTATGGCTATGGTAAGGGGCACCATGGCAAGAGGAGCGCCGACCCAGAGCCCGGTTATGGCTATGGTAAGGGGCACCATGGCAAGAGGAGCGCCGACCCAGAGCCCGGCTATAGCTATGGCAAGGGGCACCATGGCAAGAGGAGCGCCGACCCAGAGCCCGGCTATGGCTATGGCAAGGGGCACCACGGCAAGAGGAGCGCTGAACCCGAGCCTGGCTATGGCTACGGCTATGGTAAGAAACATGGCAAGAGAAGTGTGCAGCCGGAACCTTTCCCGGACTATCCCGGACTTTGAAGGGCCTCTCGACGACCGGGACTCGCCAGTAGTTCTCGACCGGGAACCTGATGACGCTTCCGTGGGGTAAAGCGTTGGGTGGGGCTGAAGGGGTAGGGGGGCCAAGTGAATTAAATGAAGTACTGTGTAGTAAACAGAAAAATATATGTACTTTTTCTCATACTGGCTATGTGGGTGGGGATCAGGGAGGGATATTTCATGTCAGAAGAGGCCATCACCCCCCCTCACCCCCCCCTAAAAATAAAAAAAAAAAAAAAAAACAGCAGCCTCCTCCTGCTCGACCGCACTCACTTCGCCCTCAGCCCCTTCGTCTACGTCGTCCACCATCCCCGAGTACAAGTCACGCGAAACGCTCGGGTTCTCTCGCGGTCATTCGAAACTGCTCCATGTTGTGTATATATATGTGCATACACACACACACACACACACACACACACACACACACACACACACACACACACACACACACACACACACACACACAATATATATATATATATATATATATATATATATATACATACATATATGCATACATACATACACACACACACACACACACACACACACACACACACACACACATATATATATATATGTATATATATGTATATATATACATATATATATATATGTATATATATAATATATATATATATTTATATATATATATATATGTATATATATATATGAACTGTGCAAATACATCTTTCGTCACATTGCTGCATTAGAGCAATGCTACATGCGAGAAAGAATCGCTACTCTCTTGGAACAACAGTTGTATGTAGAATCATGAGGCCTAACTAAACAACACAAGATGTGTTTGCACAATTCTGTTAAAGAGTGGGCTGCAGTCGGCCATTCCCGAGACTGAAATGTCGTCAATAAAATATCTTTTCTCTTTCTCTCAATTTTTCAACTTAACCTCATTACACATATTCAACATGACAAAAAAAAATATGTGGGACTCTCTGAGGCCCTCAGGGCTCTCACAAACTGTCGAGGAAGGCACAGCACGAAACAAAAGTTGGACGACAGTTCCTGTGAGTCGACAGACGGCGTCTTGATCGCTGGATGCCCACTGTGTCACAAATACAACCGGTGATGGTTAAAGATTGTCCGAATGTTGCGGAGAAATAAAGCCGACACCTCTCGCGGTGCCAGAGACAAGGGTACCACAAATCTGTCGGCGAACTTTGGAACGCAAGTCTTCTGGCAGAACGAGGTGGGTCTTTCCTCCACCTCTTGGTCGACCTGACGAAGAAAGTCAACAGCTCAAAAGGTCCCTCTGAATTTTTTCTTCAGTTGGCCAAAATGTGTGTGCATAGAAACACGCACAATTCAAGTAACTTGGTCTTTCATGATGCATGAAATAGGTAGGATCTAACGACAACACACTGTTCAGTGTGGCCGAGGTTGGTGCAAGTGATGTCTTTTGTTTGTGGATGTCCACACTGACTAGGCTAAACGCCTTCCCCCTCCACCTTGATGGGGGAGATTGTTTTTGTTTTGTTATCATTTGTCTGTCTGATTTTCATTTATTATTAGTTATATGTCAATTCATTATTATCTACTATTTACCTGTTTGTTTATTATTTAACTATACCTATGCATTTATTTATTTTATTTGTTATTTACATTATTATAGTTTTTATTTAATATTTTATTATTATTATGATTTTTTTCGCATCCGACCTAGATATGGACCAAAAGGTCTCCTGTCGGCATGCTCCGCCTTTGTAATCCTTTGAGGGCTGGGCGGATACAGTCCAGCGCCTACTTACCTAATTAGACTTTTGAAGGAAACTGGGACCTATTTCCAACCACTCACAACTTAACAGCGATTCCTACCTGCATACAGGTTGCCGCCAGGCGATTTTATTTAGACAGGGATACAGTTTGTATGACCCAAATCGTACGTCTCTTTGGGTCGCCCTCTTCTCACTGATGACTCTCTGAGTAGGGTCATCGCTTGGCAGTCCAGTCACGTGATCATAATGGTTTAGCTGGTGTTCGGTGATAATGCATGTTACTCCACACACATCAACCTCACTGAGTTCATTCTAGTGTGACAGTGACTCCATTATCCTCCACATTTTTTTTTTTTCTTTACATTTCATCTTTCATTCCTGATTTCATTAATAGATATTGTCTAGATCTTCCTGTGGCCGTTTACAACCCTCTTCACATTTCACTCGTCATGCTCTTGGTATGTCTTAGATGGGATATATGCCAACGCAAACTTTCTCTTAACCTTTCCCTCATTGTCATCTTTATTACCTTGGCCTTTCCTTCTCCCAGTACCACTTCGTCCACATTTATAATTTTCATCGCCTCTATTATCACACCTCTTCCCATTTTGTCTCTTCTATCCCTTCGCCACAATATATATTTTCCTTTACACGTCTGAGCATTAACACTTTCATTAAGCTTGGTGTCAATAAAATACATTATATCTGGGTTTTTCTCCTTTAGATAGTTCTCG
>NC_134811.1:27948472-27950972 GCF_046742065.1 Oratosquilla oratoria | reverse complement strand
ACCGCGCAACTACATCAACCTCTGCCACACTACCCCTACTAAGTTCCTTATTTCGTCTCTCCGCCTTTTGCCTGGTCTCCCTCTTCCACGCTTCCCATCTCGCGGTGACCAGTCTGTAATACACTTGCTCCATCTCCCGTTTTTGTCTCATTCTACCTCTCCCGTCCAATTCCATTGTCGTTCCTTCATCGCCCTCACGATATGATTCACTCAAGTCTGATATCTTACCTAACTTTCCCACTTCCTGCCTTTCAACGTTGTTCTCAGTACCAATATCTCCATTCTCTGTGTACTATTAAGCTTTGCCTCCATCGTCTTCGTCAGTTACCAAGTCTCAAATCTGTAGATCATAGGTGGGATTATACACTGATTGTAATTCTTGCATTTCGAAATTTAGGTTGAGAGCTTCTAATGAACCACGTGATATATAGCGACAACGATTCCAGGGCATTGTTGCATTGCAGGTGGATACATAAATTGCTCACAGCCAAAATTGAATATATATATACATATATATATATATATATACATACATATATATATATATATATATAATATATATATATATATATATATATGCAATAAAAACACTAGGAGCGTGTGTTCACAAATGCGTAAGTAACCACTAGGAAAAGTAAACTAACGAAAGTGCTCTGCTTCGTTAGTTTACTTTTCCTAGTGGTTACTTACGCATATATATATATGTATATGTATATGTATATGTATATGTATATATATATATATAGTGAATATTGAATAGGTAAAACACGTAAATCAAATAAAAAAAAATTGCAGCACATCTTCAAACTAAGCACACAAACACCCTTTTAGTACCACAATTTTTCTTACCAACAATTAAGATGGGTGTTCATATTTTGTAGTAATATATTATAATTTTGTTAAACATAAATATAAAAAACCTGGTTACTTTAAAACTGACTGTATCTTTACTTGTTGCTTCTGCCATTGTGACGTTATGTCGTCGTTGACTTATACTGTCATTCTGTCATGAGTATTGTGTTGATAGCGCGAATGAAAATTTTCTGTACACTACATTTTCTTGTAGAGAGTAAAAAGTATTGTTTTCATATCTTAAATGTGTTCTTTAGTTTCTTGGCAAAACATTTTTTCATGGATAATTGAACAACAAAATTTTACAATACAACTATCTTAAACAGGTTAATATAATTCTTGTGATCAAGATTGAAACTTATGAACAGCTGAATCTGAATATAATCACTACTGATGGTTCATAAGCCCTATCGAATGACTAAACATGAGGCAGTGTTATTAAGTTTCGTGAATTCCCAGTGTATATATATATATATATATATATATATATATATATATATGTATATATATGTATATATATATATATATATATACATATATACATATATATATATATTTATATATATATATATATATATATATATACATATATATGTACATACATACAGTACATACATATACCAAGGCTTTTTCCCCCTTACAAGGGAGGTAGCCAAAAAGGAAAAGGCATAAAATCATTCCCACCCATTCCATCCCTGAATACTCTCCACACCCCTCCACCCTCCCTCTCATCTTAGCACCTCCTGGATGACGGGTCATCCCTGCACCTTGTCCACTGCCCTGGGTCAGAAGTAGTGTCGCAAGACACAGCACATCCACAGCAAGGCCGCTTCATTAAATCGGCGACCCCCCCTCTCCGTCCCCCTCATGCATAAAAGGAGAAGACGGGGAGAAATCCCTTCGGGCTGCGTCAAATTTTGCTCACACATACTACCTCACCCCCCATCCCCCCGCCCATTCCACCTCATGCATCACATCATCATCCATATACAACCATTCTCCATTCACCCCTGTCTTCTGTCCTCTCCCGTCCTTCCTCAACAGACATTCCCCTCTTCCCCAAAGCCCCCTTCACCCCATCCATCCACCTCATCCTAGAACGTCCCCTCATGTTCACTCCCTCCACATCTGCCCTCCATACCTCTTTTACTAGTCTTTCTTCACTTATTCTTTCCATGTGTCCAAACCATCCTAATACTCTTTCATCAACCCTATCTCCCAACTCCCTTTCCACCCCCGTTCTTCTCCTCACCTCCTCATTTCTCACTCTATCTAGCCTAGTAATCCCCATCATACTTCTCAGACACCTCATCTCAAACACATTCAAACTCCTTCTCTCTTCCTCTCTTATGTTCCATGTTTCTGCCCCATACAGTGCTGTTGGCACAATCACTCCTTCATACAGTCTCCTCTTAGCATCCATTCCCAAATGTCTATTCCTCATTCCTCTCGTCTTCAATCCACCGAGGCATTTGCTCGCTTCCCTCAATCTATATTCTACCTCCACCTTCACTCCACCTTTTCCTGCCACATTTGCACCCAAGTATCTAAAACTATCCACTTCCTCCAGTCGCTCTCCCTTAATGCTCACTTCCAGTCTACTGCCACTTTCACCCCCTGTACATCTCATCACCTTACTTTTACCCAC
>NC_134811.1:27938472-27943472 GCF_046742065.1 Oratosquilla oratoria | reverse complement strand
TCTCCCATCCCAAACTAAGATTTTTTTTTTCTCCAAATTTCACAGATCTGAGCACGGCAGTTGTTTCACCTCTTTATCTTTTTTTCCCTGCTGATAAGGGATAGTCCAATTAATTTTCATTTTTATTTTTCTTATATGGTATGCCTGCTTGAATAGGAACCAGTTGGTCTTCTGTTCTTTAAAATTATTTTCATTTGTTTATTCAATTCATTTGTATGATTATTATTATTATTTTTGTGGGGGCCACACCAGTGGTACATACACTAATCTTGCACGGTCAGATTCTCTATATGAACGTTTATGTTTCAGTCACAAAACCAAAAGAAGTGAATATTCTGGGAGTGTTGGTCACAGTTACCTTGTAACTTGACAAAAATTTAAACAAAACTGTTGTTGAGACACAAAAAAGTAACAAAATGTCTGAGAAACTTTAAGAGTGTGAACGGGGTATTTGGTTGTCGAACACGTTGGTTAAACCCCAAATACCCCGTTCACACGTTCACACATCACTTTAAACACGTGTCTGTCGAACCGCGTTCGACGAACTGTTAGACCATCTAAACCCCCTCTAAGAGTGCTGAGTGAGGTAGTCTACCTCAAACATGATAAGTTGATAAGTGTTCTTAATACAAAGGTAAATAGGTCGCCTGTACATGGCCAGCAGCTCAGCCGGAGTTGAGAAATTTTGGATAAAATGCAGAACACTTTACTGCAATGAAGTTGTTCTCCAGTTAGTTTATGAAGGATATAACAAGAATATCTAAGATGTCTACAGGGGAAAAAGTTGCACGCCTTCTGGAAAATGGGGGACAAATCTCTGGAAGATTGTGTCGAGTGGAGAGGTGAAGAAATTGAATCTTGAGGGTAGTGAACGACGTTTTGGCCTATTATGATATGTTAGAAATGTCAGAAGTCAGATATTCTGCGGCCAGCAGTCTCTCTTAGAATAGTGGTACTCAGTTTGCAAAGGACCTCTGGTCTATGATGTGGTGTTATCAGTGTAAGAGTGATCACGAGGAAGATGAGTGGTAAAGCAGAATATTTATAGATACAAGAAAAAAAGTAGTAGGCAGAAGAGGCCCTTGTGGGACTCCAGTGACGTTATAACCATGGAAGAAAAACAGTGATTGTTTACAACAAGTGTAGAACAGTTAGTAATAATACCAGAAATTAAAATAAAAGAGCAGAGAGACAGACAGAACCAGAGAGAGAGAGAGACTATATAAGAGTAACTTAGAAATAGAATTGATGTGCCAGATTATCAAATTTTTTGAGATGTTTGGTGCATAGGACGGTAGTGAAAGGTCTGGGAACGACCACCTTCCTTTCAGATATGTTAAATATTGGCATACTTCCAACTTGCAGAGTAGGACCACACACGCACACACACACACACACACACACACACACACACACACACACACACACACACACACACACACACACACACACACACACACACACACACACACACACACAGATATATGTATATATATATATATATATATATATATATATATATATATATATATATATTTGTTTTTGTGTCATGACATTTGGAAGTAAACTCTCCTACTGTGATTTGAACCCTCGCCTGAGTAGCTTGCTTTCTTTAAGACGAAGATGGTGTTGTGACGGTACAGTCTTCGCCTTATAGAAAGCAAGCCGCTCAGGCGAGGGTTCGAATCCCAGTAGGAGAGTTTATTTTCATATATATATATATATATATATATATATATACATATATATGTATATGTATATATATACATATATATGTATATATATAATATATATGTATATATATATATATAGTATATATATATATATTCAACAAGAACCCACTATGTTGGATAAGAAGAAATGAAATAGATAATAGCCATATATTTCGAGCACGGACTGTGATCCTCTTCAGTGAAATACAGAGGAATGGAGCAAAAGGCATGTCTTATATACAAAGAAAGAAGAAGAAATACGGGCAGGGCTCAAGTGGCGTCTAATGCTTTGCGGGGCAAATCACCCGCCTTCACCAAAGATTGTAATAATTCATTGACTGCCCAGGTAGTAATACAGTCTGGGGACCATTGTCCATTTGAAATATCAAAATTAGGAAATTTATTTATCAATGAGGATTCTATTATTTTCCTTTTGAAACTGCACTTTGAACTAAAGATAATTTTTGTCTTATTCCAATCCATACGATGGCCTTCCTTGTTTACGTGTTGGAAGACAGCGGAATTTTGTTGTGCATATTTAACTGAATTCTTCTGGGCAGTCAATAAATTATTACCATCTTTGGTGAAGGCGGGTGATTTGCCCCGCAAAGCATTAGACACCACTTGAGCCCTGCCCGTGTTCCTTCTTCTTTCTCTGTATGTAAGACATGCCTTTTGCTCCACTACTCTGTATTCCACTGAAGAGGATCACAGTCCGTGATAGAAATATATGGATATCATCTATTTTATTTCTTCTTATCCAACATAGTGGGTTCTTGTTGAATTTTATGAATGTGTTACATTACTTTGTATATATATATATATATATATATATATATATATATATATATATATATATATATATATATATATACTTTAGTATTCTGTCAAAAATATCGAATATATACTTGTAATTTCTTCTTTTGATGCAGATGCTTAATTCTTTTCAGGATTTATTGGTGGGACGAGAGGACCATTTCGACCAGAGGATCCTTCAGACACCTTGAATCCTCCGAGAAACAAAGATTTTCGACTGAATCTAAGAGACCTGAAGTTGGCTTCAGTGATTAAGTTTTCGGTGGACAGTTTTGAGGTTATTATCTATAAAAGCTTAGAGGAAGATTTTTTTTTTTATCTCATTTACAAAGGATACGGACCGGAACTCTCTCCTAAGTTGGTTCAAACCTTGAGAAAGGTTATCTTGAAATTCGATTTTGCGTTTTCAATAGTTCATTTTTTAAGAAGTCTGAAGCGTACATACGATAGAGTAGTGCATAAATGACTACTGTGATCGTGGTGACAAATTCTTTAAAGTATCATTCTGTATAATTTCGAGTGGCATTCAAACAATACACAAGATAAACACAAGTAATCTATATAAGGCCATAACTCAAACATTCAGTGTGCACGTGTCGATCGTATATCTCAGTGAACAGCTTCAACGAAGAATTTTGTAGCCAATCAATGATTTCCCCTGATTTACATTCGACACTTGTTCAGGGGTACCATTCATATCACTAACTTTACATTGTTAATAACCCGTTCGTGATCAATACCTGAAGAAAGGAGTTTGTGCTGGTGCCACCACAGTCAACAACGAACCTGAGGCAACTAGACAAACCAACCATGGCTCTATCCAGCATCACCGAGAACCTCATCGCGACTCCGGTGCACCTGGTTCGCCCTAAGACCTTACAGGACAATACTGTAGCTGAGTTCTCCCTTGCAAAAGGAGGTGGAGGGACTGGACATGAATTACCAGGATCATCCCTGGGAGTCACGGATTTGATCAAGAAAACGATCGAATCGAGTCTGCGCATTCATCACGGGAGAGGAGCGCCGCTCGAGGCGTCCTCATCAGCGCAGTCAACGATCGACAGTGGCGACCACTTCCTGGGTCGCTGGAAGTCCCTGGGATCTTCTCAACTGAGTTTACCTTCCCTTTACCGAGGCCAGAGCATCAATTCCCTCGATTACTGTGAGTATTGATATATGTTTACTGGTGATGAAGCTATGACGTTGTTGGGTTTTAGATGCAGAGGACAGAAACTCGAACCTAATTCAAATAGATAGATAGACATATATAGATAGTGAGAGAGATGGTTACACACACACACATATATATATATAATATATGTATGTATATATATATATATATATATATATATATATATAGAGAGAGAGAGAGAGAGAGAGAGAGAGAGACTCCTAACCAAACATTAATGCAAAACAGAAAGTGGCGAAGATCTATTAGAAGCTGAGAGGTCTCAGAGAAAAAGAAGGAAGAAAAAATTTAAAAGGAACCTCGAGTATAGAAGTTCAAGTTAAAGTTTGAAGTGCCGGGGATCTTATATAACGAGGGTTCGTTAAGAGGGGCGAGGAAATTGGAACCGCTTTTTTTTTTTTTTTTTTTTTTTTTTTTTTTTTTTTTTTTTTTTTTTTTTTTGAAGGGTAAAGGTGGGTGGTACACTAGGCTATCATGCTATTTACTTTTGCTACTTCGTTTAAATAGAAACGGCTTCGGTTATGATATTTTGTCTTTCAAATTTCCAAATGTCAATTTACTCTAGCGTCATATAGTGAAAAGCTAAATGAGATAACTTAAACCTATACGAATGTTCGACACATTGTTGAGATGTTTTTACGAATGTCTAGAATAAAGAAGCCGAGGTCGTTTTTACTCAAACGAAGTAGCAAAAGCGAGTAGCATGCTAGGTCTAGTATGCCGCCACCTTAAGGTATTCATCTATGTAGAATGGTGATCATTACTATAGGATAGACGCTTTACCTGAAATAAGCAAACGCACGCACACACACACACACACACACACACACACACACACACACACACACACACACTACACAACGGCTTGAAGGTGGAGTGGTACCATTCCCGACCCCTAATTCAGTGATCTGAGTTCAAGTCCCGGCCAGGGCTGAAAATACAGAAGTTAGCATTGTGGCGCTCCAACTGTGCTGTAAAAGGAGTTAGGTGCACGCGCGCTTGTGTTTGTGTGCAAAGACACAGCATTATCCATAGAGCGGGCCATGTATGCATTAACTCTGAGCTCTCATCCGGGAGGGTAATAGCTGTCGATCATGTGTTCAACATGTGATTCAAGACCGTGGTGAATCACACACACACACACACACACACACACACACACACACACACACACACACACACACACACACACACACACACACACACACACACGCACGCACACGCACACAAACACACACACACACACAATGTTTTTAATATAAGCCATGCATGATTCTGACATT
>NC_134811.1:27923472-27930972 GCF_046742065.1 Oratosquilla oratoria | reverse complement strand
CTATTGGTGTTTTATATTCAATCTTGTCCACTATTCTAGGTTCAGATGTAATTATTAAGTCTAGCCTCGATGGTTCTTCTTCATTTCTATACCTAGTGTTCTCTTGTATCCATTGTGTCATTGAATGGTCAGTAATCATCTCAAGTAGAGCATTTCCCCATGAGTCATCACCACTCTTTACTGTCATTTCTTCCCAGCAGATTTCTTTGCAATTAAAGTCGCCCATCATAACTATTCTTCCTCCGTCTTCCATTATTTTAGTTAATGCTATCTTTGTGTCCTCTAACATACTTTTATGTTCACTCTCCTCCCATGAGGCTGTTTTCGGAGGCACATAATTGATCACAAATTTTCTGCTCTTCTTATCTCGGTCTTCCACTTCTATCATAATCATCTCTACTGTATTCTTTCCATATATGACACCTTTCACGTTTATATCCTTCTTAGTCAGGAACATAACTCCACCCCCTTGTTTTTTCTCTCTGTTTCTAATCCAATAATTGTATGTATCATGTCCTACACTGTTGGGTGGTAGTGGGCCTTTTAATTTTGTTTCTACAATTCCCATTATGTCCGGTTCTTTTTCTTTCAAATAATCATTCAGTTCATTCAATCCTGTTATCAATCCATCTATATTTGTGTAAGACACTCTTAGTTTTCTGCCACTTCCATTGTATTCTCTGTTTCCCTTATGTTTTTCTTTAGTATGTCGAACTGCTTTATTTTCATGTTCACTACTCTCCAATAGAATCTCTCTTTATCTGACTCCGTTCTTTCCTCGTTTTTTGCCTTAGCTTCAATTCTTTTCTGCTTTTCTGCCTCTCTTTCCTCCTTATTCATTTCTCTTTTTATCCATACCTTTTTATATTGATCATTTGTTGCTAGTTTCCCTGTCTTGGATAGAATTTTCTCTGCTGTTGTTTGTGACCTGAATTTAATCTTAATTGGTCTGGTCTTATCTGTACTATATTTTCCGAGTCTGAATTTTTCCTCAATTTCCTTTATAATTTCTGGTTCATCTTCCTGGACTAATTTTAATAAACTGCTTACTCTTTCATTTTCCTCCTTGATTCTTGCGGTTCTATCTGGGTTATGTTTCTCTTCCATTCCTAATATAATTATACATTTCTTTTTGTCAGCTAATTCTCTTACTATATTCTCCTTCTGTCTCATCACTTTAATAACTGAGTCTTCATTATGTTCTTTCAATTGCTGTTTGACTATGTCAGTGAATGAAACCTTATTCCCTTCTTGAGTTATTCTCCAATTTTTAGCTTCTGTATCTATTTTCTCTCTGTTTTCATTACTATTCTTCTTCAATTTCTCATTCTCCTCCTTTACATTTCCTAACTGTCTTTTTAGGTCCTCTATTTCTTCAGTTAAGTTTCTGTTAGCCTTCTCTAGTTGTTCCAACCTTTCAATTCTTTGGAAAATGGAGTCTACGTTACCTAACTTACGCTCCAAGTCCTCGATCACCTTATCAACTCTCTCCTCTAGTCTTATCAGTCGGGGGGGGGTTGTGTCCCCCCCACCCTCTTTAAATCCCTGGAACATATTCTCGTCACTTTCTTCTGTATTGCTCCTCTCTATACTTCTAATCTTTACATTTTTATTAGACATTTGATCCTCGCTAAGTCTTTTGTTTACCTTCCGCTTGTCTGGCTGGTCAAAGTCTACTCCCTCCTCATTTCCTTCCATTTCCCTCAGTAATCCCTCCCCTTTTCCTCTTTCCCTACGTTCCCACTACTCCACGAGCAATTTCCCCCCCACCCTGCAAAAACACTAGGCACTTCTCTTTGCGTTGGGATCCACAGACTTCACTTTTCTTCAGAACGTCTTCTAAGCCGTCCATTCGTTGAAGTGTGTGTGTGTGTGTGTGTGTGTGTGTGTGTGTGTGTGTGTGTGTGTGTGGGTGGGTGTGCTTATGCAGAGAATACAACAGTATACTGACTTTTTAGATATTCTTCGGCTAACGGTGGTCAATTTTATCAACCTGTAAGAAACACACACACACACACACACACACACACACACACACACACACACACACACACACACACACACACACACACACACACACACACACACACACACACACACACACACACACACACACACACACACACACACACATCATTTTGTCTATGATAGAGGAAAACCCTTCATAGAGAAATGATGACACTTTTATACTACGACTGTCCCTCCGTTATGCTGTCCCCCAACCCCTTGCTGCTGTCCTGTACCATTTCTCTGAGTATTCATTTTCTGCTGTGGGGGAATTCCCTGTGGTGGGGGAAAAGAATACTGCCACCAAGTTGTTCCACTTGGATCGTAAGAGGCGAGAAGAAAGGGACGGGGCATCCTTCTCCTTGTAGCCCCACAGGGGACATTCCTAAACGAAAAAATAAAGGCATAAGAGCGTCTGGGAGTTTTCCGACCAGCACCCTAAGGTTTAGGTCTTTTAATGTGCGTGGATGTGGTACAGATGAGAGTAAAAGGGAAGAGATAGGTAGTATGTTTGTGAGAAGAAAGATGGATGTGTTGGCTTTGTGTGAAACTAAGTTGAAAGGGAAGGGTGAGTGTAAGTTTGGGAGTGTAAGTGGGAGGTTATCAGGAGTGAAGAGAGGGCGAGGGAGGGAAGGGGTGGCTATTCTAGTAAGTGAAGAGATAGGTAAACGTGTAGTGGAGTGAAAGGAGGTTTCCTCAAGGATAATGTAGATGAAGGTGAAACAGGGAAAGGAGATGTGGGTCTTTGTAAGTGCATATGGGCCTGGCAGTGAGAAGAGTGTAGAAGAAAGGGAGGCCTTTTGGATAGATTTAAATGAGTGCATAGAGGATTCAGGGAGAAATGTCAATGTAATAGTACTGGGAGACCTTAATGCTAGGGTAGGAAATGGTCCAATTGATGGAGTGGTTGGGAAATGTGGAGTTCCAGGAAAGAATCGTAGTGGAGAGTTGATGTTGGAAATATGTCTAGAAAGAGAGTTGATGATAGTAAATACAGTGTTTCGAAAGAAAGTCAAGCATAAGTACACATGGGAGAGGGTGGTGGATGGAAGGGTTGTAGATAGAACGTTGATGGATTATGTAGTGGTCTATAAGACTATGATAGGAAGAGTTAAGGATGTACATGTGCTAAGGGGAGAGGGTGGGAGAATATCAGATCATTTTTTGTTGGGAGGTAAGTTGAAAGTGGAGGATAGATAGAGAAAGAGGAAAGGGATAAAAGGTAGGGAGGTGCTTAGAGTGAACTCTTTAAATGAAAAGGAAAAGGAGAAGTACAAGAAAAAGCTGAAGGAGGAGTGGGAGGGAGTGAAGGATAGAGTAGAGCTAGGTGTGGAGGAGGAATGGGGATGGTTCAAGGAGGGAGTCACAAAGTGTGCAAGGATGGTGTGTGGAACAAAAAGACAGGAGGAAATAGAAAGAAGGGAAGTGAGTGGTGGGATGAGGAAACAAATAAGGTTGTAGAAGAGAAGAAGCGAGCTTTCACAGCTTGGTTACAAAATAGGACGAGGGAGTCATATGAGAGGTACAAAGAAAAGAAAAGAGAAGTAAAGCAAAAGGTAAAGGAGGCAAAGAGGTGAGCATATGTGAAGTGGGGTAAGAGTATGACAGAAAATTTTAAAAGTGATAAAAAGATGTTTTGGAAAGAAATTAAGAGAGGAAGAGGAGGCGAGTCAAGTAGAGATAAAAAGGTAAAATGTGCAGATGGAGAGATAATAATGGAAGAGAAGGCAGTAAGAGGAAGATGGGCAGAATAATTTAAGGAGCTACTAAATGTGAAGGAGGATAGGGAGGGAAAGATAGTTGCAGATGAAAATGCTAAGAAAATGAGAGTGATGAGTGAGGAAAATGGAGGAGAAATAACGAAGGATGAAGTGACGGCACTTGTTAAGATGATGAAAGCAGGTAAGGCACCTGGTCTGGATGGATGCCATGCAGAATGTCTAAAAAAAGGAGGTACAGTGATGGTGGACTGGCTGTTGAGGTTATTTAATGTTTGCTGGAGAGAGGGTAGAGTGCCGGAGGACTGGAGGAGTGCCTGTATAGTTCCACTTTACAAGGGAAAAGGGGACAAGTGTTAAGTGTAGTTGGGAAGGCTTATGGGAGGATCTTGATTGAGAGGATTAGGAGAGGAACAGAAGGAGTAATTGGTGAGGAACAGTGTGGATTTAGGACGGGTAGAGGTTGTGTAGATCAGATCTTTGTGGTAAGACAAATATGTGAGAAAGCTATAGGAAAGGGGAAGGATGTTTTTGGGCTTTTATGGATCTGGAAAAGGCTTACGATAGGGTAGACAGAAAGGCACTATGGGAGGTTATGCAGATATATGGGATAGGAGGAAAGCTTCTAGGAGCTGTCAAGAGTTTTTATGAGAGTAGTAGAGCTTGTGTCAGGATTGGAAATGGAGAGAGTGAGTGGTTCGAGGTAAAGGTGGGACTTCGTCAAGGATGCGTTATGTCGCCCTGGCTGTTCAACTTATACATGGATGGGGTAGTGCGAGAGTTAAATGCAAGGGAAGTGGGCAAGGGATTGGAGATGGTTTAAGAAAATGGAGAAAAGTGGGAGGTGAGCCAGCTGTTGTTTGCTGACGACACTGCGCTTGTGGTAGGATCGGAGGAGGGACTGAGGAAGTTGGTGACAGAGTTTGGGAGAGTATGTGATAGAAGAAAGCTAAAGATAAATGTGGGTAAATGTAAGGTGGTGAGATGTACAAGTGGCAGTAGACTGGAAGTGAGCATTAAGGGAGAGCGACTGGAGGAAGTGGATAGTTTTAGATACTTGGGTGCAAATGTGGCAGGAAAAGGTGGAGTGAAGGTGGAGGTAGAATGTAGATTGAGAGAAGTGAGTAAATGCCTTGGTGGATTGAAGAGTGTAATGAGGAATAGACATCTGGGAATGGATGCTAAGAGGAGACTGTATGAAGGAGTGATTATGCCAACAGAACTGTATAGGGCAGAAACATGGAACATAAGAGAGGAAGAGAGAAGGAGTTTGAATGTGTTTGAGATGAGGTGTCTGAGAAGTATGATGGGGGTTACTAGGCTAGATAGTGTGAAAAATGAGGAGGTGAGGAGAAGAACCGGGTGGAAAGGGAGTTGGGAGATAGGGTTGATGAAAGAGTATTAGGATGGTTAGGACACATGGAAAGAATGAGTGAAGAAAGACTAGTAAAAGAGGTATGGAAGGCAGATGTGGAGGGAGTGAACATGAGGGGACGTCCTAGGATGAGGTGGATGGATGGGGTGAAGGGGGCTTTGGGGAAGAGGGGAATGTCTGTTGAGGAAGGACGGGAGAGGGCAGAAGACAGGGGTGAATGGAGAATGGTTGTATATGGATGATGTTGTGATGCATGAGGTGGAATGGGCGGGGGAATGGGGGGTGAGGTAGTATGTGTGAGCAAAATTTGACGCAGCCCGAAGGGATTTCTCCCCGTCTTCTCCTTTTATGCATGGGGGAACGGAGAGGGGGGGTCGCCGATTTAATGAAGCGGCCTTGCTGTGGATGTGCTGTGTCTTGCGACTTTGCTTCTGACCTAGGGCAGTGGACAAGGTGCAGGGATGACCCGTCATCCAGGAGGTGCTAGGATAAGAGGGAGGGTGGAGGGGTGTGGAGTGTATTCAGGGATGGAATGGGTGGGAATGATTTTATGCCTTTTCCTTTTTGGCTACCTCCCTTGTAAGGGGGAAAAAGCCTTGGTATATGTATGTATGTATGTATGTATATATATATATATGTATATATATATATACATATGTATATATATATGTATATATATAAATATGTCTATACATATATAATGTATATATACATATATATATATATATATGTACATATATATATATATATATATATATATATTGATTCAGCCTTTTTGAGACCACTGCTGAACAAAGGAATCTCTCATAGTATCCCACAACTCACACGATACATTTTATTCCCACGAGGAAAAAACTTTTTTAATGAGTAATGCATCTTGATGAAACTATCTTCTATACATAAACATATACACTCGTATGCATCCACACTTTTCCTTTGTACTTTGATTCAAATATTTTTCTGGCTTAAATTACTATGTACAAATACCTCTTATACATTTGTATCGTTGGCACGTAATGCCAAGAAAACGTTTGAGGGTAATCAATTGTTGAGGAAATAGGCACGTGTGTGTGTGTGTCTGTGTGTGTGTGTGTGTGTGTGTGTGTGTGTGTGTGTGTGTGTGTGTGTGTGTGTGTGTGTGTGTGTGTGTGTGTGTGTGTGTGTGTGTGTGTGTGTGTGTGTGTGTGTGTGTGTGTGTGTGTGTGTGTGTGTGTGTGTGTGTGCGCGAGCCCGCGTGAGCAAATTCGAAACGTTCATAAAACTCTACAGCATTGAGAAACAACGTCTGAGCTAACGATCGAAGACCTTTCGACCTCCTTAAGTCGCCGATCACAAGATTCTTGTTTACAAACGATCACATTCTCCTTCAAAGTGTAAACAAAGATAAAAAAAGACTTCGTCTCTGCTTAGTTTGTTGAGCAACATTCGTTTGAAGGACACGAAAACGGTCCACACCCCCAAGAAGAAGACGGGCGGCCCTGCAGGTAGAGATTAGACAAACACGACGACCATATAATCAAGGAAAAACGCGATAATCTAGTCTGGAAGTACTGCAAATGTCGAGGATCTCTTTAAATCGTGTATCCTTGGCTCGTAATTTAGAGTCTGGCACCGTTGTAAATGTCGAAGAACCGCTTAATCCATGTATCCTTGCCTCGTGCAACTATTTGTAGACACATTTTGAGGAATATTTATTGTCTACGCAATGGAATCTTGCGAGTTGCAACAATTTGTAGTACAAGCTTGTAGGATGATCAGTTTTTATTTACTGCACTCTTGCAACAACTTGCAATACAATATTAAGGAATGTTTAGTATTTGATTCGGTTTAACGTATCGAACTGCCACTATCACAAGGCTAGGACGGGGCCCCGTAAAGAGGACTTTGTAGCGTGGAATTTAATTAAACATGCCCTTGGTCCAACTCACTGTAGACAGGGTTCGAACTGCCGTCACTCCACCGCAAGTAGCGACGCTCTAAACCACACTCGAACCCGCAATCTTCCGATTTGCAGAACTGCAATGTAATTCAGAGAAATGATGAGTATTTGCTTGGAACAGCATGTGTTGTAATCTTGAGGAATGATCAGCGTTGATGCAATGCAATTTTATATCGTTACTGAGTGGGTATGGGAGTCAATCCCTTAAGGCTACCACTTGCTCTTGGCTGTCGGAACATACTAAGCAAAGGTGACCGTCTCGGCCTACAAGCGCCACTTCTTCCTTACCACCCATATCTAATTTAATGAAATCTAGAAAGTCAAAAGAAAGAACACAAATATTTTGCACGCCTTTGCATTTGACGTGGATTTTTTCTTTAAACTAACCACGTTTTTCTCTGTGGACAGCACACAGAAACAAAACAAATCAAAACTTGATGAGGTTTATTTTTATCTCAAAG
>NC_134811.1:27885972-27905972 GCF_046742065.1 Oratosquilla oratoria | reverse complement strand
GCCACAAGCAGAAATTGAAATGCGGTACTGTCGAGGAGTCGAACTCAGCTATCACATGACAAGCGATGCAGTGACTTATCAACTACGCTGTTAAGAGAGATATAAGTTGAGCGCAATTTTCCTTATATATTTGTATGCTCGAGTTACATACACATACATGAAATTTTGCGTTCAACCCATCTCCATTATGATAGTACAGTTGGAAGTATACAAACTACTATCATAGTGGAGATGTGTTGAACGCAGTTTGTCCAATATAAAATTTGTTACAATCTTGGCATGGAATTTTATAGACAACACCGTTGTTGTTAGGCGGACTGTTTTTTAATTAATTTTTACTTAATGGTGTGGTCATAT
This sequence comes from Oratosquilla oratoria, assembly GCF_046742065.1. NCBI lineage: Eukaryota > Metazoa > Arthropoda > Malacostraca > Stomatopoda > Squillidae > Oratosquilla > Oratosquilla oratoria. Next base: position 27,905,615 of record NC_134811.1, on the reverse strand, counting down.
CTAAAAGCTACTTTGATATCCAATTTCTTGAGTATGTTGACAATACTACGACAGCTTTCATGAAAAGGAAGAAGAAGTGTGTTAAGTTGTTTATGGTTTTTACAAAGCACACAATCAAGAACAAGAAAATCATAAACAACTTAACACACTTGTTCTTCTTTTTCAAGAAAGCTTTCTTAGTGTTTGAAGTTGTTTATGGTCTTTACAAAGCACACAATCAAGAACAAGAAAACCATAAATTTCTTAACACATTTGCTCTTCCTTTTCATGAAAGCTTTCTTAGTATTGTCAACATATTGTGAAGAGAAGGGTGAATGTATATACTTGAAGTCCAAATCAAGGCCAGAAAAAGTCTTTAGAATTATAAGAACTAAAAATTTATGAATAAACACATTAGTGAATAAAGAAAGGAATAACTAAATAGACAAACAACAATATCAATGAATACGTATGTAAACAATGAATAGATAAACTAATTTATGATTAAGTAAGCAATTAAGTATATATATATATATATACAAATTTCACAAGTCACATGTGAATCACAAATATGCAGAGTCCACTAGGAAAAGGAAAAACACACGGAGTCCGAGCGCTTTCGTGATATATTCACATTATCAAGAAGTACAGAAAGATAATGTGAATATATCACGAAAGCGCTCGGACTCCGTGTGTTTTTCCTTTTCCTAGTGGACTCTGCATATATATATATATATATATATATATATATATATATATATATATATGTATGTATGTATATATATATATACATTATATATATGTATATATATACATATATATATATGTATATATATACATATATATATATATATATATATATGTATGTATGTATATATGTATGAATAAACAAATAAGTAATTAAATGAATATATCAGTACGAATAAATGAGAAAAATTATCCTTTGGATCTGACATTCAAGCTTCCGGGTTACCTTGGTATTGTTTTTATTTTAGCCTGTCTATATCTTTCTATTTAATCTATTCATTTTTATTTCATGGCACATGTAAACATTCCAGACAAATGCTATTGCAAGAACCAGTCTCTCTACGATGACATGGGCAATTTTTTTTTTCTCTTCTTCCGCAAATATATAATATTTTTTTCGTCACAGGGCCAAAACTCTTGGCCCTGTCTGCTTCGGTCTGGATTTGTTTGTTTGTTTGTTTGTTTGTGTGTGTGTGTGTGTGTGTGTGTGTGTGTGTGTGTGTGTGTGTGTGTGTGTGTGTGTGTGTGTGTGTGTGTGTGCATTTACCTTGGTCTTTGGATCACGTGTTGGACTCGTGACCGACAGCTATTTTCCTCCCGGAAGAGAGCTCAGAGATCGTATGACCGATCTATGGGTAATGCTATGACCTTACACGCACACACACACCCAACTCCCCGCCCATGAGAGTTGGAGTAACGACTCGAAACGCAGCGATACTGAAATTATTTCAGCCCTGGGCAGGATTCGAACCCAGACCGCCGTAGTGACACTCTTGGACTCTATCAACCACGCCCCGAGTGTGTGTGTGTGTGTGTGTGTGTGTGTGTGTGTGTGTGTGTGTGTGTGTGTGTGTGTGTGTGTGTGTGTGTGTGTGTGTGTGTGTGTGTGTGTGTGTGTGTGTGTGTGTGTGTGTGTGTGTGTGTGTGTGTGTGTGTGTGCGTTCGTGCCTGCGTGTGTGCTGTGTGCTTTTGTGTGTGTGTGTGTGTGTGTGTGTGTGTGTGTGTGTGTGTGTGTGTGTGTGTGTGTGTGTGTGTGTGTGTGTGTGTGTGTGTGTGTGTGTGTGTGTGTGTGTGTGTATTTACCTAGTTGTATTATACGGGAAGGGAGCTATGCTCGTAGTGACCCGTCCTTGTATCTTTCAGCATCAAGTTTGTTTTTAAATTCTTGAATAGTGTTTGCACACACTGTTGCCTTATCTAATTTATTCCAGGTATCCACCACTCTGTGTGGGAAGGTATTCTTTTTCAGATCTCTTCTATAATTACCCTTTTTGAGTTTTTTTATGTCCTCTTGTTTTTATCTTGTCCCACTTTAATAAATCATCTCTATCTAGGACTTCCATTCCCTTCATGATTCTATAAATAGTCAGTATATCTCTTCTTTGTTCCAGAATTGGTAGTTCCAATTTGGACAATCTTTGTTCGTATGTCAATTTGGAGAGCGTTGGTGCCATCTTTGTCGTTGCTCTTTGTATTCTTTCTAATTTCTTTATATTCTTTATATTCCATAGTGTCGCAGCATACTCCAATTTTGGTCTTATCATTGTAACTATTTTCTTGACCATTTCCTCATCCAAATAGTCAAAAGCCACTTTCATCGACATTAGTAAGTTGAAGGTTTCTCCGACTATTTTATTTATACGTGTATCTGGTGACATGTCTTTGCTGATAATTGCTCCTAGTCACACCTCACAAACCTAATATTCACACCCAAAAACGCATGTACGTACACAACCACAGACGAACAGATACACAGACACACTCTCTCTCTCTTTACACACACACACACACACACACACACACACACACACACACACACACACACACACACACACACACACACACACACACACACACACACACACACACACACACACACACACACACACACACACACATACACAACCTCTTCATTACGGCAACCTTCCCTTTGCCAGAATAAAATCTGTAGAGCATGTCATTGTGGAGAAGGTAATACTCAAGAGGATCCCAACCCTTTAAGAATCACTGGAACTCTATTGGCACTTCATAGTCTTTCGTCAGGCTAACACTAGGCGATTCAATTCATACCAGAGACATCTAGTTAGAAAACAAACGAAAATAAGATACTGATATCATAAACAAATAGACACGTGATTGTAAACATGTGCACACAGATGAAAATTATACTAAATAAGAGTACAAGACTATTAGAAACATGTTAACTAAAGCGGAGAATGAAAAGAATCTTGGTGTAGTTATCAAAAGCGACATGGAAACATGTAAACATTGTTCCTCTGCCTCAGAGAAAGCAAAGAAAGGATACCAGGAATGGTAGCGACATTTTTTTATAAAAAAAATATTAACAAACTTTTTAGATATGTGTTCTTCTACTTTGAAAATATTCTGTATGATCCGCAAATCTCATTAAATACTTTGATAGAGTGGAAAGCGTATAATGCCGAGCCACAAAACTTATATAGAATGTAAGGAACAAATCATACGACAACTGCTTAAAACATCTGATTCCCTTAAAAAAAAAAAAAAAAAAAAAAAAATCAATGGGGCCTTAATAGAAAGCTTTAGGATATTAAATGAACACGATAATATCAAAATTTAAATTATTTTCGCATTAGAGATTAACCGGACGAGAAATGATTACCTTAGGTTGTAGATGCAATATAGAAGTAGATGGAAAATAATTTTGCCAACCACATCGTCTATGAATAGAATAAACTTCCAGCCGAGTCAGCTGAATGGAATAGTTAGACTCATTCAAATGTACTGATTACATATTACTATTTTTCATTCCACCACGTTGGACATGGTTTATCATTATAACTCATTATAATGCACATCACGCGTGAAGGAATCAACAGTATGGATGAGTTAACGATGAAATAAGGAAATTGATAACTTCAATGAACAAATAATAAAATACACCGCAAATAAATCATTCGATATTTCAGATAAATAAATCTACAAATCTAAACATGATAACTGAATACAAATATCAATATGAAAATAATCGACAACTTAGATAAAATATATACAACAAATAGACAAATATACGTAAATTGATATACGATGAAAAGAGGCATTTCATGCTTTCTCCGAGGTATTTATGTAATTTCATTCTTGATGTGGAAATGTACGACTGACTTTTGCTCGACACTGAACCAGAGAATCAACGGGGATGCTGTAGAAGCTGGTGCTTGTGGCGACTACTTCACTTTACGAGGTAGTCAGCCTTGGTTGGGGCAGTGCTGATTGCCCAGTATACCACGGAGGAGTTACGAGTCTGGAGATAACAGGACCTATGGGCTCTGTGCTCAAGAACGTTCGTTAAGTGCCCTATGGTCTCACGGCCTTGTATATATATATATATATATATATATGTATATATATATATATATATATATGTATATATATATATATATATATATGTATGTATGTATGTATGTATATACATACATAGGAGTGAAAGAAAAACTTGAACAATGAAAAGTATAAACATTTCGGCTGCTAACTGCAGCCTTCATCAGTTTTCGATTGTTCGAGTTATTCCTTCACTATGACAGTTGAATCTTTGTGTGATTTACAAATGTGATACATTTCTCTGTTCTATATATATATATATATATATATATATATACATATATATGTATATATATATATACATATATACATATATATATATATACATATATATATATATATATAATATACGTGTGTGTGTGCGTGTGTGTAGACAGACTTTGGGATTTTCCACGTCTTAGTTGGTAAGGCGTTGGTTTAGCAATGAGTGAGACCTCGGTTCGAACCCCGGGGCGACTGTCGGAATTATTTGATATATATACGATATATATACGATACAACTTTAAAACAATATCACCAACACAGAGGGAAATGGAATTAAAATCCTTTCCCATCTTGTAGTTCTCTCTCATGATTGTTATTTTCATTCACACACCAATAACGGAGGAGGGGCAAGAGGAGGAGGAGAATAAGGAGGAAGAGGCGGAGGAGAATGAGGAGGAGGAGGCGGAGGAGAAGGAGGAGGTGGAGAAGGAGGAGGTGGAGGAGGAACTTCCTCGTGAATCAATCGAATCTCGTTCAGTTCTAACAAGACACAGAACCTCGCTTGAGCTGTTTCGTACACTTTTGCTTCGTTTGGACGACTTTAGTCGTTTGTTTTAGATGCCGACATACTATTCTATTCATTTAAGGCCTCCTCCCTCCACACAAACACAAACATGCGGACACGCCGTAGCATTGAACAGTTGAAAGCAGCGACGCACCTTGTCAAGGTTAGTTTTGTATCACAACAGACGGTAAACAAATATATATATATATAAATAGAACACGCCCAAGCACACGCACACGCACATGCACACACAAATACACACTGCTCGGTAGTCTGGTGGTATCGCGCTAGACCGTTAATTCCGCGATCCGAGTTCGAATCTCACCTAGGTTGAAAATTTAAGTATTGCTGCACCATCAGCCGGCAATCCAACTACAGTGGGCAAGGATTTGGGTATGTGTGCGTGTAAGGTTACAGCATTATTCATAGATCGGGCCATGTATGAGGTCTATGCTCTCATTGGGAAGGGTAATAGCTGTCGATCACGAGTTCAACATGTGATCCAAGACCGTGGTAAATCACACATACGCTACACATACATCCTAACACGCACATATTCTATACATATATATATATATATATGTATGTATGTATATATATATATGTATGTATGTATATATATATATATATATATATATATATACATGTATGTATGTATATATATATATATATATGTATGTATACATATATATATATATGTATATATATTATAATAAAGTAGTAGCCTCTGTCTGTCTGTCTGTCTTTCTGATTGTTTATTTGTTTGTTTGTACACGAACTCTTCCTAGGGTTTTAGAGATAGACCCCCATAACCATATATATTCTGATACCCTATCACTCCAGGTACTTGGATAACTATATTTCATTTCGAAAAAAAAATTGGTTAGGGTTAAGGGTTAAAGTTAGGAGGTTTATGTAGTATCCCCTGAAGTCGCGTAGTATTTTTTGTGACTTAAGAATTAATATGATTAAACAAACTATTGTATGTATCCATAAATATTATTTACATTTGTGAAATTAATGTTGCCACAAACCATGATAGCTTTTGTAAGAAGAAAGCATGTTTATGGAAAATGATTGTATAATTTTACCAAATGTTGAAATATTTGTTTTTTCATTTAATTTTTGTGCGGGCGGAAATAGTTCATTCACAAACTCCTACGTTTTTGCAGATAAACCCATATAATTATATATATTCTAAAGATAAATAAACTAGATACATTTCTTCACCTTTCAGCTGTAGACATTTATTGTCAATCCACACACACACACACACATGCACATACACACGCACACAAAAGAATGTGTACATATGATATTTGTGTTTGTGTATGCATGTATTTTCAAACTAGGGTTTCCCAACTTCGGGAGGGGGCGCACACCTGGGAGGGGGAGTATTTAAAGCTATATTTAATCTAAAAATATATATATTTTGGTTAGGGTTAAGGGTTAAAGTTAGGTGGTTTATGGTGAGAGAGCACGCCACTACTGTAGTCTCCCCTTAAGTTATTATTTTTGTAACATAAGAATCAATATAATTAAACAAATCATTGTATGTTTTCATAAATATTATTTATATTTGTGAAATTAATGTTGCCACAAACCAAGATAGCTTTTGTAAAAAAAAGATTATGTAAATGTAAAATGATTGTATAATTTTACCAAATGTTGAAATATTGCTTATTTTCACTTAATTTTAGTGCGGCGAAAATTTATTATTTACAAACTCTTCCTAGGTTTTTCCAAATAAACCCCTATAACCATATATATTCTGAAGATAAATAAAGTAGATACATTTCTTCACCTTTTAGCTGTAGGCATTTATTGTCAATCGTCACACACGCACGCAAAACAATGTGCACGTGATGTTTGTGTATGCATGTATTTTCAAACTAGGGTTTCCCAACCTTCGGGTAGGGGGGCGCACATCTGGGAGGGGGAGTGTTTAAAGCTATATTTCATTTAAAAAGATAATTAGGTAGGGTTAAGGGTTAAAGTTAGGTATGGTATGGTTAGGTTAGGGATTATTCACGAACTCGCAGCAACGCGCGGGTAAAATCATGACTTTCTCCGGCGCAATATCCATAGTCGATATCGACTGACGGAGGCCTACTAATATATATATATATATATATATATATATATATATATATGTATATGCATATATATATGTATATATATATGTATATGCATATATATATATATATATATATATGTACATATGTATGTTAATTGAAGTTCACAGCAGCTTCTGCGTTCTCGAATTTTTTACTTTTTTGCTGATTAGTTCTACATCTCTGACAATGGAACCATGAGCAATGGGTACCTCCCATAAAAGTTGTCCGAAAGACATAGAAAGTTATTGTAGACGAAGAACACTTTATTGTACAAGCTTTCGACCTACATAGGTCATCTTCAGGTTCTGGTACAGGCAAAGAAGGGAACAGTTTATATACGGATCTAAGGTACAGCATAAGAGAAATGGAGGAACGTGATTGGTCGAGACTGGCCAATAGGGATCTAGGCATTGAACTGGGATCCCGTTTGCGAACCTGCCTGAGCCGTACGTCGTTCGACTTCTTCTCTAACAATTTTATAACTGTAGTGAAAGTTTCTGAGGTTAGGAATTAGGTACATGTCCATGATTTGGGAGTTGAGAGAAGGGTTTTTGTTTTTCATATAAAAGGCTTCCAATATACGGAGTCGGGAGTTGTCTCTTTCGGCTTGCAGGATGGAAGTTCCTCCGACTAGCATTTCTCTAGTTAGACTAACCCCGTGAACCTCTTCTGAGTGCTTCTTCGGAGCTCCGTTTGACAGGTGGAGTGTAAGGCGCCTGGAGAGCTTCGTAGTGGTTCTTCAAATGTATGTAGAGGGCAGGGCTGCACAGTTCCCTGAAAAGTATTTATATTCATACACTAAATGGCTACGTTGAAGCTCTGGGATGTCAGTTTTGGGGCTGTTTTATTTTAGGTGATGTGTTTTCTTGTTTTTGGAGAAGATTGTGAGGTTCAGTCTGTCGTCCTTGTTGGTGGTTTCTACACATTAGGAAATTATATTCTTAAGGGTTCTTTCGTCTTGTTTGTATTGGCTGTTTATATATGCACGGTAGTACAGTCGGAAATGTTTTCCTGTAGGTATTGCGGTATTTTCTTGTTTGTTGTACCATCTGTCAAGTTGGATGTTGATGGCTTTGAAGACTTCGGTGTTAGAATATCCACTATTCACGAGGACCTGGGTGGCTCGTTCTAATTCCTCATGGACGGTCTGCCAGCTACTGCAATGTGTGAGTGCTCTCCTCACATACGCGGATATTGTGGAGCGTGTGTACCTGTCAGGGCACTCACTCCGTCTGTTGAGGCAAAGTCCTTGGTTGGTCGGCTTACAGCATACTTTAGTGTAGAATCCAAAAGGATACTGGTTAACTAAGATATCAAGGAAAGGAAGACGTCCGTCTGAACTGTTTTCTACAGAGATATTGAGTCCCGAGGCCTCCTGGAGGCAGTGGTGGAGGTGCCGTAATTCGTCATCGTCTTTAGCCAATACAAAGATGTCATCAATATACCTGGCGCAGATTCATGGCTTCTGTTGGATGGAGAAGACGTCTCTTTCTAAGCGACCCATAGAGAAATTACCAAAAAGAACTCCTAGCGGCGAACCCATGGCGACGCCGTCTATTTGCCGGAACATTCTGCCGTCGGGTGAAACAAAAGGGGCCTCCTTCGTGCAGAGTTCCAGGAGGGCCTGCAAGGCCTGCAAGGCGGCGGCTGGGCAGAGGTTCGCCTCTCCTGGAGACAGTCGGGCTGGCCGCTGTCGGGCGGAGGTTCGCCTCGCCAGGGAACAGTGAGACGGCGGCTGGGCAGAGGTTAGCCTTTCCCGAAGACAATCGGGCGGGCCGCGGTCGGGCTGAGGTTCGCCTCTCCAGGTAACAGTGAGGCGGCAGCTGGGCAGAGGTTCGCCTCTCCTGGAGACAATTGGGCGGGCTGCGGTCGGGCAGAGGTTCACCTCTCCAGGGAACAGTGAGGTGGTGTCTGGGCAGAGGTTCGCCTCGAGCAGGGCGGCGGTAGCACCTCCGGGGCGGGGGCGGTAGCAAGTCCGTGGGCGGGAGTGGCACCAACTACAACGTCGGCAGTAGCACCTGGGTGGCGGTAGTGGCAGCACCTCAGGGAGGCGGCTGTAGGCCCAGCGTCGGCGACTCCAGCGGTGGCAGGATCTCCCGGGTGGCGGCAGTAAGACCTAGAGGCGGCAGCTACAGTAAGGGGCTGATCCGGCAGTGGTAATCCCAATGGCGGCACCTGCAGAAGGGGCTGGTCCGGCGGCGGTAGGCCCAGTGGCAGCACCTGCAGGAGGGGGCTGGTCTGTCGGCGATGACAGCTGGATTCACTGCTAGGGGCGTCGTCCTCTGCTGATGGTGTCGGGTGGACTCTCTGCTAGGGACACTTTCTTCTGCTGGAGGTAGCGGCTGGGGAGTCCGCTCGTTCCGGGGTTACCATTTGTTGTGTTAGGTTACTACAGTTGGTGAAGGGTACACTTCCCCGAAAGGAAGAATGGAATTAAGTAAATTCCAATTCTCTTGGGACTTGTTTATTGAAAATATAATGCGAGTATAGGTGACCAAAGCCGATGTCTTCTCAGCGAGACATAATTTTTTTTTATGCAAGAATGACATATGTTACATTTAGGAGCACCATGAATAATTTGGTTTATGTATTCCACTTTAGATTTTACAGAATACTACTACTAATGTTTACAGATATTTATATATATAGGTATGTGGGACAACAGTATTAATAATGTTATATTTCCATAATGCAAGTTTTAGCGGGGTGACAGTATAACTCAAATGATTACACTGGCAGACCTTCCCTGTCTGCTTTTCACCTCAAGCCTGACATATCCTCTCTCTGTCGGTGGAATACATATGCAAAATCTTACATCAGCATAATGAACAGTTTACAGGTTTTGATACTATTACATTTTATTATGGTGATACAAGTTTTGGATACTATTTCATTTTACAATGGTTAGAATGTTTAGTTATTTCTGCTTATTTATATATTACGGTTATTAATCTAGATTACATAATATATTGTGTATGGGTAAAAGGTGTTCTTAGGAATCAGGGGTACTCCACGGTTTGGTCACGTGAAGAAAGAGGTTGGTGGTGTGTGTATGTATGTTCGTATGTATGTTGTTGTGTAGTTTTCCACTGTGTTGTAATCTGTGAGATTATGGTTACACTAATCAAGGCATGACCTTGCTACATACACACACACACACACACACACACACACACACATACACACACACACATACACACACACACACACACACACACATACACATATATATATATATATATATATATATATATACATATATATACATACACCTAATGGTTCCTAGTGAACAGATTGACATGTTTCAACCACAATTCACTTTTAATTCCATGCCATCGCAGTCGAGACAAACGAGGAGCTCGAAGGAAGCACATATATTGGAAATTGAAACGTGGTCGAGCAGAGGACTCGAACCCAGTTTGGACGTGACAAACGTCAGTGACTTAGCCCATTACGTTTCAATTGCAATATATATGCTTCCTTCGAGCTCCTCGTTAGTCTCGACTGCAATAGCATGGAATTAAAAGTAAATTGTGGTTGAAAAGATATAGTGTATATATATATATATATATATATATATATATATGTATATATATATATATATATATATATATATATATATGTGTGTGTGTGTGTGTGTGTGTGTGTGTGTGTGTGTGTGTGTGTGTGTGTGTGTGTGTGTGTGTGTACATATATGCAAAATAACCACAGGAGAAGAGAAACTTGTAGACAGTAAGTACTTTCGTATATTACATTTTCAGACTAAAGATGTAATATACGAAAGTAATTACTGTCTACAAATTTCTCTTCTCCTGTGGTTATTTTGCATTTTCGTATCACGGTGATATATATGTATACACACACACACACACACACACACACACACACACACACACACACACACACACACACACACACACACACACACACACACACACACACACACACACACATATATATATATATATATATATATATATATATAGTTATATATATATATACATATATGAATATATATATATATATATATATATATGTGTGTGTGTGTGTGTGTGTGTGTGTGTGTGTGTGTGTGTGTGTGTGTGTGTGTGTGTGTGTGTGTGTGTGTGTGTGTGTGTGTGTGTGTGTGTGTGTGTGTGTGTGTGTGTGTGTGTGTGTATTTAAGAAGAGAAAGGAAATAACGATTTCCGTATATTTCGATCACTTGCTGTGATCCTCAAGCTTGAAGAGGATCACAGCAAGTGATCGAAATATACGGAAATCGTTATTTCCTTTCTTTTCTTAAATCCAATCAGCAGTGGGATTTTAGTGTATATATATATATATATAGATACATAGGCAGAAAAAATGACATAGAATCGTAATTCTGACTATGCGGAAAACCACAAATGAAAATAAAAGACTACGGGCCGAGTGTTTTTGTCTCTTCAGACATCCTCAAGGTACACTGGTAAAAGGCAGGGATGGTAAGGTGAAGGAACTAGGGAACGTTCGTCAGTTCGTCGGAAAATATTTGTTGGCCACGGATCCATTTGTTCAACTCTGTTGCCCTTTATCGTGTGTGCGTTTAGTGTGTGGCATACGTCGACATTTACTACTAGCTTTCTATCAAATTAACTTTAGTAAATGCATCTCCCTCCCTCTCTCTCTCTCTTTCTTATTTCCCATCTATGTTCTATTCTATTTTTTTTATATTCTGTATATAGTAAATAAAGCTATATAGTACAATGAATATAAATCTTTAGGATTATAACAATGATTTGAATAAATTCTATGACGCGTGGCAACAGCGCTTTTCCCCCATGTTGCCAAGCCGTGGTGTCAAAGGTGAGACAGGTGAGACGGGGTGGGTAATCGTTGTTAAAATCCTAAAAAGTGACATTCATTGTACCATACAACTTCCTTTACTATATACAAAAAAAATAAATAAATAGATAAATAAATGAATAAATAAATAAAATAAAATATCACTATAGTGGTCCCTAGACTTCACGTCGTTAAGGACCACCGTTCTGGTCCAACGCGTCCCATCCCCCACACCCCGTTACCACTAACGCCCAAATTCTACCTCCTTGGCAACCGCTTTGGGTGCAATCTCACGTGGAAAAGCACATGATGTCTGCAGGACGTTCTTACAATTAGTACACTAGTCGTAGACCGAGGGAAGGTGCCAGGAAGTAAAGCTAATGAGAGATAAATATTCCTTGTGACTCTGGGCCAAGACAAACTGGCAGAAAGACAAAGTAGTAGATGTTAAAACCAAATAAGTAGTCCTTCATAAGTGTGGACTAGTCTCTAGACTTTAAAGGAATTCTATGTGACTCTGGGCTTCAGAGAGATCACGGAAATCCAGAGTATTCAATGTATAATATGGAAAAATGAAGGTTAGTGCAAGTTATAAGTAGGTCATTATTTCTAGTCTCCAAAAAAAAAAAAATATATATATATATGTAATAATGATAATCTGGGCCGTAGGGGTGTCACAGAAAAGTCAGTGGACTTTATGTGGGTGTAATTAATCAGTGGATCTGAGGTATTCCAGTAAAAACTATCACTTTCCCACAAGAGAGTACTTTTGATTTTGATTTTTTTTTTTTTGATTGATTAATTTATTTTGAAGGGGGAGGTTATGTAATTCCCTAGCTAACGCCAGATGGTCACCGCATTGCCAACTTAGATTCATAAGAAAAAGAAATTACCAGTTTTTGCGTGTTATCCAGAAATAAAGATATTTGATAAAGATGATAAATCTGTTTACCGTCACGACTCTTCCCCTACTAGGAGGCTAGGACGATGCCTCTTACAGAGGACTTTGTAGAGTAGAATCTAAGGAACCATGCTCTTGGTCCAACTCGCACGTGGCAGGGTTCGAACCACCATCACAATCGACCTCTGCCGAAAGTAGCAACGCCCTAACCCGCATACAACACAATAAAAAATTATGATGAGGAAAAAATGAGAAAGTAGAGGACGTAAAGGAGACGGCTAAAGGAGAAGGAAAAGGGGAAACAGGAAGAGGAGGAGGAAGGAAAGAAAAAGGTAAAGCAGGAGAAAGGGGAGGAGGAGGAAGAACAGGAGGAAGGGGAGGAGAAAGAGTAGGATAAGGATGAGGACGAGGAGAATGAGAAATGGAGGGGGGGGAAAGAAAATGGATGTGGATGATGATGAATGGGAGGAAGAGGAGGGGGAGGAGGAGGTGAAGGACGATGAGGACAATCATCATCATCATTATTATCATCATCATCATCATCATCATCATCATCATCATCATCATCATTATGAGGAGGAGGAGGTGGAGGAGGAGGAGGAGGAGGAGAAAGATGAGGAGGATGAGGAGGACGAGGAGAAGAAAAAGATGGAGGAGGAGGAGGAAGATTAGAAGGTCAAACACTCCCGGACAGAAGCGGAGGGGAGGAAAACCGAGACTTTTATTTACAAGAGGAGACGACAGACGACGTGTGGCTGGTTCCGGCCTTTACTCGTTGTCTGAATAAAATCGCCTGGCGACAGGCAGAAAAATATGTCAAGGGCACCATTCTCCAATATTTGGACCGATAAAGACTCTGAAATAGAGAACATTCAAGACCCGTAAGATTTTTTTTTTTTTTTTTTTTGGGGGGGGGGTTTTGGTATGTTTTGGAAGGCTGTTGGTTCTAAATATATATATCAGTGGATTCTGAATTTTAGAGATTTCCAATAAGGACAACTATCTGTTAATTAACCCAGTATAAGGCAGTGAATGATTATCATTATTACTTTTATTATATATATATATATATATATATATATATATATACATATATATATATATATATATATATACATATATATATATATATATATACATATATATATATATATATATATATATATATATATATATATATATATATGCATACAAACCACTGGGAAAATGAAAGAGATGAGACCGAGCGCTTTCGTCTATTCAGACATTTGAAAATGTCTGAATAGACGAAAGCGCTCGGTCTCATCTCTTTCATTTTCCCAGTGGTTTGTCTGCATACTAGTATCACGCGTTCTAGTGATTTCTTCTGCATATATATATATTTTTTTTTTTTTCAGTCAATTCTTCAAGAACTTTAGTAATGCCCCTACAGATCAAAGTAACACAGATTTCTTTCATGATTGGAGCTTAATCACAACTCAAAGAAAATTATAATCAATCTTAAGAGACTCCACTTCTTCAATGTCCCAAAGGACAGAAACGCTGGTTATCGGCGACGAAATACTGTCCACTAATTGGACCCCGCGTACTGTCCGCTGATTGGTCTGTGTAAGCTTCACGATGATTGGTTGACGACGAAGACTCCTTCCACATATGCTGAGACTTTTCTTCTTATTCTGCTTGTGGCCAAGCTGTTATATTCATGACGGTGCCTACACCTGCCCTCTCTCTCTCTCTCTCTCTCTCTCTCTCTCTCTCTCTCTCTCTCTCTCTCTCTCTCTCTCTCTCTCTCTATGCTCATCGGCCACCAGTGACAAGATTCAGCGGTTCTCTGATATATAAAAAAAAAGCTCTTTGGCAGGAGTGAAACTATGTGCCATTTTATGCCAAGAAAATAAAATTGGTTTTCAGAAGCGGAGAGAATGTCTGCGGGGGAGCGCGCAAGACAAAAAAAAAAAAAAAAAAAAAAAAGAGTGAGAGAGAGAAAGAGAGAAACAAAGTTATCTCAATTACATTGCTAGGCAGAAGTTTATATAATGTGATGAAAAAGGTTTAACTTGGCACACCACAAGGAGGTGATTCCCGAGGGAGCTTTCCACAGAATTTCTTAGTCCGAAGTATGCGTTCTCTACTTCGAAGTCGATGTCTCACTTTTCTAATTCTGTCAGATTCTAATTTATCCCATTTCGGTTTTTATTAGTTGTCGAAAGCACTTCAGACAACTATGTTACTTTGGTATAAACTTAGTAACCATGTAGTAAGCGCTGAAACTATCAATTGTTTTAAAAAACGATTAGACAACTTTATGGATGGGGATGACAGGTGGTGATGGATACGGAGCTGCCTAGTGTAGTAGGCCTTATGGTCTCTTGCAGTCTCCTTTATTCTTATGGGTTCTTATGTTGTTTGTCTGTCTGTCTATCTGTATCCTTGTCACGCACGTTTTGGTCTTTTAGCTTGCTTTGATCATTACCATATGATACCATATAAAGATGATTTCAAGAATGAACCCTATCAATTATCATGTTGATGGCTTGAACAAAAGAAAGTTATGGCCGAAAAAGTAAAACGACGTCAAACGGGACCTTGACCTAGGTATTTGACATGGGGGGTCAGAATACTCAAAATAGGTTCTTCTCATCCTTGCTTGATTTGTTCCTGTAGATAAATCCCTTTACAGCATTAATATATATCCAATTAATATCTAATCATTCTAACGTGTCATTTGGCATATAATGAAGCTCTTCGATACTTTCGACAGCAGGATTTATTTGCATATCCTTTGATTTTATTAGTAGGGCCTAAGAAAATATCATGACTAAGCTTAAGGCCTCTAGATGAAAATTATCTTCGAAAAGAAAACTGTAGAACTCTCTGAGAGATTCGAAGAAACCTAACAGGCTCCAACAAACTCCGACAGACTCTGAGGGACTCCGTCATACTCTGAAGGACTTCAACAGACTTTGACGGATTCGACAGATTGTGACGGACTCCGACAGATTGTGACGGACTCCGACAGATTCTGATAGACTCCGACAGACTTTGACGGATTCGACAGATTGTGACGGACTCCGATAGACTCTGATAGACTCCGACAGACTTTGACAGACTCCGTCAAACTCTGACAGACTCCGTCAAACTCTGACGGACTCCGACAGATTCTGACGGACCTCTGTCACAGAATAAATGATGAAATTTGAGATTGAATGAAGTAATCATATTGTATTCTAACCACAACTTGATTAGGTGAAAGTGGAAATAGAAGGACAATGAGATTATCATGACCCGGTTTTGAAGAGTTTGTTAAAACTGCTAAAAATAAATTGAGATTCATAAAATATATTTTTCATTTATGCCAGGAAGAATCGCAGTGAATACAATGTTTATAGGAAAACAAGAATGTGATTTGAAAATAGAAAAGCGCACGGGTGTTTCGTTGACTTTGAGAAAGCATATGAGATCTATTGGTGTCTCAGAAAAAGAAGAGTTAAAAAATAACAACAAAAATAATCTATCTATGTATCTATCTATATACCAACGAGGCAGCCAAGTTAAACCCCCTCCCACTCATTTCACTCTCATCCACCACCCTTTCCTCCCTCTTATCTTAGCTCCTCGTGGATGACAGGTGATCCCTGATCCCGCCCACTGCACTGGGTCAGAAGCAGTGAAGCAAGACACAGCACATCCACAGCAAGCCCGCTTCATTTAATCGGCGACCCCCCCACTCCCGTCCCCTCATGCGGAAAATAGAGAACACGGGGAGAAATCCCTTCAGTCTGCGTCAACAATAATTAGATAAAAAAAATAGTAACTAACATGGTTCTAATAATGTATTAGATTTCTAGAACAAGAGTTAGGGCCAAATTTGGAAACTGAATCTTCACTTGTTGATGTTGGCTTGTGTCAAGGTTCGACTAGTCTGCTCTTGTCACAGTGTTCAATACACTTTAAGAGTTTAAGTAAACAGGAACGAAGGTAGCTGGTATTGCCCCATGACAACATTGCCACTACAGAAAAAGAAATTAATTACAATTGTAGCAAAAAAGGCTCATTATCATTGCAAAGATAAATAAATAGATAAATGAATAGATTAACCAATTAATAAAGTAATTAATGGATAAATGAATAAATGAAATAAATAGATAAATAAATCAATGAAATAAATAGATAAATAAATAAAAGAAAAGATATCAAAGATTCTTGGAGAAAGAGATAGGCTCAGAAAGAGGAGGAATGAAAGAAAGTAAAAACAAAACAAAGATCATTCATAGAGAAGGGAAAGGATAAGCAATCGCCATTTTACCAAGACGACGTAGTAGAACGAGACCAAATCTAGATCCGAGATTCTAGGAACTCAAGCCCCGTCACACATTCAAGAATCTCGTCATATGTTGTGATTCTGAAAAGGTGGAAGACGACTTCGCCTAGAATATTCTAGATTTCACTAAGGACAATTCCACAACGTGTCTCTTATTCGTATTCTAGGTTTAAATTCTTAGTTCGTCATTCAGCATCTCAATATACGAGGCAGAAGTGATTTGACATTTGAAGATTCGAAAAAAAATAAAAGATCGTAATCGAAGTCGTTTCCACTCGGACGAACGAACTTGAGTCGCATATGTGATTCACCTTGGTCTTTGGATCACGTGTTGGACTCGTGATCGACAGCTATTTCCCTCCGGGAAGAGAGCTCAGAGCTTGTATGAGAGGAAGTAAATAGAGCGATTTTAAACAGGAGAATACCAATGAATTTTAAAAAAGAAATGATACTACTGAATTTGAAAAACGAATTGACACTAAATACTAAAAAACTGCGATAATTGAGACTATTTCTAAAGAGAATTTGTTGGAGACAACAGAGATGAGACTGGCGCGATGGAGAATAAGGGCATCGCTGAGAGAAACAAGAGAAAACAAAGGGTTCAGGAACATGACTGAAATATGCAGCATGTTATGCAAAAGTGCAAGATGGACAAGGGGCTGAGGAGGACGGACCAGAAAAAAAAACAAAAAAAAAACGGGCTCATAAAAACCTGACTCAAAAAAAAAAGTTAAGGAATGTGGGAAGGGCAAGAGATAAGGTGAAGGCAAATTATAAGAACTCTAGACATATCTAGATGAAATAATAGACATCTAGAAGAGCATATAGGATTAGGAGGCAAAGATGTGGGACAAATGTCAACTCAGACATTTTGCAACAACATAGAAAAAAAAATCGACCAAAGTCAATACGTCACACCCGGACTTCGTCCAAGAGTGAGGCTATAAAACTCGTCTATGTTCAGCCAGAACTAAGCCTATAAGGTCAGACACGAAGTTGAAACAGTTACTCAAGGCGAGACAGACAACGGACTTGGCGGGGACCTTGGGTCGGGTCGGGGGGGGGGGGTAGAGAAAGAGAAAGGGGAGAAGAGTGAATAAAAAGGAGAAAGTAGTGAGAGAGAGGGAGAGAGGGAGGAAGAGAATAATGAAATGAGAGAGAGAAGGAGGGATGGGGGGGATGGAGGGAGGGAGACAGGTAGAGAGAGAGAGGGAGGAAGAGAGGGAAGAAGAAAGGAAGAGAAAGAGGGAGGGAGTCATGGGCAAGGAGGAAGACAGAGAAAGAGAGAGAGAAAAAGAGAGAGAGAGAGAGAGAGAGAAAGAGAGAGAGAGAGAAAGAGAGAGAGAGAGAGAGATACTGAGTGAGCAAAGAATAGAGAAAGGAGACGCAGGTTACAAAAGAGGGACACAAGAAAAAGATGGACAAAGGAAAGAGAAAGAGAAGGAAGTCTGAACACAGGTAAAGGAAGATGAAGATAAAGTCATCAGAAAATGAAGTGGAGGGATGGTGGAGGAGGAGGAGAAGGAGGAAGAGGAGGAAGAGGAGGAGGAGGAGGAGGAGGAAGTGAAGTATGAGAGAGTGCGATCAGAATGGATAGATTGCGTCGCGGAAGGGAGGGGGTGGGGAAGTGAAGTACGGAGGAGGAGGAGGAGGAGGAGGAGGAGGAGGAGGATGGGGGGCTACGATGAGGAAGGGTACGAGTGTGGGGGAGAGTAGTGGGAGTGGGAGGGGGGGTCGGTGGGTAGCACGCATTGAGCTTGGCACTGTGCTAGACATGGGTACCATTCAGTCAGTGCCGAAAACTAGGAAAGGTGTACGTGTTTATCAAGGGCAAGCCTTCTGTGAGACATCCTCCATCTCCAAGATCGAACTCCTTCAGGGGTCCCGGGACACACTGTGCCCTATGGATCCACTCCTAAGCGTTCATTTCCCCACTTCGGCCACAGGTACTCGCGTACTCTAGCTCTCCATCATTTGCGTCTTGGCCTGACGAGGCATCGTCCCAACGTGCGCGCGTGCATGGTCACCACAACTCTCTGAGCGTCTCGTTAGCCACCTCCCCGTCCCCAACCACCACCACCGACCCTCCGTACTAGGAGGGGGATAGTAGGCGGTGCCTAGAGGGAGGATAGTCACAAAGCATCACATCTGAAGCGGGAACACACTAAAGCTAGTCGCGGTCTTATTGCGCGCGTAAGAGTGACCCACCCGAGACACGCGAAATGTCTTGAGACCAAGGAAGACTCATTGTGATCAGAGACCCATAGAAAACTCTTGTAGAAGGTCTTCACGAAATGTGTATTTTCTGAGGACAGCCTCCTTGTGGAGTGGATGGAATTTTGAGTGAAGAGTGCATGAACCAAAACTCAATCGATTTTTTTTTATATAAAAAGGAAAAATATATATCATTATAGGTCCGGTGATACACGGTAGAAACAGGTCCAGTGATATGCTAGAGACATATTCCCAGTGACTACGGTTTGTAAGTGAACCACAAACTAAGAATTTGTAGAAAAATAAAGAACATTGAAAATTGGGGGTGGTCGCCATTTGACGTGGACACCCCCAAAAGCACACTAAACCTTGCTCCCCACACCATCCACATACTCCCCGACTCCTGCCGGCGTACACTCTCAGCCACACTCCAGGAGAAGGTTGGGGTGG
>NC_134811.1:27878472-27880972 GCF_046742065.1 Oratosquilla oratoria | reverse complement strand
CGTCGTCGTCTTCGGTAAAGTCGAAGATTCATGTCTTTGGCACCAGGGACCATTTCCGTAAACACGAAGTTCCTCGTGAGGTAGTCGAAGAGCTCGATGCTCTTAGGAGCGTCTTGTACTTGGTGGAAGAGTTCCGCTTCCAATGGCCCTCATGAGTCGACCGTCAGGAGTGGCATTTCGTCGAGTGCCACCAGAGTCCCGTGGCTTCCGTCGTTGGGCGGTGACGGGGACGAAGACAAAGCTGAAACCTCCTCCTTGGCCCAAAGTCTTCTTCAGGACGTCGTCAACGTTGAGTACTTGTGTCTTCGTCTCCTCCGCGGGTTTTCATGACACACGGAGCGTAAGAGGTTCTAGTGACCAAACTAAACGTTACATCACGGTTACGTTTACTGAACGTCATAGGGTTTGAACGTAAGACAGCATGTATGTCTCCGCCAGAAGAGGGTGGTGACCGCCACTCGCCTCAGCTGTCTATGTACATCGGGCCAAGGTGACGGTTTCGACAAAAGTCGAACAGTTTATTTATTTATCTATTCGTTTTCTTGGAGGACACAAAGACTTCGAGCGAACAGTTTCCTCTAGTTGGTGGCAAGGAGGTTATCAATCTCCAAAAACCTCCCAATTAGGGACTCCTACTCACGTTCCCGTTGGTGCATGGAAGAATGCTGATTTTGAACTTTTATTGTTCCTCTTCTTTACAAAAAGCCCCTCCTTAGACCTGTCCCCTTTACCACCTTTACGAATACACCTCTTCAACGTAATATTGTCTCTAAGCATTGGTTACCGGAGTCAAAATAGAATACAATACAATACAATGTAATACATATATGTATGTGGATAGGCTAACCAGACATAATTGGGAAATTCAACCAGAGACAAATAAAAACGTGTGCGTGTGTGTGTGTATGTGTGTGTGTAATTCACCATGGTCTTGGGTCACGTGTTGCATTCGTGATCGACAGCTACTACCCTCCCAGATGAGAGCTCAGAGCTTATGTATGACCGATCTATGGGTAATGCTGTGACCTCACACACCTAACTCCCCACCCACGAGAGTTGGAGTAACGGCTCGCAGCGCAGCGATACTGAAATTATTTCAGCCCTGGGCGGGATTCGAACTCGAACCGTTGGGTTAGCAGTTCCGAACGTTACCACTGCGCCGTCAAGCCGTGTGTGTGTGTGTGTGTGTGTGTGTGTGTGTGTGTGTGTGTGTGTGTGTGTGTGTGTGTGTGTGTGTGTGTGTATGTGTGTGTGTGTGTGTGTGTGTGTGTGTGTGTGTGTGTGTGTGTGTGTGTGTGTGTGTGTGTGTGTGTGTGTGTGTGTGTGTGTGTGTGTGTGTGTGTGTGTGTGTGTACAAGAAAGACTATTTTACCATGCGAGTTTCACCGTGGCTTCTGTTTACAGATAAACAAGATAAAAAGTTTCGACCCTCGAGGGGGTCGGGTGGTCGGACGCACTGCCCGTTTAAGACGGCTGCACTGGAAGGACAGGCGTTTGACGTAACATTTCAGGGCAAAGGTCAGGACACTTTCTGAGGCCAAAGTCGTAATACATATACATATATATATATATATATATATATATATATATATATATATATATATATATATATATATGTATGTACATATATATATATATATGTATACATATATATATATATATGTGTGTGTGTATATATGATATATATATGTATATATATATATTATATATATATATATAATAATGAATAGGTAAATGAATATATAAATAAATTAATAAAGTACAAGGATTCACCATCAGGTGAATAAGATAGCCTGGCGTAGACCAGATCAGTCACTAAACACAACGTGAAACATGAAATCTATTCGGGTTTTGCGATCAATGTTGAGTTGAATAAAAACACCTGAGAACAGGAAGAATAAACACAAAACTCACAAAACACAGGCTTATCCCTTTCTATAAGGCCGTTATCACATTGGGCTAATTTGCCTCCGACAGTCGGAGCAGATTTGCAGACCGCAGTATCTCAAACGACATTCTACTGTACTTTTGTTGAGAAAACCAAATAGTTTCCCAGAGTGATTTTTACGGCGGAAGGTTTTCCTAGGGGTGGGCGGTACCGCCGATGAATCGGAAGTTGAAAGAAAAACAGACCAATGTGATATCCCCTTTGGATAGAATCATGCACAGTGTTTCAGAGGCTTAATAAAATCATCTGGCGGCAGACGCTGGGCTTTGATAGTGTGGCGTGCTTTATACATTTCATTCTGGCATCGACCGGTTTTATTAAGCTAATAAGGGGCTACCCCCAGGTTGAACGGCGCTTCAGTCGACCGCGACACTTTTCGAGTCGGAGTCTGAATTTCAGGTATGGAGTAGAAGCCTGAAGGGATTACTTCCCGTCTATTTCTCTATCTATATGTTTTTCTCCAAATGAATTAAATCTATTTATTTATCTATTGAAGAAAATGTCTCTGTCTATACATTTCTGTATCCATTCATTTTATTTATCTACCCATTC
>NC_134811.1:27865972-27875972 GCF_046742065.1 Oratosquilla oratoria | reverse complement strand
GTTAGCATAAAATTTCTTCCTTTTCCTGTATAATTCGGCGAGAATTGTAAAAGAAAAAAAAAAGGGTGCTATTTCAATACTTACTAAATGGCCATCTTCTTTCTTTTGGACTCACGGATGCCACGCCTTCAGAAAATAAACAAGATAAAGTTACTATACAAATAAATAAAGAAACACACATAAAAATATAAAAAAAGAGAAGAACACGAAACAATATTAATATACTTGGTGATCCATAACCGCTTTTGAACCGTCTCTCTATGTCTTTCTGTCCTGTGCCACCTCCTTCCAATAGTAATACTATTTCTGCTACTGCATCGCATGGACCGTAGGCTTGTCCTACAGTCTCCTCAAACTGGTCTCCTACGCACGTTTCTACTTGTTCGACAGCATGAATACGAACAGTGGTGAATCCATTCACCCCATCCACCCATTTCTCGATGAACTACATAGAATCAAAATATGTACAAAGTTGTTGTTCATATATATAGATATCTTAGGTAATATAGACATTGTATCATGATTATTGTGATGCATTATTAATGGTGAAAGAACTTTTTCACATAATTTTTGTAATCTGTCGCATTTATAAGAAATAAGTTCATCCGAAAGTTTAAGCCCAATACATTTATAGTGTTATCATACAAAGAAGTAGGTAGCCAAGTGGAGAACAAACAACATCGAATATCACGATAACAGGACACGTGGGCCAAAAAATTATTATCTTGGAGTCCATGACGTAGCCTAGGCCACATGAAGTCATGCAGAGGTCATTGGAGTAACCTTGGAGTGCCGGCAGAATGATTTACAAATAATTTGCTCAATTGTCTTGCATACGATGTTTTCCTTGCTTGCGTTGTTGTAACTAACGAGTATATTATTCAAAATGTAATTTACGAATAATTATCGCTCATTATAATGTTACATGAGATACTGTTTAAGCTTCAGTACAGTGGCTGAACGCTCTTCATGGATCTGATTATGGTAAAAGCATGACTGTTACGACAACTTCATAGGGGACTCGTACCTAAACGACGCCTCAAACAATCGAGGACCCAATCAGGGTCGGGTATAACTTTCTGCTCAATAAAGTTCATATAGAACCCCTCTCATATCAAATACATGTGAATGGCCAACTGAAATAATAATGATAATAATAATGATGATAATAATAATAATAATAAAAATAATAATAATAATAATAATAATAATAATAATAATAATAATAATAATAATAATAATAATAATAATAATAATAATAATAATAATAATAATAATAATAATAATAATAATAATAGTAATAGTAATAATAATAATAATAAATATAATATTAATAATAATGATAACAATAATAACAGTAATAATAATAGTAGTAATAACAATAATATTAAAAACAATAATAATGACAACATTAAATAGTAAAATTTTACCGTTCTGAAGTCGCTCTCCCCCATTGTTGAACTTCATTAGACAACTGTACAGAAATGGTATAAAGTTTGATCTGAAGAATCAGTTGACATCGAACTCAGGGGAAAAAAAATGAAAATAGATAAATAAATAAATAAAAATAAAACAAAACGACAATAAATAAATGTGTAAATGAATATATAAGTAAACGAATAGATATAAGAATAAATAGATAAATAAACAGATAAATAGAATAAGCAAATAAATATACAAAGAAATAAAGAAATATATAACATTTGCAAAAAAAAATATGAAAGGTCCTAATGTCTTTTATCTCTGAAAATAATGGCAAGAAATCCATTTAGGGGAACTACTTTTAAAGCAAATATCAGCAAAGTCAAGTACTTCACCTTTACATACTTAAAATGATGTTGCCATTAAAAAAAATGAATAAATAAATGAATAGGTTTTCTTCACTAACATTGTTAAACAAATATTCTGTAATTATCCTTTTATACGTCATTCCCTATTTTTTCCCATACCTTAATATCTACACTCATATTTTCAGTCTAGACTGAAATTTATATATTTCTAATAAAGTTTTGCCAAGTTATAGTGAACAGTCTATAGAATGAATTAATGGTATTTGTGAAAAGGCTGTTCCACTACAGAGGACTCGAACTCACATCTTTGTGCAGAAGTGTCGAGAGCTCTGATCTACCTCCAACCCATGCTCCCTAAACATAAAAGCAGAAATACACACACAAACACACACACACACACACACACACACACACACACCTACCCAGAGATCTGCTAATAATGAGCTCTGAGCTCACTGCCGTAGGGTGGTGTCTGGCTGTCTCGAAAAGAGGCTGCAGCAGATCCGAGGTGAATACACACACACACACACACACACACACACACACACACACACACACACACACACACACACACACACACACACACACACACACACAGGTACACATACACACACACTTTTTTTCTCTCTCTGGTTTTTCCTCCTTTTCTATCCCCTATTACAGGCATATCTGAACTGTCGAAGTTACCAAACACTCACACGGTGAGTCCGGAATGACGAGGACTCGCCCAGGCACAGACCCGGTGGGTCATCCAAGGGTGCACAAATCTATACGTGGGCCCGTATTCATAGAGATTTTAAGAATTTTACATTCGTCCTAGAGTGTGGGAATTTCATTTTCGAAATTTCTTTACAGGAAGCGATTCAAGTTAAAGCTCTTCATAATTTCTTTTTACTGTGAAAATACGTAACTGAATACTTAGAGATGTTTAAAGCCTCGTTTACACGTAGTAAGTCGAGAGACAAGTCAAATGTGCAAGTTACTTGAACTGGAGAGACTTAGCTGTTGAAAATTCTTTTGAAGTGTGTTACCTATATACTTTAGATCCACGCAATATCTTATTAGCGTGATAGACATCTAGTGGTTCATGGCTTTACTGGATAATTTTTCATTATAATTCAATCAGTTTTCTAACCATTCTCATTGCTATTATATGATGTATATGTTTGCTTTTGTACGAATACGTCTTAAGAAAGCGTTAATTCTACGAAATACATAAAAAAAATATGATTCCACCCATCCTTTTTTAAACCACGCTGAAGAGGATCACAGTGATCGCAGTATACGTGTCTTCAAATAACTTTCTTTTCTCCGATAGCGGGACATTCAGTCCACATCCAAATATATCTACCCTTGTTTTTCAAACTATCACAAAAAAGAGGAAAAGAGAAAAGAAAAACAAGAAAAAAATCATACGATCACAACACATTGACTGGTAAGGGAGCGGTCATTCTACAAAATTCATCCACATATACCTATCCTTTCTCTTTAAACTTTTCCTTAGAAAAGAAAAATAATAATAATAAAATAAATAACATAATAATAATAATAATAATAATAATAATAATAATAATAATAATAATAATAATAATAATAATAATAATAATAATAATAATAATGATAATAGTAATAATAATAATAATAATAACAGTAATAATAATTATAATGATAATGATAAATATAATAATTACAATAGCTATAATAATAATAATGATAATTATCATAATAATAATAATAGTAATAATAATAATAATAATAATATTAATAATAATAATGATAATAATGATAATGATAATAATAATAATAAATAATAATAATAATGATAATAATAATAATAATGATAATAATGATATATGATAATAATAATAATAGAATAATAATAATAATAATAATAATAATAATAATAACAATAATATAATAATAATAATAATAATAATAATAATAATAATAATAATAATAATAATAATAATAATAATAATAATAATAATAATAATAACAATAATAATAATAATGATAACAATAATGATAATAACAATGATAATAACAATAATGATAATAATAAATAAATGATAAAGATATATAATTACAACCCTCACAACAAGCTAACCGGTGACAAAGCCAAGCCTGCTACATCGCTTTCATAACGCGCACGATGAACGCCACTCATGTACTCAGATAACAGATACTGAATGATAAGACGCTGACATCTCTCACTACTCGGTTCTTTACACGATCAGGTCACGTCTGTTCGATGATGATGAGACCTTCTCACGTGCGAACAAGATAAATACATAAGGCATTGGGAGTCCATTGGTTGGGTCCTTTATGGATCCCCGTTTTCTTTATATGGTTCTCAAGACGACGACTTTTGTGAAACTTCCTCTGCATGGCTAAAATCACTGATAGACGAATTCATATACATAATGCACATGAAAAAAACCCACTAGGAAATAAGAAACTTAGTCTGAGCGCCTTTAATCAGACGAAAACTTTCGGACTAAGTTTCTTTTTTCCTAATATTTTTTCTGCAAATTTATTTTCACGTGTATTTGTAAAATGCTGCACATATCTATATACATCTATATATTATGTACATATATAAAAAACATAATACTTAGTAGATTCTAACTCTGAGGGAGATCAGGATCAATCAAGATTTAGAAACCCGCCCTAAATTGAATAATATATATATATATATATATATATATATATATATATATGTGTGTGTGTGTGTGTGTGTGTGTGTGTGTGTGTGTGTGTGTGTGTGTGTGTGTGTGTGTGTGTATGTATATATATATACATATATCTATATATATATATATATATATATATATATATATATATATTTAACCAGAAAAAATCAAGAATGTCACGATATCAAAATGTTGAAAAGTATGTTGACTACCATTAAGATCATTACTCTCTTTCTGTACCAAGTGGTCTGTCGTCAGGCGATTTTATTTATCTCTGTGGCAGCCTTGATGGCGGAAAGGGTCTCCAGATGCAGTCCTCAGGTGGATGAAAACATCTTTAGTCAAAATAAAGTATAAAAAGGTCACTATTTGAGAGGAAGAGTATAGGGGACGCTACGAGTACGTCCAGCCCCCTCCCAAAAAAGTGATCAGGTAGGTGAGGTATTGACATACGACGCGTCCTGACTCTTCAAGGACCCGAACTTATCCGTCTTGTTCCGATCTCGCTACTTCGACATATTTCCGTCTGTTTGGGTGGTCGCTGCCACCTCCTGAAGTGTCTGCGACGAATGGGAAAGTGGCATTGTATCGCGTATACCAGCGGTTCTCAACCTGTGGTGCATAAGACCCTATTCACCTATTGGGCCACGGCGGGTTATTAGATGCAAAACGATTAAATTTAGTGTTGAAGTCATCTCCAGGAGGTTAAAGAATAGTAATGCATAAGTACGGGGTATACGTGACCTTTCAACCTGACGAATCCTATATCGGAGGACTGCTAGCGCCATCGGAAGCGTGTGATACTCGTATCCTCCTAGCCTTGGGTTTGAGTCCCGCACTCCTCTCCGATTCCTAGCAGGTACTTACCAATCCCCAACAGTCCCCGAAGTGCATAAGGCAAAGGTGATGATTTCAGTTGCAGCTAATTAGCGCCTTCTGGCGTGTACTCCTCACCACCATCATATATCAGAATCAAATGAATCTTTTGTTTTTAAGTACTGAATATATTTCTATATACTATATGATTATATTTTTCCTAAAGATAATTTTGTTGATATAGGAACAACGAGGAGTAAATCTGATATGCTCTGATCTGTCGTGGGTCAGGTTTAGATCTTTTGTTTTTAAGTACTGAATATATTTCTATATACTATATGATTATATTTTTCCTAAAGATAATTTTGTTGATATAGGAACATCAAGGAGTAAACTTGATATGCTCTGATCTGTCGTGTGTCAGGTTTGGATGTCCCCACGAATACAAGGAGGGGAAAGTAGCCATTTCTCCTTCGCCCAAGAGAGACACTTATCACACATACATGATTCATTGAACGCGCATGCAGGCGTGCATGCATATATGGGACCAAAAGCGATTGCACTTGAAGACAATAAAGATCATCCCTTCGTTCTTACAGTCCCTCAGCTATATAGCAAATTATCTTTATATGATATTCCATAAATGGGATCCTAGCCCATTACGGTCTGGGTCCAGTGCGAGACTGTAAACTACGGACCATAACAACAATGGTCTGGGTGCGGCCCTGATGAATGCGGTTTCAAGATTCACTTCTCTTGTACAGGGTGTGGCAAAAAGGGTCCTCCATTTCCTTGTTCTGTCTCTGGGGACCATTGGGGGTTGCTATGGTTCCAGGGCGGTCTAATGATCCCTCGGTTCCTTAACATTCCAAGCGATGTGAATATCAAATAGGTTCGTTTGGCAGTAATGAGAGGGAAATTTATTCCAAATGGCGCTGTGATAAGATTGTTCATGAAGGTAGTTTTGACTCTTTCAATCCAAAAGACACTCTGCCACGCACCACATAAAAATAAAGATAAATTGATAAACAAATAATAAGTAAATGAATATATAAATAGACAAATATATAAACATATGAATTAGTGAATAAATGAATAAACAAAGTAGAATAAATAGAACAATGGACTTCTTACCCTGGTCAGAATAAAATTGATAAAGTCTGCCAATATTATAGAACATAAAGCTCACACTAACTGTACTCATTACAAGTGCTTAAAAAACACCACACTATACTGTAATTAGTGAACTTGCCTGAATTACGTTCCCAGTTTCACTAAAGTGTTAGTGGCACTATATTCATGTCCACTATTTTTGTCGTAAATTAATTCACATAGCCCAGTGACCAGTTGGTCCACTTTGTCGTTAGTAAAACCTGTTTAGAAAAATAGTTAAATCAGCAAGTCGTTGCATTATCAGTCAAGGACGCTAACTACTGCCCAGCATCCGTAATTGCTTGTAACGTCTCCAAGGGGTGATACGAAGGTGAATTAAATCGCCTGGCGGCACATATAATACAAAGAAAAGTACTACTCGGTACGTAAGGGATTAAGCTAGACGCCGAGCGATCAACTCCTGTACAAATAAAACTGAGCTTATATATCTTATTTTGGTTGACTGCAGGACATTATAGGCGATGAAAAATGTCACAAAATTCCATTTTGTCCCTAATCTGCCCTCACCCCACTCGTCTATCCTTGAGAACAATATCGCACCAAGGAGGTGATCAAGGAGAGAAGAGGTCAGAAGAATGGATGGGTGGTACAAGTAAAATAATGCTGTGCGACTGTGGTCCGTAGGGGTGCCATTCAAGTCCCTAAAACAATGACTGCGTATAACTCGCAGCCAATATGCAAGTGACGTCATCACGACTCAATGGATGAATAGATTAGATCATAAAACCATCTGTGCGCCACCTTGACAACACACGGCGCCCACAGGTGGTTGTGTGGACGTGCCCTCTGCCGCCAGGTGGCCGTGTAACCACCTGAACGCCTAGTGAAACCCAAGTTCTTTTTCCAGCTCAAGGACCCTTCGATAAGACGAATGATGTCAAGATAACCGTAATCTCTTCTTACACTTAAGAAACCTTTCATACGGTGACTTCAGAACAATATTTATTATTTACTTATTTATCTATTTATTTATTTATTTATTTTAATTTGGGGGGGAGATCAAACCCCCCCCGCCCTCACCCCACCCCCCCATTGGGGTCTCGACCCCTCGTCTACGATCATGGTTCGAACTTTAGCTGAATAGAATATTTTGGCATTTATTAAAACGATGAATTGAGTCACAGAAATAGTAAAACACACACACACACAAACACACACACATACACACACACACACACACACACACACACACACACACACACACACACAACACACACACACACACACACACACACACATCTAACACCTTAATGGCCACAAACCTTAGTATGTTTTTCTTTATGTCTTCGGATGATTTAATTCTAATCAAGGGGAAACGGAAGGGAATGTAACCTTACTAAAGCATATACAATGACGCAGTCTACATATTTTTTTCTGACTGATTAAAGCCACCTCAACACAATCAACACTTCACACACACACACACACACACACACACACACACACACACACACACACACACACACACACACACACACACACACACACGCACACAGAGTGGTAGATATCTGGAGCAAATTGGATGAGGCAACAGAGTGGGCAAAAACTATACAAGAATTTAAGAACAAGCTAGATGCTGAAAGATACAAAGACGGGTCACTATGAGCATAGCTCTCTTCCCGTATAATGCAACTAGGTAAATAGAAATAGGTAAAACACACACACACACACACACACACACACACACACACACACACACACACACACACACACACACACACACACACACACACACACACACACACACACACACACACACACACACACACACACACACACACGAACCTCTCACCATGCATATAACCACCCCTGTCACAACTACGCGATTTAAGTGGGTTTGTTGAAGTAGAAACGACTTGGGTTACAATCTCTTATTTTTCGAATCTCCAAATGTCAAATCACCTTTGCGTCATATACTGACAAGCTCAATGATGAACTGAAAGTATACCTATACGAACATTTGACACATGGATGAATTGTCCTTAGTAAGCGAAGTAGTCTTCCAGCTCTTCAAATTCACAACATTTGACGAGAGTCTTGAGTGTGTGACGGGAGCTTTACCAAGTCGGAATAAATCATCATGGTGAAGAACAAAGAATGTATCTTCCCGCAGAGTATAGGCCGATGTCCTTGCAGTGGTCAACAAATATATATATATATATTTGTTGAGACAGTCTGACAGGTTGACGTAAGTGGAGTAGGAAACACAGGAGTCTTAGTCTGAGTTTATTCCTGACTTGTTTCGCAGGTATTCTTTGAAAAAGAATACCTCCGAAAACTAGTCAGGAATAAACTCAGACTAAGTCTCCTGTGTTTCCTACTCCACTTACGTCATATATATATATATATATATATATATATATATATATATATATATATATATATATATATATATATATGTTGAGACATTCTGACAGGTTGATGTAAGCGGAATAGGAAACACAGGAGTCTTAGTCTTGAGTTTATTCCTGACTAGTTTCGCAGGTATGCTTTTTCAAAGGAATATGTTATTATAACTATTATTTATTTATTATTACTATCATTATATATATTTATAATTTTGTCATTACATTTTTATTATTACCATCATTATTATTATTACTTTCATTATCTTTATTATTATTATTGTTATTATTATTGTTACTATTATTATTTAAATATTTAATTTTTCGTTTTTATTATCATTGTTATCACTATTATTGTCATAATTACTATTAATAAATTTTTATTTCTTGGTTATTAGTATTATCATTTTTATTATTTTTATTATTATTTTTATTTATATTTTTATTATTATTATTACTTTTATTTTATTGTTATTATTTTCATTATTATTATTATTACTTCTACTGTATTGCTATTATCATTTTTGTTATTATTGTTAATATTATTATTTAAATATTTATCTTCATTGTTATCATTACTATTGTTACATTTTATATTAATAATTTCTTTGTTATTAGTGTTATCATATTTAATTGTAAAAAAAAAATTCTTCATTGTTACGTTAGCCACAATGTGATGTTCACATTCGTCACCAACTATGGTAACTCGGAGAGGTGGTGAGGTCCACCCGATGTATATAATGCCCACAGCCCGTTTGTACACATATTCCTTTGAAAAAGAATACCTGCGAAACTAGTCAGGAATAAACTCAAGACTAAGACTCCTGTGTTTCCTATTCCGCTTACATCATATATATATATACTGTATATATATATATATATATATATATATATATATACATATATATATAATATATTCACAAGTGTTGCCAGATTAGTTCCTTTTTGTTAATTATAAGACTTCAATATATAAGCTATTATTGTTTATGTCCTGATTTATTCTTCATGGTGATGGTGTGGTTTCTAGTATGATTGTATTGTTCCAACGACTGCATATATCAAATAAATAAATATATGAACCTAAAATAGATAAAAAGAAAAAATAGAATAAAGTCTGCCAATATTGTACAACACAAAGCTTTTAGTGACACTGTACTCATTATAGGCGTTTAAAAAACACGAC
>NC_134811.1:27848472-27860972 GCF_046742065.1 Oratosquilla oratoria | reverse complement strand
TACTGTTCGAATGAGATTTTCATCTGCCGCTCACGTGGGTTTTTGGCCCTGGCTGGCACAGGGCCAAATACCGTCACTGTGGTGATCTTTGGGGTACTCTCACTTCACATGTAGAACTGTACGTTCACAAACACTCTCATACTCACCCCCCCCCTAGCGACACGTACGCGCACGCGCACACACACACAAACACACGACTTGATGGTGTAGTCATTAGCATCAAGGACTTCACGAACACAGCAACCCGGTTCTGCACCCCTTGAGCAAGGAGACGGAATACAGGTGTAGGGTCACAACATTGTCCATAGATTAGTTACTCTATATACGAGAACAGCTGTCGATCACGACTCCAGCACGTTATCTGAGGGAATCACACACACACACACACACACACACACACACACACACACACACACACACACACACACACACACACACACACACACACACACACACACACACACACACACACACACACACACACACACACACACACACACACACACACACACACACACACACACACATACATACATACGCACATACACACACACACACACACACACACACACACACACACACACACACACACACACACATAAACACACATACACATTCAAACTGTTATAAAAACGCGGATTGGCTGGTTAAAGCCTACATGAATGCAGAGAAGAACGCCCAAGTGTAACGACGCAATATTTAACTCCACTGGCTGGCGTTTTGATTTACTCTGTTTCTGAATGGGTTTAAATATCCTTCACTCGGTTTGATTAACTATTTCCTATTTCCCATTTCATAAAACTATATTTCGCCAAATTGCGTTTCGCCAACTTGTGCTTCGCTAAATTGAATTTCGACAAGCTTGCCTGGATATTTGATCAAACTCCCTTAGGTTAGATTAGGTTAGGTTAGGTTAGGGTAAATTACATTAAGGTAGGTTAGATTAAGTTACATAATGTTAGGTCAAGTGATGTAAGAGACTTTGATGAAATGAGAATTTGGAAAAAATTGCGAAACAAAAGTGTTTTATTTCGCAAAATTGCGCAAACTTAAATCCCGCCACCCTCAATCACAATCCATTCCAGGGATATTTTGAATTATAACATTTCAACGCAGGATTGACCATAACAATAGAGGCACTGGTAAATTACAGTACTGTTGCCTTTTCATCGACATTCCTTTATTTCGCTATAAGGTAATTTTTCATCTTGCTTTCCTTTTGGGAAAAGATAATACGACAGGTATTTCAGTTGGAAATTAACAAAAACAGATTCGAAACTTTAAGACATAACAAAGACCCCATTGAGGATGTGAATTGTAATTCATTCAATATCTTTCGCAGAGAAAGTAGGGTAGGGAGTACAGGAGCATTTGTGAATACAAATACTCCGAAATAAAAGCGATCTACTAAAACGAAGGATTAAAACATAGAGTGACAAAACCGAGAGAATTGAACTGAACAAGCTGATCAATAAAAGACAGAGATCAGGGAAACTATGCGGAAAAGCAAACTTGTTAAACAGGCCCAACACAAACTAGCTTTAGGAATGCAGCAGAACATTTCTTTGAAGGACAGAAACGAAGAGGGAATTATAAAAAAAGAAGGAATTTACCAAGAGCTTTATTTCTCAAATACCACAAGGAAATTAATCTGCAGACAATAACAGTGTACTAGAAGTTATAAATGAAGAAGTAACGTTCGCTCTAAAAACATATGAACCAAGGAAATAACACCTTCTGAAAGATGCAGGGGAAGTTCATCATAGTTTAGCTCAACAATACATCCTGTTCATCCGTGCAGAAAGCCTTAGATGAAAGTCTGACAAGAGAACAGGCAGGCTTTAGAGGCGAATACCATACTATAGAGTCCCAGTGGTTCTTAACCCCTGGGTCGCGACCCAAATTTGGGTCGCCAAGCCATTTTATTGGGTCGCTAAGGGTTTGCAGAAAATAATTATTTTCCCACTACAAATATATTATAATTATATAATGTAATAATTAAAATACATGATGCCTAGTTTTAGGATTCTAAGCAGACCATGATTAAATAAAGAATAAATAAAACCAGCTTTTAAAAGCATAATCATATTACTTATAAAGACAATTCGTATATCTATGTAGGCTTGGGTCGCGATGCTTGATTTGTGCAAAATTTTGGGTCGCTGCCAAAAAAGGTTAAGAACCACTGTTTATAATAGACCATCTGCAGACAACGAATCGGCTGATCGAGAAAACGATAGAAGACAATAAACCTTTGTGGGTTTTTTTTTCAGATAACGAAAAGGTCTTTGGTTCATTAGAACAAATTACAATACTAAACTCCATACGAAGATAGGGTGCAAATCAACACATTGTAAATGTTCTACAGAATATTTATGCAAAAGGCATTGTTGTAATGCGAATACATAAAGATCGAGAAAGGAGTACGGCAAGGCGATACTATTTCACTAATGCTATTTACAGCCTACCTGGAAGAGATTTTTAGAGAATTAAGTCGAGAAGGAAAGGGTTTGAAAAATTATGGGAAATATTCTAACCACCTTAGAATTACGGATTACATTATTCTCATTTCAGAGAGCTGAAGACTTGCAATATACAGTATGTTAAGTGCCCCCAATAAGGAAAGTCTTTAAGTAGGCTTAAAGATAAATGAGAGTAAAACCAAAGTAATATTCTACTCGAAAGTTCTTTGTAAACAATCATGATACATGGTAAGAAACTCGAAGTTGAAAAGTGTAATTATTTATCATGAAGAGAAAAATAAAAGGGGAATCACAATTGGTTGCAGAGCATTTGTTAAACATAAGAACATTATGAAAGACTCTATCTTTCTCTGAAACAAAATTTACAAACAGTGTATAATCCTAGTTATTATTTATAGATGTGAGACCTGGAAATTGTCAAAGGTGATGAAGACTATGGGGCGCACAAAGGAGAATGAAGATGTCAATACTGGGAATAACGCTGAAAGACAGGAAGAGGTCAAATCAGGTTGGGCGAGAAAGTAGATTGGGTTGAAAGCTTTTGCGGAGACGATAAAGTAGTGGTAATGTAACTGGGCAGAGAAGTTAGCCAGAAAGGAGGATGGCAGATGAAGTAAGACTGTTACTGACTGGACGCCACGAGATGGGAAGCTTGGAAAAGGAAAACCAGACAGAAAGTGAAGAGGCGAGATGGGGAAGTTTTTAGGAATGACGTGGAAGAGGTTGGCACAGTCGTGTGACTCACAGAAATGTTTGGGAGAGGCCTATGTCCAGCAGTGGACTACATACAGTATGGCTGATTGACTGACTGACTGGTTTCCTTTTAGACCTCTGGTTCCTGACATTATCCTTTTTGGGCTCGTTATCCAACATTATGTGAAACACCAATATTGTTGACCTCTATTTTTGAAAGAGTACCAATTGTATAGCCAGTACCTCTTTTGTGGCACCCCTTTGCTACCCTTCCTAACCCCCCCAAAAAAATAAAAAAATAAATAAAACTCGTAGGACAATTTACTCACAAGTGTGTACGTATGTATATGTATATGTATATATATATATATATATATATATATATATATATATGTATATGTAAATATATATATATATTATATATATACATACATACATACATATATATATATATATATATATGTATATATATATATATATATATATATATATATGTGTGTGTGTGTGTGTGTGTGTGTGTGTGTGTGTGTGTGTGTGTGTGTGTGTGTGTGTGTGTGTGTGCGTGTGTGTGTGTGTGTGTGTGTGTGTGTGAGTGTGTGTGTGTGTGTGTGAGTGTGTGTGTGTGTTTGTTTGCGTGTGTATGCAATAAAATAATAATGATGTGACTTAAAGATATGAAGGAAAATAATTTAGAAAAATGGACAAGGTGCACATTCCTGAACTACATCGGTTTTACAGTTAAGCTTTCTTTAGTTACATAAGAACATAAGAGAACATAAGAATGAAGGAGACTGCAAGAGACCATAAGGCCTACACTAGGTACCTCCTTATCCATCACCACCTGTCATCCCCATCCATAAAGTTGTCTAGTCGTTTCTTAAAACAACTGATAGTTTCAGCGCTTACTACATGGTTACTAAGTTTATTCCATTCGTCGACCACCCTATTAGTAAACAAATTCTTGCCTATTTCCTTTTTAAATCTAAATTTGTCCAGTTTACAACCATTACTGCGAGTCCTGCCCTGTTGTTTTAATATGATGACCTTGTTTGCATCACCCTTGTTAAAGCCTTTGATCCACTTGAACACCTCTATTAGATCACCCAATAAAATTGTTTGAAGTTAATTTCAACAAAATTTGCAATGTGTCATTCTATTCAGTCTCAGTTGACGTCATAGGTATATGTCAACATAAGTCTAAGTTCATTTTCCAGCCAAAACCCCCTCTACACATTTAGTGAGCTGATGTAGCGCGTTTATTTCGATCTCTCCCTAGGCTACCAGTAAAAAGACACAATATCGACTTCCAATGGCTACGATTGAAGGCCACATGACCCAGTTCTCTAATTTCTTTCTAGGTCTAAAACTAATTCCCACTTTTTCAATTCTCCTTACAGCCACCCCCACCTCCCACCCCCAGCCTCCACATCCACCTTCGCATCCACAACCACCACCACCTCCTCCACACCTGAATCTGAATCGCAGCTTTATTCGCTCGCGTTACATGACTAGTAGAGTTTGTCAATGCTGAGTGCTTGAGCACTAGACTGGGCTTTGAGAGGCCTGTTGGAGGAGGCACTACCATTATCCTCCCTCACACCTTCTGACATCCCAAGCTCCCCCCACCCCCACCCCACCCCCACCCCACCCCCATCCCCACGTCTCACAAATAAGTCTGTTGCCACGGCCTACCATGAAGTTCATGTCGATAAGTTTCATTTTGTTACAGAGTTTCTTTAAATCTTCGCCTCCCGTCCTGCTGCATCGAAGACTGAGGATCTGATAGGAATGAAAATGAGCGATAGTCAAAGGAATTTTTTTTCTTCACTTGATATGTGTGACTGTGACTGTGTGTGTGTGTGTGTGTGTGTGTGTGTGTGTGTGTGTGTGTGTGTGTGTGTGTGTGTGTGTGTGTGTGTGTGTGTCCTCTCCCACATGAAGAGGATACTCAAGGCAATCACAATCAGGTTTCCAGAACCAAGTGAAAGGGGAAGGGCGGGCCCAGTTACCTGGCCTAAGATTACAGAAAGAGTGAGTTTGTGGGAGAGGAAGTAAAAAAAAAAAAAAAAATAAATATAAAAAATAAATTAAATAAAAAATAAATAAAAGCGGAAATGTGAAATAGTTGAAATTAAATATATATTTTATTTTATATTCACTAGGATTCACATTAATTCGTGTGATGGAATGAAGCGGAGGATTTCTGACCTACAGACTACCATCACACTGGGCTATTTTTCCTTCAACTTCCGATTAATCGGAGATATCACCCACTTCCAGAACTTTTTCCGCCGTAAAATCACCATGGCAAATAGTTTTGCGTTCTTAACAAAAATACGCAAAATGTCATTTGAGATGCTGAGGGGAAATTCTTTTCCTCCGGCATATAATCAGAGTCTTTCCCGAAAGTTGATGGTTGCAAATCTGCTCCAAAAGTCGAAGGAAAAGTAGACCAATGTGATAACGCCTTAAGGTAACAAATCAGTCTGGACTCACGTGAACTCCTTTAAGAACCTTCTTGAACTCTATAAATCCTATATCAGCTGTCACCAGAAGACTTTATTCAGCCGAAGGGGGAACATCCATGAGCACAGAGCTCAACTTTTTCCATAACTGAGAACATTTGCTCTTCTCAAAGGATTACAAAGGAAAATCATACCGACAGGGGACCTTTTGGTCCATAACTAGGTCAAGCTATTCTATTTGGGAATCCATGAGTTAGGGGGGAGTGGCGTGAGATTGTCCAAAAGGATAGAAACGCTGGAAACCTGCAGTCCTGTTGCCTTCAGGTTGGAATGAGAACTGAAATGACCTTTTCCATGTTTCCTTCTTCCTCTTCATTCAGTATTACCTTGATCAGTATACACGAATTAATGTGCCTATACATGTATACACTAGTGGATGTCACCAGTCTCTACAATAAGGACCCTACAACAAATATAACTACCAAAATCACGCAAGCACGTATATTTAATATGAAATTTACGTCGTCCAATAGCTCCTAACGTAATTTATCCTACCCTAACCTAATGTAACTATTCCATAGAAAAAATAGAACTTTGAAATTAAAAAAACGAAATAATTGAAAAATGTACTTGCGTGATACTAGAATAATATCCAGTTTCCCTCGTCCAGTTGGACACTGATTTACCAAACGATTAAATAATATCAAGCACTTATCTCTACTCCTTTTTGAGTTATAGCCAACTAAATCCATTGATTTTGACCTTCAAATGTCACTCACAGTTGTCGAAGGTCGGGTCAAGGTCACTGGGTCAAGGACTCAAGGTCACTGATTCATTTAAGGTCCTCTATATAACTGTAGCCTTGAGTATGATCTTTCGTAATAACCCCAGGCCAAACTATGCATTTTGTATTACTGTATGTTATAACTGAAAATAGAATGAAAATAATCATGCCCTTCGAGTGAAGAAAAAAAAATCTTGACACGATTACTGCAAAATTTTCTTTAAAAAGAGAGAAAGAAAAAAAAAGGAAAAAAAAGAGGAATGGAAGTGGCATTGTAAATGGAACATACACACCGTCCCTCAACCGGCATTTGGTTCTTATTAGGAGTGTTCAATCTGGTTTTTCAGATAGCAACATCCAATACTCTTTTGCCAACAATACTGCTGGCATGAGCTCATCAACATATATATATATATATATATATATATATATATATATATATATATATATACTGTATATATATATATTTTTTTATATATAGTATATATATATATATATATATATATATATGTGTATATATATATATATATATACATATATACATGTGTGTGTGTGCGTGTAGTCTATGCCATTTATCTGAATAAAATCTATAGGCTCCGAGCATAGCTAATAAAGTATGCAGTTCTAAAGGATGATTAAGTTAGTGGGGGGGAGTGAGGTGGTTTTCATACCTTATCCAAATTAACATGACGAAAATCCGATTCCCAATGGTACTGAATAAAAAAACCGCACATGGTTTCCAAGAGGCTTAACTGAATAAGATAGATCCACTTCAACCAGAATAAAGAGTCAACAGACGAGAGAAAAGGTTACTTCGCTTCTTACTGATTATCCCCAAGATTCTGGTTTGACAGAAAGAACACCAACATGAACCAAAACTGTGACGTATTTCATGATTCTGCTTCGTCACTGAGGCCGCCACAACTCGGTTCCTACGAAGTCATGGGACGACGCGGTCTTGCGAGCTGCAGGGGTCTGCAGCTGCCTAAGAAGGCCACGTCTCCTCCCTCCTCCCCCCTTCCCCCTCCCCCTCCTCCTTCCTCCCAGCCCCCACCCCCCACTCTTCCATGGCGCAGTTACTGGGCAGGTTTGCAATTGCACAATACCGGTTGCAACGTCTGCAAAGTGCCAAAGAGGAAAAAATGTTTACACACTGGTGAAGAGATAGACGATGTCAGCCACACAAGTAAGAGCAGGCGCGCATGCACACACACACACACACACACACACACACACACACACACACACACACACACATACACACACACGCGCGGGCGCACACACACACACACAAACACACACACACACACGCATACACACACACACATACACACATACACACACCTAAGTATGGTACCTAGAGATAGAGCCCAAGCAAAAACCATAATTGAATTCGAAGCAAGGTATGACAACTGGAGAGTAAGTGACAAGACCTTACGATGGCAGAAAACTTTGAAAATGATAAAGAGATGCTTTGGGGGGAAGTTAAGAGAGGAAGGGGAGGTGAGTCAGGCAGAAGGAAATGTAATAGGTCCAGATGGACAGAAGTTAATGAAGTGAAGGCAATAAGGGAGCTGCCTAGTGTAGGCCTTATGGTCTCTTGCAGTCTCCTTCATTCTTATGTTAAGGGGAATGCGAGTAAAGTATTTTACAATGGGAGGCGCCAAGAAATGACTTTGTTGGGGGAGAAAATGGAAGAGATGTACGAAAAGATGAGGTACAAGGAACTTTGAAAAAGATGAAAGCTTGTAAGGCACCTGTGTTGGATGGGTGTCATGCGGAGTGTTTGAAGAAGGGAGGTACAGTAATATTGGACTGGCTAGTGAGGTTGTTTAATGTGTGTCTAAGCGAGGAGAGAGTGCAAAAGGACTGAAGGAGGGCCTGTATAGTTCCGTTTTATAAAGGAAAGGGGGACAAATATGATTATAGTAATTTTAGAGGAATCAGTTTGTTGAATGCAGTTGGGAAGGCTTACGGGAAACTTTTGAGATGATTAGGAGAGGAACAGAGGGAATAAATGGTGAGGGAAATTGTGGTTCTAGGAAAGGTAGGATGAGAGAATTAGATTTTTGTGGCAAGGCAGATTTATGAGAAGGCTTTAGCAAAAGGTAAGGATGCTTTTGGGCCTTTACGGATTTAGAAAAAGTCATCATAGGGTAGACAGGAAGGCACTGTGAGAGGTATTGCAGATTACTGGAAGAAAGCTTTTAAGAGCAGTCAAGAGTTTTTACGAGAGTAGTAGAGCCTGTGTTAGAAATAGAAATGAAGAGAGCGAGTGGTTTGAGGTAAAGGTGGAACTTCGTCAGGTCTGTGTCATGTCACCATAGCTGTTCAATATGTACATGGATGGGATGGTGCAGGATGTAGATGCAAGGGTAATGGACAGGGGATTGGAGATTGTTAAAAAATAATGGAGAGAAGTGGGAGATGAGCCAATTGTTGTTCGGGGACGACACTGCTTTTGGCAGGGTCAGAGGAGAGATTAAGACAGTGACAGATTTTGAGAAAATATGCAATAGTAGAAAGTGCAAGGTAAATGTGGGTAAAAGTAATGCGATGTTATGTACAAGGGGAGAGGATGGCAGCGATTTAGAAATAAATCTTAAAGGAGAGAGGCTGGAAGAAGTGGATAGTTTTAGGT
Organism: Oratosquilla oratoria; assembly: GCF_046742065.1. Classification (NCBI taxonomy): domain Eukaryota; kingdom Metazoa; phylum Arthropoda; class Malacostraca; order Stomatopoda; family Squillidae; genus Oratosquilla; species Oratosquilla oratoria. The sequence continues at coordinate 27,851,906 of NC_134811.1, read as the reverse complement.
ATTTGGGCTCGCATGTGGCAGGAAAGGGAGGAGTGTAGGTGGAGGTAAATTGTAGATAAAGAGAAACAAGTAAATGCCTTGGGGGATTAAAAAGTGATAAATAAGCATCTGGGAAATGAAGCAAAGAGAATATTATATGAAGGGGTGATTGTGCCTACGCCACTGTATAGGGAAGAAAATTGGAATTTAAGAGAGGCAAATAGAAGTTTAAATGTGTTTGAGGTAAAGTGTCTGAGATGTATGATAGGTGTTAGAAGGTTAGAGTAGGAAATGAGGTGAAGAGGAGATCAGGGGTAGAAAGGGAGCTCGTAGATAGGGTTGATGAAAGATTATTGAGATGGTTTGGACACATGGAAAGAATTTGTGAAGAAAGGAGGTGTGGAAGGCATGGGTGGATGAAGTGAACTTGAAGGGACGACCGAGGATGAAGGGGATGGATAGGGTGAAATGGGCTTTGAGCAAGAGGTAAATGTCTGTTGAACAAGGAAGGGAGAAGGTAGGGTATAGGTGTGAGTGGCTGTGTTTGGATGATATTTAGATGCAGCCTAAAGGGATTTTCTCCCCTTCTTCTCTATGATTGTTCATCAAGGAAGGGAGAAGGCACCGGGTAAGAGTGGAGAATGGTTGTGTAAGGATTGTTTTTTGGTGCAGCCCAAAGGGATTTCTTACCGTCTTCTTTAACTTCCGTATGAGAGAACGGTGAGGGGGGTTCGCCGTGTTAGTGAAGCGGCCCTGCTGTGGATGTGCTGTGTCTTGCTGCATTGCTTCTGACCCGGGCAGTGGGCAGGAGACAGGGATGACCCTTCATCCACGAGGAGCTAAGATGAGAGGGAAACAAGGGTGGTGGATGGGAGTGGAATGGGTGGGAGTCTGTGCATATATATATATATATATATATATATATATATATATATATATATATATATATATATACTTTATATATATATATATATATATATTGTGTGTGTGTGTGTGTGTGTGTGTGTGTGTGTGTGTGTGTGTGTGTGTGTGTGTGTGTGTGTGTTTGTATGTGTGTGTGTGTGTGTGTGTGTGTGTGTGTATTTGTGTGTGTAAAGAACTAAGAAACTATTTCAGCGAAACTGGGATTACATGAAACTTAACTCACCAAAACTCATCGTCCCACCTCCACAGTGTAAGAAGTGAGGAACCCCTGGTGTAGCCCTGCCATTTGTAGCATGCCGCTGTTTTTTTTTTTTTGGGGGGGGGGGGGTCGTCTCCTCGCCTGGCAAGGGCTATCGGAAACCAAAGCGCGAAAGCCCTCAGCGGGTCCCCGGAATCGAACTCACGACCACCTGCTCATGAGTTCGACACGGTATCCACAACCACATATCATATTACATGAAACTTGGTTACAATACATGAAGCTTAAATACATTGTACTGGTGATATCACGTGATTACATAAAGTTATGTAATTGGCCAATACGAAAGGTTCCATGATATTTACAAGAAAGGAGTCAACAGGTAAAGAAGTTCCCAGCAAGGATTGGTTCAATGAGAAATATGAGTGAGCAATTAGAGGCAAGATTATATTAGGAAGAAAACCACTAGAGCAGCCAAACATAACAGCGTTGCAAACAAACAATAGCTGTATGCTTGAGAGCAAGAAGAGAAGAAATCAATTTCGAAAGAAATATTATACAGAAGCGTGAAAAAGAGCCATATATATGGAAATGAAGACATATACAATGTACAACTGAGGAAATAACTTCTTCGGTGTTTTGCAAGTCTAGAGTTCTGTTACTGGCACCAAAGAAGATGTTTTTTGTTGCGAAGGAAAGATCGAAGAGATGTGAATGTTTTAACATTTGAGACCAACACTTCTACCTGCTTGCCTTCTTCCATTTCTATTCATGACTGAAGACTTATTTGAATACTTGGGGGTGCAATAAAACAAGCTAACCTAGCCTCCTACCCTCACCTTGCCCTTCTCACTTTACTACTTCCATTCTTCCATCCGTGTTGCTTATGTTCTTCGCTTACCACTGCCAACCACCCCACCTCGGCCAGAGTCCCCGTCCTTCATCCCTCCCGTCTCTACTCATAACATTTGTTCACTTGGATAAAACACATCAAAGCGTATCAGAATCGTGATTGATTCTGTCGTTTCAATCAAGAGGTGGCCGTTCTTCTTCTTTCTGGTTTCCACAAGGCTATTCCACTTAGTTCCACTGCTTCCCCCCTTGGTGGCGAAGAGGGTAATGCTTTTATATTAAAAAAGGGGGAAACAGTTACTCGTCTTATATTCAATTTCATGAGAACAAAACAATAAAAAGGGAACCCTAGAAAAAACATTGGGTGTTATACAAAGCTGCTCAATATGTAACTGTCACGTGCAACACACATGCCCTAATTGGTTATGTCACACGTCGACAACTCTTCCATCAAACGTAGTGTTAAATGTTAACTCAACTGAAGTCGTACCATTATATGTCAGTGCACTCTATTCCTTTTGTTACCCTTTCCTGTTTTCATCTATTCATCTATTCATCTATCTGCTCTAATGTAGATAATCTTAGATGCTAGAATAAAGTTTGGAAATTAGATGACCAACAACACCTTTAACAATCTGTTAACCTTCTGAGAGAGCAAAGGCCTCTGGGAAACGAGGCAAGGCCGATATGGTAGAATGCAACCCATGAGATTTACAAATACCCCCCCCCCTCCATCTCCTCACCAGAGACGTCAGTCTTCTTAAGGTGACGGCACACTAGGCTAGTATGCTACTTACATTTGCTACTTCGATTGAGTAGAAACGACTTCGGTGACAATACTCTAAACTTCCGTAAGAACATCTCAACAATGTGTCTAACATTCAAATAGGTTGAACTTCTCTGAGTTCTTCATTCAGCTTCTCTCTATATGACGCAAGATTAATTTGACATTTGGAAATTAAAAAAAAATCGTAACCCAAGTCGTTTTTACTCAAAAGAGAGTAACTAAAGCAAGCAACATGCTAGCGAGAAATGCCTATTGTACCGCGACCTTTACACAACCTTATACAACAAACGGAAACAGTGTTACATAAACATACTTTTGTAAACACTGTATCGACGCATTAATACGTGTTATGATAATGACACTCATAACGCCAATTACATGAAACATTAATGTTCTGTAGCTGTTGTTACATGGTTATATTAATATTTTATTGATGTATTGGTAGATATTATGATAATTACACTCATAACACCAGTTACATAAAATGTCAATGTTCAAGGATTCAGCCCTCTTGTTGCTCAAGGGTGGGCTGTGAGTGGGTGTTCACTTGGCTGAATAAAATCGCCTGGCAACAACCAAAATAAAAAACGTCTTTCTAAAGCCAAATAAAATCGTCTTATGGTAATTAAAGGGATACTACATCTGATCTTTTGGCTCCCGTGGTGGACTTCTAGGCTATATATTGGTTGTCGA